>NC_091282.1:405878089-406188089 GCF_032444005.1 Ranitomeya imitator
CTATGACCCTGTGGTGTCCGTCTTTTGAGGATTGCATAAAAGTGCCATCTGCCACAGTTTTGTGCACTTCTGAAAAGGACACCACTGACCAGAGGCCAAATGGATTCCAGACTAAGGGTATATGCACATGTAGAACGGACCTCTGCGGATTTTTTCGCAGCCGATTTTAGAAATCCGCACCTAAATGGCACTGCGTTTTACCTGCGGATTTACCGCAGTTGTTATGTGGATTTTGTGCAGATTCCCCTGCGGTTTTAAACCTGCGGATTCCTATTGTGGAGCAGGTGTAAACCGCAGCGGAATCCGCACAAGGAATTGACATGCTGGGTAATCTAAACCGCTGCGTTTCCACGTGTTTTTTTTTTCCGCAGCATGGGCACAGCGTTTTCTGTTTCCCATAGGTTTACATTGTACTGTAAACTCATGGGAAACTGCTGCAGCAAAATCCGCAACGTGTGCACATAGCCTTATTCTGCTGCTTCATTATAGTGAATGGATCCCTCGGGGGTTTCATCTGAATCAGATTTAGATGGAAACCCCAAAATAAGTGCTCAGCATAGAGCGCCGGATAAATGTGATCCCAAACATTATGTAAAATATTCCCAATAAAAGCTTCCACTCAATCAAAAATAAAAGCAAGTCCCCACTCAGGTCCGTCATCTGTTAACGGAAATATAGAGGCTTCCACGTTACTGGTAGCACAAAGGATCTGGAAAAGAGAAATGACTCTCACCCGTTAAAAGAAAATTTTTTTCATCACATTCCAAAAATTCCTGTGAAGCACCTGAAAGGTTAATAAAATTCTTGAATGTGGTTTTGAGCACCTTGAGGGGTGCAGTTTTTAGAATGGTGTCACTTTGGGTTATTTTCTGTCATATAGCCCCCTCAAAGTGACTTCAAATGTGAGATGGTCCCTAATAAAAATGATTTTGTAAATTTAGTTGGAAAAATGAAAAATCGCTGGTCAACTTTTAACCCTTATTATAACGTGCTAACACACAAAAAAATTGGATCCAAAATTGTGCTGATGTAAACTAGACATGTGGGAAATGTTATTTATTAACTATTTTGTGTGACATATCTCTGTGATGTAAGGGCATAAAAATTCAAAGTGTGAAAATTGCGAATTTTTTAAAAATTTTAGTCAATTTTCCATTTTTTCACAAATAAGCACAAGTCATACTGAAGAAATGTTACCACTATCATAAAGTACAATATGACTCAACCATGGGGATCTGTTGAAGCGTTCCAGAATTATAACCGCATAAAGGGACAATGGTCAGAATTGTAAAAATTGTCCTGGTCATTAACGTGCAAACCACCCTGGGGGGTAAAGGGGTTAAGCTATTAATAGCAATGTGAAGGTCTAACAGCTTGAATAATAATTTATTATGACTTTTGTGCCAGATTTCTATTGCCAAAAGAAGCAAAAATTGTACAGATATTCTTCATGAATCAGGGACATCTTCACCACATAAACAATGCTTGTTTTGATGAATCGGGGCCATTGAGTTTAATGGGCAAGTTTAAGTAGACAAATGCGCCATGTGTAAAAAATGTTCAACCACACCATTGATTTGCCATGGACAGTGTGCTGGTCATGTGAACAAGTCTAATTACAGTATATTACATATGATAGAATGTGGACATTTACCTATTCTGAATGGATTAAAAAATGGAAGGGGAAATAATTTATGATTGCTTTCTTTTTTTTAGATCGAGAAATAGATAGATAGAGACATAGTGGTCAATTCATTAAGATTGACCCAATGCTCAAACGCATACTCCAAACTTACTGAAATAGATGGCACCAAATTCAATAAGGCATCACTTAATTAATTTGGTACCCCTTCTAAGTGGCAAGCATCTCTGTGTGCTGCGCCCGAAATGCTACTCTAGTCAGGTACTGGAGTATCATCTCTGGCATACAAAGCGCTGGCATTTTTGATGAATTTGATGGACGGGTGTGACCATGCCCCTTCCTACTCCTGTTTTGCCAATTTTAGCAGAGCTAAGTGAAACTTCTGGAAGATCACCAAAGGTTGCAAAATTTTTGCTCAAAAACTGTGCGACTTTCCAAAGCTGTTTTGCCAGATTTCTGTCATAAAAGCTTCGGTGAACTGGCTCCATAATGTTCCAATCATCTAATTATGTTTTTTCTTCCACAGATTCTTTGAAGAGAAATATGATGCTGTATGTTACTTCTACAACAAACATAAAAACATAATTAAGCATGTCATCTATGGCATTTTGTTGGCAGGTAAGAATGAATAACCTCAGTGCTAGGCAGTCCTAAGATTAATAAGTCAATGTGGAGGATCAGAAGGAATTGTATGTACTCCAGTTGTATATTTATAGTGTCAAGGAACACTCTTGATACATGGCTACTTATTTGATATTATTAAATTATTATTGTATTTGTATCTTAATTCCACATTCAGTGGGCAATTGATTGGTCATCTCCCACCTCTAGTATGTACAGATACGCACCAGTTCATGTAACAGTTCACCATCTATGGGGGCGTAAGCTTCACAGTCACTACATACATGATGTATAAAGCATATTGGCTCTAATTAACCCCTTCACAACATCTTTCTTATATATGTCACAGGTTGGAAGCACAGTGATGGCTGAGTATTACAGCCAGAACCTGCTGCTAACAATCACAGGTGGACTCAGTGGCATTTATCACACTCCGACGTGGGCACGTGTTAGTCCTGACAGCCGGGGTTCAGCTGATGACCCCCATGCATTACGGAGCGCCTTTGAAACCTTACCTATGGCCGGGCTGCAAATGAGACTGTGATTTCTGCTATATGCAGCGATGTTCAGGCACCGCTTTATATAGCACAAGCGATCTGACAATCACATCTGCAATGGGCTAATAAGATGAGTAAAAAGTAATAAAGGTTTGAAAAAGTGTAATAAATAAGCAAATAAAAGTTCCAAACATCCACCTTTCCCCTGACACTCTAATAATGCTCGCAGCAGAGCAGGAGCCGAGGGTCATTAGAATATTGCATCCAATGCTCTCGCATCTCAATCTATACGCTAGTGTGACTCCAGCCTTAGGACACGTCTCTTACATTTCTTCTTTTAGTTTCTTTTACAATTCTTGCCTATCCTCTTTTATAGTCTTCCTCTGTTATATCATCCATATAGCCTAAGACACAAGTAAGTGGTTCCAGAGAAATTTGCATTTCCAAAACATTTCCCATATAGCCAAGGAATCTGCTCAAGAAACAGCCAAGAGGGACACAGTTTAAGGTCATGCGAAGGACATCATCAGGAGTGAACCCACATCTCGGACACTTTGCATCTGACCAGACATCAATCTAGTATAAAAATTGTTTGGTTTGATGCACTACGTATATTTGAGAGGGTGAATGGGCTTCACGGATACAGATTTGCCCCATAGATCATAAAATTGGCTTCCATTGCTTAGCATCAATTTCCTCAATATCTGCCTCCTATTTTTCTTTCATGAAAGTATCAAAGTGGATGTTCTCTAAGATAGTCAGACAATAAAAGCCTATGGAACATTGAGATGGCTCCTGGGGTGCCTTGCTTCCCATGTAGGAGCCGCGATTTGTCACTTACTGGGCAGTTTGCTGCAGATTTGATAAAATATCTGTTTTATCAGTAGAAGATGATTATCACTAGATGACTAGTAAACCTACTGCCATGTAGTCCTCCATATTCATGAGTTCTGTATTACCCCGCCCCCCACCCCTGATTGGCACTTTTCTGCCTATACACAGTGTACACAGAAAGTTGCCAATCAGTGGTGTGGGTGGGATTATACAGAGCTCAGGATTCAGGGAACTGGTAGATCTGCAGCAGATAGAACAAGTTTTATCAAAACTGCTGCAATAAGTGACTGACTGCTGGGATCATGGTCTTGGCCCCTATATCATGCTGCTCTTAGTTGGGGTAGCAAAAACATTTTGACAGATTCCCAGCAAGTACCTGTGTCAGTAAACTACCCAGCTGGATGAAACACTCATGGTGGGTGGCACTATTGGGGTAAATTGATTGTTCAACAATGGTGATGACAAAAGGGTCATCATTATTATAGTTGAAGAATTGATTTACTCCAGCAGTGCAACCCACCTTGTGTGTTTCTTCCACGTGGATCCAATATCTACTGGAGGATTTATCCACCAGTCACAGGGCAGCAGCAGCTAGTTTTCTTCATGTCTCCATAGGAGTTGTGCCGGTCACTCCACCAGGGGAGTCTACTAACACTTACCCACTCTTCCTCCATTGCTAATTACCGCATGGTTCGCTCTTTCCCCACATCTAGATTTATTCAATAAACTAATCCTGAAAGTGTACTGCCATGGAGCTAGATTTTTGATTTGTAAAATGAGGTAATAAGGCCAATTAATATTTCAGGGCCGTTTATACACTAGTCCTGTAAATTCCTGTTTTTAAGCTGTTCTGAAAGCTGCTTATGATATGATACAGCTGCAAATTACTGGGCTGTACAGGAGAAGTGACTCAAACGATGCTGGCGTATTTCACATGGCTTCCTGTGCTGCCGCTATTGGCTAAAGTTTCACCTCATAGATGTCTTCGTTGTTCTAGACATGGATATGCAGCATCTTAATATATACTTACCTTGTAATGTCTTCACGTTCTGTTCCGTCCATATGTGTCCGGATCCCAGAATTCCAAGTGGCGGAAGTTCACCGACCTCCATTTTGGTACGCCCAAGTGATGGGTGTCTCAATATGAAACTGCTTGCGCGGTACCACCAGACCAGTGGAACACCATCGCACCACACACACACACACTGTATGCGCCATATGCACCACACACACACACAAACAAATACACACTGTATACGCCATACGCACCACACACACACACACTGTATACGCCGTACGCACCACACACACAAACACACAATATACGCCGTATGCACCACACACACACACACACACACACACACTGTATACGCTGTACGCAGCCTCTTGCATGTTACCACCAGCGGAACACCATCGCGAACACGCCTCCGCCGGCATCAGCCGAATGATTCACTGACCACCGCCATCTTTGTACAGGAACAGCGCATAGCACATGGGGTAGACAGATCAAAGAAGAGAGCACAGAAGGGAGAAGTCAGCACATGGGGAACGAGAGAGTGGATAGGTGGGTGAGTACATGGAGGGGAGAGATTCTCAAAGCTGCAAAGCCTGCCCCCATTACCGCCCTCCCGATGCAATAGCATCGGGCCTCCATCTAGTATATAATAATTGGTCACAGTGGGAGCCCTTTATTTCCTCTTTGCTGCTTCTTCTTGAATTTCATAAGAAAGTAGATGAACTGGAGCAGGGAGCTTGCATTATAGCCAGTACTATGTGCACAGCGCATGCAGTCACCAGGCAAAGCAGGAAGTCCAGATGAAGAGGTGGCTTTTGGCAATTTCTCCTGTAATATGTAATCAGTATGGTTTACAGGCATCGTTGTAAGTTTGTTTTACCTTGATGATAAAAATCTTTTCGCATCAAGTGATATGAAATATTTTTCACATTATAACTGTTATCATATTGTCTTAAAGGTTTCTTGGCGATGGTGATCGCAGCCTGTGCTTTGAACTTCAAAAGGGCGCTGGCTCTCTTTGTTCTAACTCTTCTGGTCATCTTTTTTGTCTGCTGGGATTTATTTATGGACAAATATGAAGGCAAAATTGTCACATTTTTCAGCCCTGTTAATACATTTTTCGAAAAACAATGGTTTTGGATGAAATGGTGAGTGTCATACAATATATCAGTATCTGTTATATGAATCTCTACATTTCCAAGATGTCTATTGGCCTGCATTCACTTTTGTCTTGGATATTTTGATAATAATGATGTTGTTGTTCTAAAAATGTCCGCTAACAATTAAAAGTTACCTATGATTTAATAAATGCATATTACAGAATTTTACCTAGGTTGAACAGTTTTCCATTGTAAAAATTATTTTATTGCTAAGACTTTTTGTGTAATAAAAGCAAAATGAGCCTAAGACCAGGGTCACACTTGCGAGTGCAGTGCGAGAAACTCACGTGAGTCTCTCGCATCAATACCCGGCACTGCCGCCGGCACTCGGGAGCGGAGCGTTCAGCTGCATAGAAATACATGCAGCCACACACTCCGGTCCTGAGTGCTGGCGGCAGTGCCAGGTATTGATGCGAGAGACTCACGCAAGTTTCTCACATTGCACTCACAAGTGTGACCCTGGTCTAAATTACCAAGTTTCTCTAGTCATTGAGTTTGTTAACACAACTGCAGTAGTAATGTCACAAGTACAGCACATGACCATTGCAGCCAGGTACTGTGTTCAGCGGTCGTGGTGATGTTGATGTAGCTGTTGAAAGCCACTAAGTCCAGCGATTGGTCATGTGCTGGAGGTGCATCAATAAAGACAGGGAGCCATGTCAGAGTGTCAACATTGGAGCAGCAAGGGGTAGGAATAAAGAAAACTTTTAAAGATGGAAAACCCCTTTAAGTATGTCAACTCCGCAGTTGAGGCATGGGATTTGGAGCTCTAGAGATCATAAGAAATGAATGAGAGACATAATATCTAGTTTACCCAAAATAGCTCGGAGTCAATTTTAATTTAAGAGATAGAGCTTCCAAAGGAGAAAAGTGGTGGTGAACACGCAGTGCACAATTCATATAATGGCCAAAAATTGAGATCCTCATCGTTTCTTTCAATCCCCTACCATGTCTGGTTTAAGCAGATTAGCAAAAATGCCGGGTCCAGAGAAACGGCGATGCCATGGTGATGTGGTGCGTGTCACCACTGGCACTGTCTTCTCCAATGACCGGATGTACATTCCACATACTGGAAATGCGTTCCATGGGCCAGAAACAAATCACACACTGGAGGCGGAAACTAATCAGGCATGAGTTTGAGTTATTTTAAACTGGAAAACTGGTGAGTATGCATACGACAGCAACCAGGAGTTCTGGTGTAATAACTCCCCTGATGAGTCCACATGGATGAAACACGTCGGGAGACAGAAGATTATCTTGGGGCTTGACTGTACCTCTAATTTTTTGGCAGAGTATGCATACCCGACCAATTGGGTGAGATCAAGGAGACAGGAGATTATCTTGGGGCTTGACTGTACCTCTAATTTTTTGGCAGAGTATGCATACCCGACCAATTGGGTGAGATCAAGCCATTTTCAGCATTGACATACACATGTATGAATGATGTCTCAATGTATTCACCATCTCAATATGAGGACATAAATGGCACAACAGGCCTGTCCCTCATAAATACAGTGAGCATTGGTTGTGACATACACAGCTATTATAGTTCTTTATACATACATAAAATTGTAAGTAATATTTTGATTTTTGCTGCATTATGATCGTCGGGTTGATAATTCACCCAGTAGTCTGTTTTGGGAGGTCCTGTGTGTGGACTGGATCCCTGAATAGCGCACTGAGAGGCTGTGGATCTGAAGACTTGTGTGTTTGGAAATCCTGGGAGTAGGATCGGATCCCTGAATAGCGCACTGAGAGACGTGTGTTGGATGGTCCCAGGTGGGGACAGACGTCCTGAACAGCACACACAGTGGCCTGTGTGTTGGACGGTCCCAGGTGGGGACAGACGTCCTGAAGAGCGCACAGAAAGGCCGAATGTGCAGAGTCTGTGATGGCACTGCATTGGGGGAGCTACAGCCAGTCTGAGGATCTGGACCATCAGGTGGCACAGTGAGCAAGGCATTGTCTGGGACAGTGATCCCCGTTCGGCAGCTTTCCTGAGAGAGAAAGGACTTACAAAAGGTCAGCATGTGAAGCAGGAGCTCCAGCAGGAGTTCCAGAAAGGTAACACCCGGGAAGGGGCTATTATAATGGCAGAAAAGTATCTGCCAGTGGAACAGACTGTTGGTGCTTGTTGTGTTCCATGGACATTGATGAACTGTTCAGTGTACAGTCACCCATGGTAACTCAACGAAGTGAGAAGTCCCGCATGTATATAATGAACTGTGCATGACCCGGTTTATGCTGCATAAAATCAACCAGATAGACTGTTTAAGGCTACTTTCACATTTCCGTCGGTACGAGGCCATCGCAAACCATCGGCCCGACGTTCCGACAGACGTTGTGCAAAATAGTGCACAACATGGGCAGCGGATGCAGTTTTCAGATGCTTCCCTGCACATTATGAGTTCTGGGGAGGAGGGGGCCGAGTTTTGGCCTTGCATGCGCGGTCGAAAATGGCGGACGCGTCGCACAAAAAAACGTTACATTGAACTTTTTTTGTGATGACGGTCCGCCAATTACTAGCGCATACAGTGCACGACGTATGGAACGTGTGTCCATACATCGCGATGCGTCGGTAATACAAGTCTATGTGCAAAAAACGCATCCTGCGGGCAACTTTGCAGGATGCGTTTTTTGCATAGAACGACGCATTGCAACGGAAGTTGAAAGTAGCCTAAGTGGAAACCCATGCCTGTGTGACTGAATCCCATGCTAAGCGAGTGTCCCCCAACACACTCAGTAAGCGCTATCTCACAATAGCAAGTAAAACTTTGTAAGGTTCATTATTTTGTTCACTAATAACCGGTTAAAGTCACTTGTGTATATACACATTTTAAATTTTTTCTTTTTTTGTGAATATTTTATATACTTAATTAAAGGTTAAGTTTTAATATCCCAATTTTGCTATAACGAAACTTTATTATTTGGGTCAGATTAAATTTCCTTCACTAAAACACATCTTTAGACTCTTCTGATTTTACACTGTCACAATATTATTCATTAGTAAATCTGCCCTATTGTTTGTTTGTTTTTCTATTTTAGAAGCATTTTCTTTTTTTGGCATATAAAAAATGACACACATTTCATATGACTTTTAGAAGCTATTTTGTGTTGCTTTCTACTCATGTGTTTTGTCCTTGCTTTTTTCAGACATTTATCAAATCTTATAGACAAGCCTAAAGAAAAACATTCCACTTAATTTCAGCTAAACATAGCATTTTTATTAAGAGAAAAATGTGTAATTTTTCTTAAAATGAAATATATAAACTTCATATACAGTATTTTAATGTTTTTCTACTATTTTGCTTTTAAAAGTTAATATGGTGTGCTTTCTCTGTAGGGTAATTTGGATAAGTCTTATTGCAGCAGTGATATTGTGGCTTATTTTTGACACAGCAAAAATGGGATCCAATCAGCTGATTTCATTTGGTGGCCTTGTTATGTATATCCTCCTGATGCTCATCTTCTCTAAACATCCAACTAAGGTATAGAGATCACATTTACCCAAGAAACACATTTCAAGTTATTGTTTCTTTTTCTTTAAATTTGGTATATGACAAATAGGTAATAAATGATGGAGGAGGAAGTCTACAACTTAGTGACAAGATAGTACCAAATGGCAATGTAAAATGTGAGCATATACCTATTCTTAATGGAAATAAACAATGGAGGAAGAAGTAATTTATAAATGGCTTTCAAATTAGTATTTTATGATAGATAGATAGATAGATAGATAGATAGATAGATAGATATAGAAAAAGAAAACAAAAAGTAGCACCAAAAGAAAACAAAGGGTGCAAAAAATCCTTCCAGGTATATACCAAACCTCATGCTATTATCCAGAAAAATGAAGGCAGCACTCCAATAGAAAAAATAAATATGGTTTATTGGTCCATGTGTGACGTTTCAGTCCAGGATGTGGACCTTTCTCAAGCTTGAGAAAGGTCCACATTCTGGACTGAAACGTCGGACATGGGCCAATAAACCACATTTACTTTTTCTATTGGAGTGCTGCCTTCATTTTTCTGGATAATAGATAGATAGATATAGATAGATAGATAGATAGATAGATAGATAGATAGATAGATAGATAGATAGATCGATCAAAAAAGTAAGAGCAGCACTAAAAATTACAAGTTTGGCGCAGAGCCCCCCAGGTAGAGGCCAAACCTGAAGTAGAAATTCAAAGATTGGAGGCAGTACACCATTCAGAATGAACAAAGAGCTTCTGTTTAATAGCCCATCATGGTAACCTTTCGGTTCATTAGTGAAGACCTTTTTTTAGCAATACATGGGCGCACATGATATTTAAAGCATACAAATGATTGAGGTGTTTAACAACAATTACATTCATGTATTATGAATGTACTGCGCATGACAGAAGAAAAAAGACTATATGCACCTGTCATGCGCAGTACTGTGAGTTTCCTTTGCCTGTAACTAAGATGACGCCGGGACCGTAGAATGTCTCCCGCGCATGCGTGGGATGATGCACACTTCCTGCTTTGCTGTCTTTCTCTTTTTTACTCTGACTGGTGCATTGAGATTAACAGGACGCCGATGTCGACGTGCACCTGCATGAATTGAATGGGGTGAGTCATGAAAGCGATTAATAACATACAGCTGTAACTAAATTACCAATTAATATTTGATCCACTACTGTAGTGTTTTGTCTATATGTAATCACTGCACTTTAATGTATTTCTCTCTCTATATATATATATATATATATGACCTATGAATGCACTTTTGTATGTTTTATTTGTAAAACGACATACTCTTTCTTATGTAATTGTTGTTAAGCACCTCAATCATTTGTATGCTTTAAATATCATGTATGTGCACCCATGTATTGCTTGAAAAAGGTTCTCACTAATGAACTCAAACGTCACTATGATGGGCTATTAAACAGAAGCTCTTTTTTTTCCACTTTGAACGGTGTGCTGCCTCCAATCTTTGAATTTCTAGATAGATAGAATTGTGATTAGATAGATAAACAGACAAAGTGAGATGCAGCACCAGCTAACTGATGTGTGGATGCAAAGCTTCCCAGGCAAAAGCCAATACTTTTTACTTGAAAAAGGTTCAGACATAAACCGTAATATTGCCATATTGGATGAAAAAACAAAGACATAAATTAAATTTATGGGATCAAATAACTAAACATTGGCATGTACATGAATATTCACCCCTTTTGCTATGAAGGCCCTAAAAATTTCTGGTGCAAGTAATTACCTTCATAAGTCACATGCTTAGTGAAAAGAAGTCCACTTGTGTGCACTGTAAGTGTCACATGGTCTGTCACTATATACACACCTTTTCCGAAAGGCCACGGAGGCTGAAACAACATTAAGCAAGAGGCACCACTAACCGAACAACACCATGAAAGCCAAGGAGATCTCCAAAAATATCAGGGACAAAGTTGTTGAGAAGTACAAGTCCGGGTTGGGTTATGCATTAATATCCCAATCTCTGATGATCCCTCGGAGCACCAACAAATTCATTATCATTAAATATAAAGAACATGGTGCACAACAAATCTGCCAAGAGAGCACCGCCCACCAAAACTCTCAGCCCGAGCAAGGAGGGCATTATTCAGAGAGGCAACACAGAGATCAAAGGTAACCCTAAAGTAGCTGCAGAGTTCCCAAGCAGAGATTGGAGTATCTGTCCATATGACCTCAATAAGCCATACACTCAGAGGTGGCCTGTTTGGAAGAGTGGGCAAAAAAAAGCCTTTACTTACACACCAAAATTGTAAGGCTCATTTTTAGTTTGCCAAAATACATGTGGGAGACTCCCCAAATGTATGAAAGAAGGTGCTATGGTCAGATGAGACCAAAATCTTACCTTTTGGCCACCAAGGTAAATGCTACACAGCTCGTCACTCCAAAAACACCATCACCACAGTGAAACACAGTGGTAGCAGTAGCATGCTTTGGACATGTCTTTCAGCAGCAGGGTCAGAAAAAATGGTCAGAGCTGAGGGGAAGATGTATGGTGCGAAACACAGGGATATTCTTGAGCAAAATCTGTTTTAGGCTATCAGTGACTTGAGACTGGGACGAAGGTTAACTTCTCAACAAGACAACGACCCAAAGCATACTGCTAAACCAACACTCGAGTGATTTGAGGGGAAACATGTAAATATTTTGGAGTGGCGCTGTCAAAGCCCAGACCTTAATACAACTGAGAACCTGTGGTCAGACTTGAAGATTGCTGATTAGCAGAGGAAACCATCTAACTTGAAGGAGCTGGTGAAGTTTTGCCCTGAGGAATAGGCAAAAATCTCTTCCAGAAAATAGAACATAGAATAGTGCCTTTCTAGAACCACCTATTGAAGATAGTGTCTGATCCTTTAATGAGCCTTTCAACATGACTACGGATATAAGCCAAATAGGTTTCCTCCAAAAGAGACACCCATCTGCAGACAGATGTGCCTGAGTTTTTGCCCCATCAGTGCAGAGAAGAGTACTGGCTATGACTAACAGGGAAATAATGGGAGATGTCAGTAGTAAAGTGCTAAAAGATTAGAATAAATATATTAAATCAGATTAAGGGGGAGAAGTAATGTTCTGTCTGTATCTTTGTTTGGAAGGTTCACTGGCGACAAGTGTTCTGGGGAATTGGACTACAGTTCCTATTAGGACTTCTTATCCTAAGAACAAAGCCAGGATTTGATGCATTTGACTGGCTTGGCATACAAGTACAGGTAATACTTTTGTGATACCCAGTACAAAAAAAATTGTTAAGAAAGTCTACTTGGCCACATGTTTTCATCTATTGTACCTGAACTGCCCCATATCTGAAATGTTCTGTTGTCTGCTGTTGTCTGGTATTAGGCTAAAGCTTAAACCTATGCTAGCCAACAAAACAGAGAGTGCAACAGCAATGTCGCAACTTTTCCAACAAGTTCATTTAGGAAATACAATAATTGCTGTTATTGATGATGGTGTGATGTGATGTCCGCTACTGTGCTACAGCAGAGTAAATGGTAATTTCCATATTGAGGAGAACCACAAATAAACCCTCATTAGAAGACCATAATATGTAACTTTTATTTCTATTAATAAAAATAAAGTGTATACAAAAGTATAAAACTTTTTGTCCCTAATCTGTCTCAAAATCCAATCCAAGTCGCCGATTGGTCTCTCCAGCTGCCTGTCATGGCTGCTGCAACCAATCCGCGATGGCCACAGTCCGATTAGTCCCTCCCTACTCCCCTGCCGTCAGTGCCCGCTCCATACTCCCCGCAGTCACCGCTCACACAGGGTTAATGCCAGCGGTAACGGACCGCGTTATGCCACGGGTAACTCACTCCGTTACCGCCGCTATTTTACCCTGTGTGACCAAGTTTTTACTATTGATGCTGTTTATGCAGCGTCAATAGTAAAAAGATCTAATGTTAAAAATAGTAAAAAAAAATAAAAAATCATCATATACTCACCCTCTGGCGCCTATCCCGCTCCTTGCGACACTCCGGTGCTAAAGATGGTATGCGACAAGGACATTCCATGACGTCACGGTCATGTGACCGTGACGTCATCACAGGTCCTGCGTGCCTGCGCGAGAAGGACCTTCCATGACGTCACGGTTACGTGACCGCGACGTCATCACAGGTCCTGCGTGAGAAGGACCTTCCATGACGTCACGGTCATGTGACCGCGACGTCATCACACCCTAGGACCGGAAGCTGGCGAACAGGCGACAGAACTACAGGGGGCCCTCAGAACAGAAGGTGAGTATGTTTATTTTTTAACCTGTGACATACGTGGCTGGGCAATATACTACGTAGCTGGGCAATATACTACGTGGCTCCGTGCTGTATACTACGTATACTACGTCGCTGGGCAATATACTACGTGGCTGGGCAATATACTAAGTGGCTCTGTGCTACATACTACGTCACTGGGCAATATACTACGTGGCTCTGTGCTGTACGTCACTGGGCAATATACTACTTAACTGGGCAATATACTACGTGGCTGGGCAATATGCTCTGTGCTGTATACTACGTCACTGGGCAATATACTACGTCACTGGGCAATATACTACGTGGCTGTGCAATATACTACGTGGCTGGGCAATATACTACGTGACTGGGCAATATACTATGTAGCTGGGCAATATACTACGTAGCTGGGCAATATACTACATGGCTGTGCAATATACTATGTGGCTGGGCAATATACTACGTGACTGGGCAAAATGCTACGTAGCTGGGCAATATAGTACGTGACTGGGCAATATACTACATGGCTGTGCAATATACTACGTGGCTCTGTGCTGTATACTATGTCACTGGGCGATATACTACGTGTCTCTGTGCTGTACATCACTGGGCAATATACTGCATAACTGGGCAATATACTACATGGCTGGGCAATATGCTCTGTGCTGTATACTACATCGCTGGGCAATATACTACGTGGCTGTGCAATATACTACATGGCTGGGCAATATACTACGTGACTGGGCAATATACTACGTAGCTGGGCAATATAGTACGTGACTGGGCAATATACTACGTGGCTCTGTGCTGTATACTACGTCACTGGGCAATATACTACGTGGCTCTGTGCTATACGTCACTGGGCAATATACTACGTAACTGGGCAATATACTACGTGGCTGGGCAATATGCTCTGTGCTATATATTACGTGGCTGGGCAATATACTATGTGACTGGGCAATATACTATGTGGGCTGTGCAATATACTACGTGACTGGGCAATATACTACGTGGGCTGTGCAATATACTACGTGGCTGGGCAATATACTACATGACTGGGCAATATACTACGTAGCTGGGCAATATTGTACGTGACTGGGCAATATACTACGTGGCTGTGCAATATACTACGTGACTGGGAAATATAGTACGTGACTGGGCAATATACTACGTGGCTGTGCAATATACTACGTGGCTGGGCAATATACTACATGACTTGGCAATATACTACGTGACTGGGCAATATACTACGTAGCTGGGCAATATAGTACGTGACTGGGCAATATAGTACGTGGCTGTGCAATATACTGCGTGACTGGGCAATATACTACGTGACTGGGCAATATACTACGTGACTGGGCAATATACTACGTGGCTCTGTGCTGTATACTACGTCGCTGGGCAATATACTACGTGACTGGGCAATATACTACGTGGCTAGGCAATATACTACGTGGTTGGGCAATATACTACGTCGCTGGGCAATATACTACATGGCTGGGCAATATACTACGTGGCTGGGCCATATACTAAGTGGACATGAATCAGCAAGGGATCAAATACTTATTTCCCCCACTGTAAATATATAATTTTTCCACATGAAAAATGTAAATGGTAAAGGTGAAGCTTCACTGGTAAACATTATAATGTTCACATTCTTTTCAATTTGTTTACTTTACCAGCATAGAAAAGTAACCACTTACTTCTGGTCTCCATACACATTGTAATACAGCAGTGGACTCCTTGCATAACCCATCCACTTTATACATCAAAATCAAGATAAAGTTCCCATAGCATAAAAAAAATCCAATAAAGAGTTATGACCTTAAATTACACAGTCTGGCACCACTTGGTGTTTCTAACATAGTATGATGCCATTTGGTGCTACTTACATAGTCTGGTGCCACTTGGTGTTACTTACATAGTCTGGCGCCACTTGGTGTTACTTACATAGTCTGATGCCACTGGGTGTTACTTAAATAGTCTAGCACCACTTGATGTTACTTACATAGTCTGGCACCACTTGGTGTTACCTACATAGTCTGATGCCACTTGGTGTGACTTACATAGTCTGGCACCACTTGGTGTTACTTACATAGGCCAGTGCCACTTGATGTTACTTACATAGTCTGGCATCACTTGATGTTACTTACATAGTTTGGCGCCACGTGGCGTTACTTACATAGTCTGGTGCCACTTGGTGTTACTTACATAGCCTGATGTCACTTGGTTTTACGCACATAGTCTGATGCCACTTGGTGTTACTTACATAGTCTGGCACCACTTGATATTACTTATATAGTTTGGCACCACTTGATGTAACTTACATAGTCTGGCACCACTTGGTGTTACTTGCATAGTCTGGCTCCACTTGGTGTTACATAGTCTGGCACCACTTGATGTTACTTACATAGTCTGCCATCACTTGATATTACTTACATAGTCTGGCGCAACGTGGTGTTACTTACATAGTCTGGCACCACTTGGTGTTACTTACACAGTCTGGCATCACTTGATATTACTTACATAGTCTGGCACCACTTGGTGTTACTTACATAGTGTGGCACCACTTGGTGTTACTTACAGTCTGACACCACTTGGTGTTACTTGCATAATCTGGCTCCACTTGGTGTTACATAGTCTGGCGCCACTTGATGTTACTTACATAGTCTGGCGCCACTGGATGTTACTTATATAGTCTGGCACCACTGGATGTTACTTACATAGTCTGATGCCACTTGGTATTACTTACATAGTCTTGCGCCACTTGGTGTAACTTACATAGTCTGGCGTCCCTTGATGTTACTTACATAGTCTGACATCACTTGATATTACTTACACAGTCTGGTGCCACGTGGTGTTACTTACATAGTCTGGCGCCACTTGGTGTTACTTACAGTCTGACACCACTTGGTGTTACTTGCATAATCTGGCTCCACTTGGTGTTACATAGTCTGGCACCACTTGATGTTACTTATATAGTTTGGCGCCACTTGGTGTTACTTACATAGTCTGGCGCCACTGGATGTTACTTACATAGTCTGGCGCCACTGGATGTTACTTACATAGACTGGCGCCACTTGGTGTTACTTACAGTCTGACACCACTTGGTGTTACTTGCATAATCTGGCTCCACTTGGTGTTACATAGTCTGGCACCACTTGATGTTACTTATATAGTTTGACGCCACTTGGTGCTACTTACATAGTCTGGCGCCTCTTTATGTTACTTACATAGTCTGGCGCCACTGGATGTTACTTATATAGTCTGGCACCACTGGATGTTACTTACATAGTCTGATGCCACTTGGTATTACTTACATAGTCTTGCACCACTTGGTGTTACTTACATTGTCTGGTGCCACTTGATTTTACTGACATAGTCTGGCACCACTTAGTGTAACTTGCATAGTCTGGCTCCACTTGGTGTTACATAGTCTGGCACCACTTGATATTACTTACATAGTCTGCCGTCACTTGATATTACTTACATAGTCTGGCGCAACATGGTGTTACTTACATAGTCTGGCACCACTTGGTGTTACTTACATAGTCTGGCGTCACTTGATGTTACTTACATAGTCTGACATCACTTGATATTGCTTACATAGTCTGGTGCCACGTGGTGTTACTTACATAGTCTGGCGCCACTTGGTGTTACTTACAGTCTGACACCACTTGGTGTTACTTGCATAATCTGGCTCCACTTGGTGTTACATAGTCTGGCACCACTGGATGTTACTTACATAGTCTGATGCCACTTGGTATTACTTACATAGTCTTGCGCCACTTGGTGTAACTTACATAGTCTGGCGTCACTTGATGTTACTTACATAGTCTGACATCACTTGATATTACTTACATAGTCTGGTGCCACGTGGTGTTACTTACATAGTCTGGCGCCACTTGGTGTTACTTACAGTCTGACACCACTTGGTGTTACTTGCATAATCTGGCTCCACTTGGTGTTACATAGTCTGGCACCACTTGATGTTACTTATATAGTTTGGCGCCACTTGGTGTTACTTACATAGTCTGGCGCCTCTTTATGTTACTTACATAGTCTGGTGCCACTGGATGTTACTTACATAGTCTGGCACCACTGGATGTTACTTACATAGTCTGATGCCACTTGGTATTACTTACATAGTCTTGCACCACTTGATGTTACTTACATTGTCTGGTGCCACTTGATTTTACTGACATAGTCTGGCACCACTTAGTGTTACTTGCATAATCTGGCTCCACTTGGTGTTACATAGTCTGGCACCACTTGATGTTACTTATATAGTTTGGCGCCACTTGGTGTTACTTACATAGTCTGGCACCACTGGATGTTACTTACATAGTTTGATGCCCCTTGGTATTACTTACATAGTCTGGCACCACATGGTGTTACTTACATAGTCTTGCGCCACTTGGTGTTACTTACATGGCCTGGTGCCACTTGATGTTACTTACATAGTCTGGTGCCACTTGGTGTTACTTATATGGTCTGGTGCCACTTGGTGTTACTCACATAGTCTGGCGCCACTTGATGTTACTTATATAGTTCAGCACCTGTTCACACTGAGTCTATGTTTGGATGTGCAGGTCAGGTTTTTGAAATGTATTCTCTAGCCTTCTGATCGTGCACTCCGCCTCCTAGCATACAGGTGTTTTAATTACAGCAGGTCCAATACCCCTCCATAGAGAGAGAGAATTTTTAGTCTAGGATGAGGTTTCGCATGTACCCATTCAGATGGAGACGTTTATTCTCAGCGAGGTAAGGCAAGCGTAGGACCTGGTATAAGAGAGATGCCGTAAAGGGGCTACCAGGTACACATAAAATTGGCCATTTTTATGCGCTAAACGCTCTCATTTTTCATATTTCTAGTGCAGTAATGCAGTTCAAATTTCGTATTTCAAGTTTGTATGTTCTAGCGCTGCAGTGTGCTGCCTTATTTACTTAACTATATACGAGTTGGCGACTCTAGGTTCAGCACCTGTTCACACTGAGTCTATGTTTGGATGTGCAGGTCAGGTTTTTGAAATGTATTCTCTAGCCTTCTGATCGTGCACTCCGCCTCCTAGCCTACAGGTGTTTTAATTACAGCAGGTCCAATACCCCTCCATAGAGAGAGAGAATTTTTAGTCTAGGAAGAGGTTTCACATGTACCCATTCAGAAGGAGACGTTTATTCTCAGCGAGGTAAGGCAAGCGTAGGACCTGGTATAAGAGAGATGCCGTAAAGGGGCTACCAGGTACACATAAAATTGGCCATTTTTATGCGCTAAACGCTCTCATTTTTCATATTTCTAGTGCAGTAATGCAGTTCAAATTTCGTATTTCAAGTTTGTATGTTCTAGCGCTGCAGTGTGCTGCCTTATTTACTTAACTATATACGAGTTGGCGACTCTAGGTTCAGCACCTGTTCACACTGAGTCTATGTTTGGATGTGCAGGTCAGGTTTTTGAAATGTATTCTCTAGCCTTCTGATCATGCACTCCGCCTCCTAGCCTACAGGTGTTTTAATTACAGCAGGTCCAATACCCCTCCATAGAGAGAGAGAATTTTTAGTCTAGGAAGAGGTTTCACATGTACCCATTCAGATGGAGACGTTTATTCTCAGCGAGGTAAGGCAAGCGTAGGACCTGGTATAAGAGAGATGCCGTAAAGGGGCTACCAGGTACACATAAAATTGGCCATTTTTATGCGCTAAGCGCTCTCATTTTTCATATTTCTAGTGCAGTAATGCAGTTCAAATTTCGTATTTCAAGTTTGTATGTTCTAGCGCTGCAGTGTGCTGCTTTATTTACTTAACTATATACGAGTTGGCGACTCTAGGTTCAGCACCTGTTCACACTGAGTCTATGTTTGGATGTGCCAGTCAGGTTTTTGAAATGTATTCTCTAGCCTTCTGATCGTGCACTCCGCCTCCTAGCCTACAGGTGTTTTAATTACAGCAGGTCCAATACCCCTCCATAGAGAGAGAGAATTTTTAGTCTAGGAAGAGGTTTCACATGTACCCATTCAGATGGAGACGTTTATTCTCAGCGAGGTAAGGCAAGCGTAGGACCTGGTATAAGAGATATGCCGTAAAGGGGCTACCAGGTACACATAAAATTGGCCATTTTTATGCGCTAAACGCTCTCATTTTTCATATTTCTAGTGCAGTAATGCAGTTCAAATTTCGTATTTCAAGTTTGTATGTTCTAGCGCTGCAGTGTGCTGCCTTATTTACTTAACTATATACGAGTTGGCGACTCTAGGTTCAGCACCTGTTCACACTGAGTCTATGTTTGGATGTGCAGGTCAGGTTTTTGAAACTTATATAGTCTGTCGCCACTTGGTGCTACCTACATAGTCTGGCACCACTTAGTTTTACTTACATAGTCTGGCGCCACTTGGTGTTACTTACATCGTCTTGAGCCACTTGGTGTTACTTACATAGTCTGATGCCACTTGGTATTACTTACATAGTCTGGCACCACTTGGTGTTACTTACATAGTCTTGCGCCACTTGGTGTTACTTACATGGTCTGGTACGACTTGATGTTACTTACATAGTTTGATGCCACTTGGTGTTATTCACATAGTCTGGCGCCACTTGGTGCTACCTACATAGTCTGGCGCCACTTGGTGCTACCTACATAGTCTGGCGCCACTTGGTGTTACTTACATAGTCTTGCGCCGCTTGGTGTTACTTACATGGTCTGGTGCCACTTGATGTTACTTACATAGTTTGATGCCACTTGGTGTTACTCACATAGTCTGGCGCCACTTGGTGCTACCTACATAGTCCGGCGCCACTTGGTGCTACCTACATAGTCTGGCACAACTTAGTGTTACTTACATAGTCTGATGCCACTTGGTGCTACATACATAGTCTGACTCCACTTGGTGTTACTCACAAAGTCTGGCACCAATTGATGATATTATATAGTCTTGCACCACTTGGTGTTACTTACATAGTCTGACACTACTTGGTGTTATTTATATAGTGTGGCACCATTTAGTGTTACTTATATAGTCTGGTGTCATTAAGTGTTACTTACATAGTCTGGCACCACTTGGTTCAGGTCACTAAATGTGCAGGTCCAACTAGTGACCTAAATTCTGCTGGTCATGCATGCTCAGTCATTCTTCCCACAGCCTGTTCTTACTGGTCCTGTAGGCAAATGCAGAGTATTTTTCTGTACTGCAAGGCAGAGTGACTGAGCATGCACGACCATTCGCCATACCAAATTTAAAGAATGTAATAACTAGGGTTGAGCGAAACGGGTCGAACATTTTCAAAAGTCGCCGACTTTTGGCTAAGTCGGGGTTTCATGAAACCCGATCCGACCCCTGTGCGGGGTCGGCCATGCGGTACGCGACTTTCGCGCCAAAGTCGCGTTTCAATGACGCGAAAAGCGCCATTTCTCAGCCAATGAAGGTAAACGCAGAGTGTGGGCAGCGTGATGACATAGGTCCTGGTCCCCACCATCTTAGAGAAGGGCATTGCAGTGATTGGCTTGCTGTCTGCGACGTCACAGGGGCTATAAAGAGGCGTTCCCGCCGACCGCCATCTTACTGCTGCTGATCTGAGCTTAGGGAGAGGTTGCTGCCGCTTTGTCAGAAGCAGGGATAGCGTTAGGCAGGGTCCATTAACCACAAAACCGCTTGTGCTGCAGCGATTTGCACTGTCCAACACCACCCTCGGTGTGCAGGGACAGTGGAAGTTTTTTTTTTTTTTTTTTTCCCCTCAGCGCTGTAGCTCATTGGGCTGCCCTAGAAGGCTCCCTGATAGCTGCATTGCTGTGTGTACGCCGCTGTGCAAACCAACTGCTTTTTTCAAAGCACAAATCCTCTTGTTCCTTCCTTTCTGCACAGCTATCTTTTTTGTTTGTCCACACTTTTTATTTCATTTGTGCATCAGTCCACTCCTTATTGCTGCCTGCCATACCTGGCTGAGATTACTGCAGGCAGGGAGATAGTAGCTGCTTGCCATACCTGGCTGAGATTACTGCAGGCAGGGAGATAGTAATTGTAGGACATTCCCTGTTTTTTTTTTTTTTTTTTTTTTGGTGGGAGATTAAGATTGGCAATTTGGCATTTCTGCTAGAGTGCCATCCCTGTGTGTGCCATCTCTCTCACATAGTGGGCCATAGAAAGCCTTTTCATTTTTCTGTATTTTTTTTTGTGGGGTGTATAAATTCTCCCTGATAAAAATACAGTGGGAGATTAATATTGGCCTTTGGGCTTGTGTGCCAGTCCTGAGTGTGCCATCTCTCTCACAAATAGTGGGCCATAGAAAGCCTATTTATTTTTTTTTTTGGTTTTATAAATTCTCCCTGAAAAAAAGGGAGATTAATATTGGCCTCTGGGCTTGTGTGCCAGTCCTGAGCGTGCCATCTGTGCCAGCCCTGAGCGTGCCATCTCTCTCACAAATAGTGGGCCATAGAAAGCCTATTTAATTTTTTTTTTTGTTTTATAAATTTTCCCTGAAAAAAGGGAGATTAATATTGGCCTCTGGGCTTGTGTGCCAGTTGTGAGCGTGCCATCTGTGCCAGTCCTGAGCGTGCCATCTCTCTCACAAATAGTGGGCCATAGAAAGCCTATTTAAATATTTTTTTGGTTTTATAAATTCTCCCAGAAAAAAAGGGAGATTAATATTGGCCTCTGGGCTTGTGTGCCAGTCCTGAGCGTGCCATCTGTGCCAGCCAGCCCTGAGCGTGCCATCTCTCTCACAAATAGTGGGCCATAGAAAGCCTATTTAATTTTTTTTTTTGTTTTATCAATTTTCCCTGAAAAAAGGGAGATTAATATTGGCCTCTGGGCTTGTGTGCCAGTTGTGAGCGTGCCATCTGTGCCAGTCCTGAGCGTGCCATCTCTCTCACAAATAGTGGGCCATAGAAAGCCTATTTAAATATTTTTTTGGTTTTATAAATTCTCCCAGAAAAAAAGGGAGATTAATATTGGCCTCTGGGCTTCTGTGCCAGTCCTGAGCGTGCCATCTGTGCCAGTCCTGAGCGTCCCATCTCTCTCACAAATAGTGGGCCATAGAAAGCCTATTTTATTTTTTTTTTGGGTTTTAGAAATTCTCCCTGAAAAAAGGGAGATTAATATTGGCCTCTGGGCTTGTGTGCCAGTTGTGAGCGTGCCATCTGTGCCAGTCCTGAGCGTGCCATCTCTCTCACAAATAGTGGGCCATAGAAAGCCTATTTAAATATTTTTTTGGTTTTATAAATTCTCCCAGAAAAAAAGGGAGATTAATATTGGCCTCTGGGCTTCTGTGCCAGTCCTGAGCGTGCCATCTGTGCCAGTCCTGAGCGTCCCATCTCTCTCACAAATAGTGGGCCATAGAAAGCCTATTTTATTTTTTTTTTGGGTTTTAGAAATTCTCCCTGAAAAAAGGGAGATTAATATTGGCCTCTGGGCTTGTGTGCCAGTTGTGAGCGTGCCATCTGTGCCAGTCCTGAGCGTGCCATCTCTCTCACAAATAGTGGGCCATAGAAAGCCTATTTAAATATTTTTTTGGTTTTATAAATTCTCCCAGAAAAAAAGGGAGATTAATATTGGCCTCTGGGCTTCTGTGCCAGTCCTGAGCGTGCCATCTGTGCCAGTCCTGAGCGTCCCATCTCTCTCACAAATAGTGGGCCATAGAAAGCCTATTTTATTTTTTTTTGGGGTTTTAGAAATTCTCCCTGGAAAAAAAAAGGGAGATTAATATTGCCCTTTGGGCTTGTGTGCCAGTACTAAGCGTTCCATCTCTCTCTCTCTCTCAGTCAGTGGGCCATAGAACGCCTATTTTTGGTTTTATTTGTTTTCTAAATTCTCCCTGAAAAAATCATTTTATTTTATTTGGTTTCTAAATTCTTCCTGATAAAATCATATTTTTTTTATTATTTTTATTTCTAAAGTCTCCCTGAAAAAAAAAAAAAAAAAACAACCAAAAAAACAGTGGGAGATTAATATTGGCCTTTCTGCTTGTGTGCCAGTCTTGACTCCTGGGTGTGCCATCTCTCTCTCTCTCTCTCTCTCTCTCTCTCTCTCTCTCTCTCCAATTGTGGTCCATAGAAAGCCTATATTTTTTTTCCTTGATTTGGGTTCTAAAATCTACCAGAGAAAATAACTACATCAATCATTGGTAGAAAAATATTGGCCTCTGGGTTTGTGTGCCACTCCTGACTCCTGTGTGCGTCATCTCTCAGTCAGTGGGCCATAGAACGCCTATTTTTGGTTTTATTTGTTTTCTAAATTCTCCCTGAAAAAATCATTTTATTTTATTTGGTTTCTAAATTCTTCCTGATAAAATCATATTTTTTTTATTATTTTTTTTTCTAAAGTCTCCCTGAAAAAAAAAAAAAAAAACAGTGGGAGATTAATATTGGCCTTTCTGCTTGTGTGCCAGTCTTGACTCCTGGGTGCGTCATCTCTCAGTCAGTGGGCCATAGAACGCCTATTTTTGGTTTTATTTGTTTTATAAATTCTCCCTGAAAAAATCATTTTATTTTATTTGGTTTCTAAATTCTTCCTGATAAAATCATATTTTTTTTATTATTTTTTTTTCTAAAGTCTCCCTGAAAAAAAAAAAAAAAAAACAACCAAAAAAAACAGTGGGAGATTAATATTGGCCTTTCTGCTTGTGTGCCAGTCTTGACTCCTGGGTGCGTCATCTCTCAGTCAGTGGGCCATAGAACGCCTATTTTTGGTTTTATTTGTTTTATAAATTCTCCCTGAAAAAATCATTTTATTTTATTTGGTTTCTAAATTCATCCTGATAAAATCATATTTTTTTTATTATTTTTTTTTCTAAAGTCTCCCTGAAAAAAAAAAAAAAAAACAACCAAAAAAAACAGTGGGAGATTAATATTGGCCTTTCTGCTTGTGTGCCAGTCTTGACTCCTGGGTGTGCCATCTCTCTCTCTCTCTCTCTCTCTCTCTCTCTCTCTCTCTCTCTCTCCAATTGTGGTCCATAGAAAGCCTACATTTTTTTTCCTTGATTTGGGTTCTAAAATCTACCAGAGAAAATAACTACATCAATCATTGGTAGAAAAATATTGGCCTCTGGGTTTGTGTGCCACTCCTGACTCCTGTGTGCGTCATCTCTCAGTCAGTGGGCCATAGAACGCCTATTTTTGTTTTTATTTGTTTTATAAATTCTCCCTGAAAAAATCATTTTATTTTATTTGGTTTCTAAATTCTTCCTGATAAAATCATATTTTTTTTATTATTTTTTTTTCTAAAGTCTCCCTGAAAAAAAAAAAAAAAAAAAAAAAAACAGTGGGAGATTAATATTGGCCTTTCTGCTTGTGTGCCAGTCTTGACTCCTGGGTGTGCCATCTCTCTCTCTCTCTCTCTCCAATTGTGGTCCATAGAAAGCCTACATTTTTTTTCCTTGATTTGGGTTCCAAAATCTACCAGAGAAAATAACTCCATCAATCATTGGTAGAAAAATATTGGCCTCTGGGCTTGTGTGCCACTCCTGATTCCTGTGTGCGTCATCTCTCACTCAGTGGCCCATAGAAAGCATATAGTTTGTTACATTTGTTTTCTAAATTCTCCCTGCAAAAATCTATTTTTTTTTTTTTGGGGGGTTTCTAAAGTGTTCCTGAAAAAAATAAAAATAAAAAAAAAATAATAGTGTGACATTAATATTAACATTTGTGCTTCAGTGACAGTCCTGCGTGTGGGGCATCTCTCTAATTTGCAGCCACCAAAAAAAGAGTGTGTAACATTGGGCCTGATTTTCGCTGTGGTCTCACCAACCTGTAAAGGGGTAGCTAAATCATACTGAAGTTATAGCTCACCGTGTAAGTTGTGTGACTGCAACAAATAACGTTAGTTTGGTTACGTTTTTAAAACAATGAGGAAGTCTAGTGGAAGAGGTCGTGGCCGGGGGCGTTCATTGTCAGCTGGTAATGAGGGTAGTGGTAGTGGTGGAGCATCAGGTGGTCGTGGGGGAAAAAATATTGCACCTAAGTCTGGAGCTGTGGAGCCAGGTTCGTCGTCCGGCTACACAAGGCCTCGAACGCTCCCTTTTCTGGGATTAGGAAAACCGCTTTTAAAGCCGGAGCAGCAAGAGCAAGTTTTGGCTTATCTTGCTGACTCAGCCTCTAGCTCTTTTGCCTCATCTCGTGAAACTGGTAAAAGTAAAAGCAGCGCGTCGTTAGTGGATGTTCACGGTCAGGGACAAGTCACTTCCTTGTCCTCTTCAGCAAAAACAACAACAGAGAAGAATGCAGCAGGCGACACAACGGGTTACTCCATGGAGCTCTTTACACATACCGTCCCTGGCTTAGAAAGTGAAGCAGTTAACAGTCCATGCCCATTACAAATTGAATCTGACATGGAGTGCACTGACGCACAGCCACAGCCAGACTACTATGCTGGTCCTTTGACTCAGACCACAACATTGCCCTCACAGGGTGCTGATCAAGAATCAGACCCTGATGAGACTATGTTGCCCCATCACGAACGCTATACCACCGAACGACACGGTGACACAGACGAAGTTGCGCAGGAGGTACAAGAAGAGTTATTAGATGACCCAGTTCTTGACCCCGATTGGCAGCCATTGGGGGAACAGGGTGCAGGCGGCAGCAGTTCTGAAGCAGAGGAGGAGGAGGGGCCGCAGCAGGCATCAACATCGCCACAGGTTCCATCTGCCGGGCCCGTATCTTGCCCAAAACGCGTGGCAAAGCCAAAACCTGGTGGAGGACAGCGTGGCCATCCGGTTAAAGCTCAGTCTGCAATGCCTGAAAAGGTATCCGATGCTAGAAAGAGTGCAGTCTGGCATTTTTTTAAACAACATCCAATTGATCAGCGCAAAGTCATCTGTCAAAAATGTTCTACTTCCTTAAGCAGAGGTCAGAATCTGAAAAGTCTCAATACTAGTTGCATGCATAGACATTTAACCACCATGCATTTGAAAGCTTGGACTAACTACCAAACGTCCCTTAAGGTTGTTGCACCCTCGGCCAATGAAGCTAGTCATCAACGCAACATCCCTTCCGGCAGTGTAGGACCACCATTTAGCGCACCACCTGCTGTATCTGTGCAGGTATCTTTGCCAGGCCAAAGCAGTCAGGGTCAGGGAATCACCAGTTTCGTAGTAGGAAACACTGCATCTAGGGCACCGGCGGCAACAATACCATCTCCCACCGTCTCTCAGTCTGCCATGTCCACCGGCACCCCCGCTAGTTCCACGATCTCCAGCTCTCCAGTCCAGCTCACCCTACATGAGACTATGGTTAGAAAAAGGAAATACTTAGCCTCGCATCCGCGTACACAGGGTTTGAACGCCCACATAGCTAGACTAATCTCGTTAGAGATGATGCCCTACCGGTTAGTTGAAAGCGAAGCTTTCAAAGACCTGATGGACTACGCTGTACCACGCTACGAGCTACCCAGTCGACACTTTTTTTCCAGAAAAGCCATCCCAGCCCTCCACCAGCATGTTAAAGAGCGCATCGTCCATGCACTCAGGCAATCTGTGAGCACAAAGGTGCACCTGACAACAGATGCATGGACCAGTAGGCATGGCCAGGGACGTTACGTGTCCATCACGGCACACTGGGTAAATGTGGTGGATTCAGGGTCCACAGGGGACAGCAAGTTTGGGACAGTTCTGCCTAGCCCACGGTCTAGTAAACAGTTGTCTGTAGCCGTTCGCACCCCCTCCTCCTCCTCCTCCTCGTCCTCCTGCAGAAGCAAGAGCTCGTCCACAGACCGCAGTCGCACAAACACTCCATCCGCACCTGCCACTGTTGCACACCAGGTCTCCCATTATGGGGCAGCTACTGGCATACGTCAGCAGGCTGTATTGGCTATGAAGTGTTTGGGCGACAATAGACACACCGCGGAAGTTCTGTCCGAGTTCTTGCAGCAAGAAACGCAGTCGTGGCTGGGCACTGTAGATCTTGAGGCAGGCAAGGTAGTGAGTGATAACGGAAGGAATTTCATGGCTGCCATCTCCCTTTCCCAACTGAAACACATTCCTTGCCTGGCTCACACCTTAAACCTGGTGGTGCAGTGCTTCCTGAAAAGTTATCCGGGGTTATCCGACCTGCTCCTCAAAGTGCGTGGACTTTGCGCACATATCCGCCGTTCGCCTGTACACTCCAGCCGTATGCAGACCTATCAGCGTTCTTTGAACCTTCCCCAGCATCGCCTAATCATAGACGTTGCAACAAGGTGGAACTCAACACTGCACATGCTTCAGAGACTGTGCGAACAGAGGCAGTAGGATGGCAGACATGGAGTTGTCAGGTGTGCAGTGGTCGAAGATTCAAGACATGTGTCAAGTCCTTCAGTGTTTTGAGGAATGCACACGGCTGGTTAGTGCAGACAACGCCATAATAAGCATGAGCATCCCCCTAATGCGTCTGCTGATGCAAAGTTTGACGCACATAAAGGATCAGGCGTCTGCACCAGAGGAAGAGGAAAGCCTTGATGACAGTCAGCGATTGTCTGGTCAGGGCAGTGTACATGACGAGGTACCGGGCGAAGAGGAGGTGGAGGATGAGGAGGATGATGGGGATGAGTATATTTTTAATGAGGAAGCTTTCCCGGGGGCACGGGAAATTGGTGGCGTGGCAAGGCCGGGTTCTGGTTTTTTGAGGGACACAAGTGACGTAGATTTGCCTGCAACTGCCCCTCAACCAAGCACAACCGCAGATTTGACAACGGGAACTTTGGCCCACATGGCGGATTATGCCTTGCGTATCCTCAAAAGGGACACACGCATTACAAAAATGATGAACGATGACGATTACTGGTTGGCCTGCCTCCTTGATCCTCGCTATAAAGGCAAATTGCAAAATATTATGCCACATGAGAACTTGGAACTAATATTAGCAACAAAACAATCAACTCTTGTTGACCGTTTGCTTCTGGCATTCCCTGCACACAGCGCCCGTGATCGTTCTCACACGAGCTCCAGGGGCCAGCAGACCAGAGGTGTTAGAGGGGCAGAAATCAGAAGTGGCGTTGGACAGAGGGGTTTTCTGACCAGGTTGTGGAGTGATTTTTCTATGACCGCAGACAGGACAGGTACTGCAGCATCAATTCAAAGTGACAGGAGACAACATTTGTCCAGTATGGTTACAAACTATTTTTCATCCCTTATCGACGTTCTCCCTCAACCGTCATTCCCATTTGATTACTGGGCATCCAAATTAGACACCTGGCCAGAATTGGCAGAATATGCATTGCAGGAGCTTGCTTGCCCGGCAGCTAGTGTCCTATCAGAAAGAGTATTCAGTGCTGCAGGTTCAATACTAACAGAAAAAAGGACTCGTCTGGCTACCCAAAATGTAGATGATCTAACCTTCATTAAAATGAACCACAACTGGATTTCAAAATCTTTTGCCCCACCCTGCCCGGCTGACACCTAGCTTTCCTATGAAAAGGTCTTGCCTGTGGACTATTCTGAATGACTTTTCCAATCTCGTAATTTTCTTCACCTGATTGTCCAGCATACGACATGTTTCCACCTCACGAAATGGCCAAACTCCCCACACGGGGCCGTGCTATCGCCACTTTGCGCTTGGACCCTTGAGAGTGCTGTTTGTCTGAAGAGGTGGGTGTGGCCGCTTTTGGTCGACGGCACTGCCACTGGGTCCCTCATAGTACAATAAAGTGTCTCTGGCAGTGGTGGTGCGCACCCAACGTCAGACACACCGTTGTAATATGAGGGGCCCTGTGCCTGTACCGCCGGCCACAAGACAGTTCCCCCCCCCAGCTCAAACAGTGCTCTACCACTAGCAAAATTATCTCTCACAGCTTCACCAATGTGTAGTCTAGCCGCTGACATCCTTCAATGCCTGGCACTGACAATACCATTGTTTTGACATTTTTGTTATGTTAGGCCTTCGAAGCCTGTCTGCGGTCCCTTCTTTCTACAACTACTACACTGACCAGGCCACTGCTGGCCGTGTTACCCTGGAACCAATTTAAAAGTGCCTACAGTCAGCCCAATTTTGTTATGTTAGGCCTTCGAAGACTGTCTGCCGTCACTCCTTCCACTAGACTTCCACTGACCATACACTGCTGCCCATGTACCCCTGGAACCAATTTAAAGTGCCTACAGCCAGCCCAATTTTGTTATGTTAGGCCTTCGAAGCCTGTCTGCGGTCACTCCTTCCACTAGACTTCCACTGACCAGACCACTGCTGCCCGTGTACCCCTGGAACCAATTTAAAAGTGCCTACAGCCAGCCCAAGTTTGTTATGTTAGGCCTTGGAAGCCTGTCTGCGGTCACTCCTTCCACTAGACTTCCACTGACCAGACCACTGCTGCCCGTGTACCCCTGGAACCAATTTAAAAGTGCCTACAGCCAGCCCAAGTTTGTTATGTTAGGCCTTGGAAGCCTGTCTGCGGTCACTCCTTCCACTAGACTTCCACTGACCAGACCACTGCTGCCCGTGTACCCCTGGAACCAATTTAAAAGTGCCTACAGCCAGCCCAAGTTTGTTATGTTAGGCCTTGGAAGCCTGTCTGCGGTCACTCCTTCCACTAGACTTCCACTGACCAGACCACTGCTGCCCGTGTACCCCTGGAACCAATTTAAAAGTGCCTACAGCCAGCCCAAGTTTGTTATGTTAGGCCTTCTAAGCCTGTCTGCGGTCCATTCTTTCAACTACTACTACAGTGACCAGGTCACTGCTGCCCGTGTACCCCTGGAACCAATTTAAAATTGCCTACAGCCAGCCCAATTTTTTTATTTTAGGCCTTCGATGCCTGTCTGCGGTCCATTCTTTCAACTACTACTACACTGACCAGGTCACTGCTGTCCGTGTACCCCTGGAACCAATTTAAAATTGCCTACAGCCATGTGTTATTATTTTAGGCCTTCGATGCCTGTCTGCGGTCACTCCTTCCACTAGGCCTCCACTGACCACACCACTGCTGTCCGTGTACCCATGGAACCAATTTAAAATTGCCTACAGCCATGTGTTATTATTTTAGGCCTTCGATGCCTGTCTGCGGTCACTCCTTCCACTAGGCCTCCACTGACCACACCACTGCTGCCCGTGTACCCCTGGAACCAATTTAAAATTGCCTACAGCCAGCCCAATTTTTTTATTTTAGGCCTTCGATGCCTGTCTGCGGTCCATTCTTTCAACTACTACTACACTGACCAGGTCACTGCTGCCCGTGTACCCCTGGAACCAATTTAAAATTGCCTACAGCCATGTGTTATTATTTTAGGCCTTCGATGCCTGTCTGCGGTCCATTCTTTCAACTACTACTACACTGACCAGGTCACTGCTGCCCGTCTACCCCTGGAACCAATTTAAAATTGCCTACAGCCATGTGTTATTATTTTAGGCCTTCGATGCCTGTCTGCGGTCACTCCTTCCACTAGGCCTCCACTGACCACACCACTGCTGTCCGTGTACCCCTGGAACCAATTTAAAATTGCCTACAGCCAGCCCAATTTTTTTATTTTAGGCCTTCGATGCCTGTCTGCGGTCCATTCTTTCAACTACTACTACACTGACCAGGTCACTGCTGCCCGTGTACCCCTGGAACCAATTTAAAATTGCCTACAGCCATGTGTTATTATTTTAGGCATTCGATGCCTGTCTGCGGTCCATTTTTTCAACTACTACTACACTGACCAGGTCACTGCTGCCCGTGTACCCCTGGAACCAATTTAAAATTGCCTACAGCCATGTGTTATTATTTTAGGCCTTCGATGCCTGTCTGCGGTCACTCCTTCCACTAGGCCTCCACTGACCACACCACTGCTGCCCGTGTACCCCTGGAACCAATTTAAAATTGCCTACAGCCAGCCCAATTTTTTTATTTTAGGCCTTCGATGCCTGTCTGCGGTCCATTCTTTCAACTACTACTACACTGACCAGGTCACTGCTGCCCGTGTACCCCTGGAACCAATTTAAAATTGCCTACAGCCATGTGTTATTATTTTAGGCCTTCGATGCCTGTCTGCGGTCACTCCTTCCACTAGGCCTCCACTGACCACACCACTGCTGTCCGTGTACCCCTGGAACCAATTTAAAATTGCCTACAGCCATGTGTTATTATTTTAGGCCTTCGATGCCTGTCTGCGGTCCATTCTTTCAACTACTACTACACTGACCAGGGCACTGCTGGCCGTGTACCCCTGGAACCAACATCAGAAAATATAAAAATAAGTATTTTGCTTATAAAAAAGAAAATACTGGTGAGATATCAAATGCAGACATTTTAACATTAAAAACAAACACACAACTAAAATCTGGTACAGTACTAAAAATGGCCACCAGCTACAATTACTTTCTCCTGCAAGTAGTTAACTGAAAGTTTTTTTAAATTGAAAACACACATATGGCATCCACCGAGTGTTGTTCTGTCGCGTCTTCTTTATATTATTGCCGAGAAGATGCAAAATAATGAAAATAATAAAATCATTAATTACCAAAATAATAGAGAAAGTCAACACCACATTGCAAATAAACATTCATTCCAAATAAAGAAGCAGGGCGCGTCCGAGGGTGAGTATATACCTAATAAGAATATAATCACCCTCGGACGCGCAATGCTTATTTCCAACAGCCTTCCTTCCTAAGAATCAGCCCTTCCGTCGTGTAGAGAGACGTTGTGTTACACTCCAAGGTGTTCCCCAGGTTGCCTTTCCTGAGCTTCGATCTTCCGGCTCTCGTTTAGTAGTTCTTGGAAACTACTCTGCATTAGGCCTTCAAATTGGGTATGGGGTGTAGAGAGATGGTGTGTTCCACTCCAAGGTGTTCCCCAGGTTGCCTTTCCTGAGCTTCGATCTTCCGGCTCTCGTTTAGTAGTTGTTGGAAACTACGCTGCATTAGGCCTTCAAATTGGGTATGGGGTGTAGCGAGAGGGTGTGTTACACTCCAAGGTGTTCCCCAGGTTGCCTTTCCTGAGCTTCGATCTTCCGGCTCTCGTTTAGTAGTTCTTGGAAACTACACTGCATTAGGCCTTCAAATTGGGTATGGGGTGTAGAGAGAGGGTGTGTTACACTCCAAGGTGTTCCCCAGGTTGCCTTTCCTGAGCTTCGATATTCCGGCTCTCGTTTAGTAGTTGTCGGAAACTACGCTGCATTAGGCCTACAAATTGGGTATGGGGTGTAGAGAGAGGGTGTGTTACACTCCAAGGTGTTCCCCAGGTTGCCTTTCCTGAGCTTCGATCTTCATGCTCTCGTTTAGTAGTTGTCGGAAACTACGCTGCATTAGGCCTACAAATTGGGTATGGGGTGTAGAGAGAGGGTTTGTTACACTCCAAGGTGTTCCCCAGGTTGCCTTTCCTGAGCTTCGATCTTCCGGCTCTCGTTTAGTAGTTGTTGGAAACTACGCTGCATTAGGCCTTCAAATTGGGTATGGGGTGTAGCGAGAGGGTGTGTTACACTCCAAGGTGTTCCCCAGGTTGCCTTTCCTGAGCTTCGATCTTCCGGCTCTCGTTTAGTAGTTCTTGGAAACTACACTGCATTAGGCCTTCAAATTGGGTATGGGGTGTAGAGAGAGGGTGTGTTACACTCCAAGGTGTTCCCCAGGTTGCCTTTCCTGAGCTTCGATATTCCGGCTCTCGTTTAGTAGTTGTCGGAAACTACGCTGCATTAGGCCTACAAATTGGGTATGGGGCGTAGAGAGAGGGTGTGTTACACTCCAAGGTGTTCCCCAGGTTGCCTTTCCTGAGCTTCGATATTCCGGCTCTCGTTTAGTAGTTCTTGGAAACTACACTGCATTAGACCTTCAAATTGGGTATGGGGTGTAGAGAGAGGGTGTGTTACACTCTAAGGTGTTCCCCAGGTTTCCTTGCCATTGCTTCGGTCTTCCGACTCTCGTTTAGTAGTTGTAGAAAAGTACACTGCATTAGGCCATACAAAATGGGTATGGGGTGGAGAGAGATGGTGTGTTACACTCCAAGGTGTTCCCCAGGTTGCCTTTCCTGAGCTTCTATCTTCAGGCTCTCATTAAATTGTGGTTAAATGGAACAACTGCATTTGGCGTACTAGTTGGTTTGGGGCCTACTATCGGTGTCTGCCACTCCTTGCTGTTCTCCTCCACTGAACAAAGCTGTGCCGCCTGTTTACTACGGTTGCCAATTTTGAACTGCATTTCGACTACTTACTGATTTGGCCCTACTCTCTGTGTCAGCCTCTCATTCCAGTTGTCCTCCACTGCAATGCCCCCTGGTTATTCCTGTGTTACCAATTTTGAACTGCATTTAGCCCACTTTCTTCTTTGGGCCTATATCTGTGTTTCCACTTCATCGTGCCCATTGCCCAGCCAGTGATAGATGAGTCTGCTGGTACATTGACCCATAACGCAACATTCCCCGTGCACGCTACACAACAACATTGTGACCCTGCTGAAAGTCAGGTTGCTCTTCCCGCATACCATACCACCTTACACGGGGACAAAGAGGAAGGTGCAGATGAAAGTGCAGGTTCCTTCATCAGGTGGGGGGAGGAATACTAGTTGGCGACGTCACTGGCACAGGGCCTCTCATAGTACGCAAAAGTGTTGCTGCCGGTGGGAGGCGCCCCCGCCGTGCAAACACACCGCTGTACTTTGAGGGGCCCTGTGCCAGTGCCAATGCCAACGAGTGGGCCCCCCCTGCTTGCTCAGGTTCACAGCACTTGCAAAGTTGAAATACTTACCTCTCCCTGCTCCACTGCCGTGACGTGGTCCAGATTTCCTGGGCCCACTAATTACTTGAACCAGCCCTACCCCCCACAACTTTAGCCAAATGACCCCCAATTTCAAATGCCTTCCAATTATTATAAGGTAAATTACGCTTGACAAGCTTCATTAAGAAGAATGGATGGTTTTGACATTAACCCCTTCCCGACCTGTGACACAGCGTATGCGTCATGAAAGTCGGTGCCAATCCGACCTGTGACGCATATGCTGTGTCACAGAAAGATCGCGTCCCTGCAGGCCGGGTGAAAGGGTTAACTCCAATTTCACCCGGCCTGCAGGGACAGGGGGAGTGGTAGTTTAGCCCAGGGGGGGTGGCTTCACCCCCCCGTGGCTACGATCGCTCTGATTGGCTGTTGAAAGTGAAACTGCCAATCAGAGCGATTTGTAATATTTCACCTAAAAAACTGGTGAAATATTACAATCCAGCCATGGCCGATGCTGCAATATCATCGGCCATGGCTGGAAACACTTATGTGCACCCACCCCACCCCACCGATCGCCCCCCCAGCCCCCCGATCTGTGGTCCGCTCCCCTCTGTCCTGTGCTCCGCTCCCCCGTCCTCCTGTCCGCTCCCCCCGTGCTCCAATCACACCCCCCGTGCTCCAATCAAACCCCCCGCACTCCGATCACCCCGCCCCGCACAGCGATCGCCCCCCGTGCTCCGATTCCCCCCCCCCCGTGCTCCGATCCACCCCCCTGCACAGCGATCCCCCACCCCGTGCTCCAATCCACCCCCCGTGTTCCGATCCACCCCCCCATGCTCCGATCCACCCCCCCGTGCTTCGACTCTCCCCCCGTGCCCTGATCTCCCCCCCCCTTATACTTACCTCCCGGGATCCGTCCGTCTTCTTTCCTGGGCGCCGCCATCTTCCAAAATGGCGGGCGCATGTGCAGTGCGCCCGCCGAATCTGCCGGCCGGCAGATTCGTTCCAAAGTGAGTTTTGATCACTGAGATATAACCTATCTCAGTGATCAAAATAAAAAAAAATAGTAAATGACCCCCCCCCCCCCTTTGTCACCCCCATAGGTAGGGACAATAAAAAAATAAAGAAATTTTTTTTTTTTTTACACTAAGGTTAGAATAGGGTTAGGGTTAGGGTTAGGGGTGGGGTTAGGGTTAGGGGTAGGGTTAGGGTTAGGGGTAGGGTTAGGGGTAGGGTTAGGGGTAGGGGTAGGGTTAGGGTTAGGGCTAGGGTTAGGGGTAGGGTTAGGGGTAGGGTTAGGGTTAGGGGTAGGGTTAGGGGTAGGGGTAGGGTTAGGGCTAGGGTTAGGGTTAGGGGTAGGGTTAGGGCTAGGGTTAGGGTTTCGGTATGTGCACACGTATTCTTTTCCTCTGCGGATTTTTCCGCTGCGGATTTGATAAATCCGCAGTGCTAAACCGCTGTGGATTTATCGCGGATTTACCGTGGTTTTTCTGCGCATTTCACTGCGGTTTTACAACTGCGATTTTCTATTGGAGCAGTTGTAAAACCGCTGCGGAATCCGCAGAAAGAAGTGACATGCTGTGGAATGTAAACCGCTGCGTTTCCGTGCAGTTTTTCCGCAGCATGTGCACAGCGATTTTTGTTTCCCATAGGTTTACATTGAACTGTAAACCCATGGGAAACTGCTGCGGATCTGCAGCGTTTTCCGCAGCGTGTGCACATACCTTTAGAATTAGGCTATGTGCACACGGTGCAGATTTTGCTGCGGATCTGCAGCGGATTGGCCGCTGCGGATTCGCAGCAGTGTTCCATCAGGTTTGCAGGTCCATGTAAACATATGGAAAACCAAATCCGCTGTGCCCATGGTGCGGAAAATACCACGCGGAAATGCTGCGTTGTATTTTCCGCAGCATGTCAATTCTTTGTGCGGATTCCGCGGCGTTTTACACCTGTTCCTCAATAGGAATCCACAGGTGAAATCCGCACAAAAAACACTGGAAATCCACGGTAAATCCGCAGGTAAAACGCAGTGCCCTTTACCCGCGGATTTTTCAAAAATGATGCTGAAAAATCTCACACGAATCCGCAACGTGGGCACATAGCCTTAGGGTTAGGGTTGGAATTAGGGTTGTGGTTAGGGGTGTGATTAGGGTTATGGCTACAGTTGGGATTAGGGTTATGGGTGTGTTGGGGTTAGTGTTGGAGGTAGAATTGAGGGGTTTCCACTGTTTAGGCACATCAGGGGTCTCCAAACGCAACATGGCGCCACCATTGATTCCAGCCAATCTTGTATTCATAAAGTCAAATGGTGCTCCCTCAATTCCGAGCCCCGACGTGCGCCCAAACAGTGGTTTACCCCCACATATGGGGTACCAGCATACTCAGGACAAACTGCGCAACAATTACTGGGGTCCAATTTCTCCTGTTACCCTTGTGAAAAATTAAAAAATGCTTGCTAAAACATCATTTTTGAGGAAAGAAAAATTATTTTTTATTTTCACGGCTCTGCGTTGTAAACGTCTGTGAAACACTTGGGAGTTCAAAGTGCTCACCACATATCTAGATAAGTTCCTTGCAGGGTTTAGTTTCCAAAATGGGGTCACTTGTGGGGGGTCACATCAGGGGCTCTGCAAATGCAACGTGACGTCCGCAGACCATTCCATCAAAGTCTGCATTTCAAAAGTCACTACTTCCCTTCTGAGCCCCGACGTGTGCCCAAACAGTGGTTTACCCCCACACATGGGGTATCAGCGTACTCAGGAGAAACTGGACAACAACTTTTGTGGTCCAATTTCTCCTGTAACCCTTGGGAAAATAAAAAATTCTGGGCTAAATAATTATTTTTGAGGAAAGAAAACGTATTTATTATTTTCACGGCTCTGTGTTATAAACTTCTGTAAAGCACTTGGGGGTTGAAAGTGCTCACCACATATCTAGATAAGTTCCTTTGGGGGTCTAGTTTCCAAAATGGGGTCACTTGTGGGGGGTTTCTACTGTTTAGGCACACCAGGGGCTCTGCAAACGCAATGTGACGCCCGCAGACCATTCCATCAAAGTCTGCATTTCAAAAGTCACTACTTCCCTTCTGAGCCCCGACGTGTGCCCAAACATAGTAACATAGTAACATAGTTAGTAAGGCCGAAAAAAGACATTTGTCCATCCAGTTCAGCCTATATTCCATCATAATAAATACCCAGATCTAAGTCCTTCTACAGAACCTAATAATTGTATGATACAATATTGTTCTTCTCCAGGAAGACATCCAGGCCTCTCTTGAACCCCTCGACTGAGTTCGCCATCACCACCTCCTCAGGCAAGCAATTCCAGATTCTCACTGCCCTAACAGTAAAGAATCCTCTTCTATGTTGGTGGAAAAACCTTCTCTCCTCCAGACGCAAAGAATGCCCCCTTGTGCCCGTCACCTTCCTTGGTATAAACAGATCCTCAGCGAGATATTTGTATTGTCCCCTTATATACTTATACATGGTTATTAGATCGCCCCTCAGTCGTCTTTTTTCTAGACTAAATAATCCTAAATAATCCACACATGGGGTATCAGAGTACTCAGGACAAACTGGACAACAACTTTTGTGGTCCAATTTCTCCTGTAACCCTTGGGAAAATAAAAAAATTCTGGGCTAAATAATTATTTTTGAGGAAAGAAAACGTATTTATTATTTTCACTGCTCTGTGTTATGAACTTCTGTGAAGCACTTGGGGGTTCAAAGTGCTCACCTCACATCTAGATAAGTTCCTTTCGGGGTCTAGTTTCCAAAATGGGGTCACTTGTGGGGGGTTTCTACTGTTTAGCCACATCAGGGGCTCTGCAAACGCAACGTGACGCCCGCAGAGCATTCCATCAAAGTCTGCATTTCAAAATGTCACTACTTCACTTCCGAGCCCCAGCATGTGCCTAAACAGTGGTTTACCCCCACATATGGGGTATCAGCGTACTCAGGAGAAACTGGACAACAACTTTTGGGGTCAAATTTCTCCTGTTACCCTTGGGAAAATAAAAAAAAGCGGGCTAAAAAATCATTTTTGAGAAAAGAATTTTTTTTTTTAATTTTCATGGCTCTGCGTTATAAACTTCTGTGAAGCACTTGAGGGTTCAAAGTCCTCACCACACATCTAGATTAGTTCCTTTGGGGGTCTAGTTTCCAAAATGGGGTCATTTGTGGGGGATCTCCAATGTTTAGGCACACAGGGGCTCTCCAAACGCGACATGGTGTCCGCTAATGATTGGAGCTAATTTTCCATTTAAAAAGCCAAATGGCGTGCCTTCCCTTCTGAGCCCTGCCGTGCGCCCAAACAGTGGTTTACCCCCACATATGGGGTATCTGCGTACTCAGGACAAACTGGACAACAACATTTGTGGTCCAATTTCTCCTATTACCAATGGCAAAATAGGAAATTCCAGGCTAAAAAATCATTTTTGAGAAAAGAAAAATTATTTTTTATTTTCATGGCTCTGCATTATAAACTTCTGTGAAGCACCTGGGGGTTTAAAGTGCTCAGTATGCATCTAGATAAGTTCCTTGGGGGGTCTAGTTTCCAAAATGGGGTCATTTGTGGGGGAGCTCCAATGCATAGGCACACAGGGGCTCTCCAAACGCGACATGGTGTCCGCTAACAATTGGAGCTAATTTTCCATTCAAAAAGTCAAAAGGCGCGCCTTCCCTTCCGAGCCCTGCCGTGTGCCCAAACAGTGGTTTACCCCCACATATGAGAAATCAGTGCACTCGGGAGAAATTGCTCAACAAATTTTAGGATCCATTTTATCCTATTGCCCATGTGAAAATGAAAAAATTGAGGCGAAAATAAATTTTTTGTGAAAAAAAGTACTTTTTCATTTTTACGGATCAATTTGTGAAGCACCTGAGGGTTTAAAGTGCTCACTAGGCATCTAGATAAGTTCCTTGGGGGGTCCAGTTTCCAAAATGGGGTCACTTGTGGGGGAGCTCCAATGTTTAGGCACACAGGGTCTCTCCAAATGCGACATGGTGTCCGCTAACGATGGAGATAATTTTTCATTCAAAAAGTCAAATGGCGCTCCTTCCCTTCCGAGCCTTACCATGTGCCCAAACAGTGGTTTACCTCCACATGTGAGGTATCAATGTACTCAGGAGAAATTGCCCAACAAATTTTAGGATCCATTTTATCCTGTTGTCCATGTGAAAATGAAAAAATTGAGGCTAAAAGAATTTTTTTGTGAAAAAAAGTACTTTTTCATTTTTACGGATCAATTTGTGAAGCACCTGAGGGTTTAAAGTGCTCACTAGGCATCTAGATAAGTTCCTTGGGGGGTCCAGTTTCCAAAATGGGGTCACTTGTGGGGGAGCTCCAATGTTTAGGCACACAGGGTCTCTCCAAATGCGACATGGTGTCCGCTAACGATGGAGATAATTTTTCATTCAAAAAGTCAAATGGCGCTCCTTCCCTTCCGAGCCTTACCATGTGCCCAAACAGTGGTTTACCTCCACATGTGAGGTATCAATGTACTCAGGAGAAATTGCCCAACAAATTTTAGGATCCATTTTATCCTGTTGTCCATGTGAAAATGAAAAAATTGAGGCTAAAAGAAATTTTTTGTGAAAAAAAGTACTTTTTCATTTTTACGGATCAATTTGTGAAGCACCTGGGGGTTTAAAGGGCTCACTATGCATGTAGATAAGTTCCTTGGGGCGTCTAGTTTCCAAAATGGGGTCACTTGTGGGGGAGCTCCAATTTTTAGGCACACGGGGGCTCTCCAAACGTGACATGGTGTCCGCTAAAGAGTGCAGCCAATTTTTCATTCAAAAAGTCAAATGGCACTCCTTCCCTTCCAAGCCCTGCCGTGCGCACAAACAGTGGTTTACCCCCACATATGAGTTATCAGCGTACTCAGGACAAATTGGACAACAACTTTCGTGGTTCAGTTTCTCCTTTTACCATTGGGAAAATAAAAAAATTGTTGCTGAAAAATCATTTTTGTGACTAAAAAGTTAAATGTTCATTTTTTCCTTCCATGTTGCTTCTGCTGCTGTGAAGCACCTGAAGGGTTAATAAACTTCTTGAATGTGGTTTTGTGCACCTTGAGGGGTGCAGTTTTTAGAATGGTGTCACTTTTGGGTATTTTCAGCCATATAGACCCCTCAAACTGACTTCAAATGTGAGGTGGTCCCTAAAAAAAATGGTTTTGCAAATTTCGTTGTAAAAATGAGAAATCGCTGGTCAAATTTTAACCCTTATAACTTCCTAGCAAAAAAAAATTTTGTTTCCAAAATTGTGCTGATGTAAAGTATACATGTGGGAAATGTTATTTATTAACTATTTTGTGTCACATAACTCTCTGGTTTAACAGAATAAAAATTCAAAATGTGAAAATTGCGACATTTTCAAAATTTTCGCCAAATTTCCGTTTTTATCACAAATAAACACAGAATTTATTGACCTAAATTTACCACTAACATGAAGCCCAATATGTCACGAAAAAACAGTCTCAGAACCGCTAGGATCCATTGAAGCGTTCCTGAGTTATTACCTCATAAAGGGACACTGGTCAGAATTGCAAAAAACGGCAAGGTCTTTAAGGTCAAAATAGGCTGGGTCATGAAGGGGTTAAAATGGCCACTCTAGGTGTTTTCCTGGCCCCCACTCACTGCCGACTATGCTGCCCCATTGACTTGCATTGGGTTTCGTGTTTCGGTCGATCCCGACTTTACGTCATAATCGGCCGATTTCACTCGACCCGACTTTGGACATAGTCGGGTTTCGCAAAACCCGGCTCGACTCTAAAAAGGTCAAGGTCGCTCAACTCTAGTAATAACTCTTCATCTGGCTATTTTTTAACACCATGTAAATTATAAATATTATTTTTTTATGATCTTTACAGTGGATTTGATATGTAATGGTGGACCTTTAACGCTCTTTAGGGGCATTATTTGTCCTATCTAATTAGCCTAGTGCATTTTTAGTCCACATTTGATTCTACAATGTGACTTTCTGTCATAACATTTTTTTGCTTTCTTCATTACAAAAGCATAGGATATGTCACAGACAAATCCTATTTCTTCAGAAACATCAGATACATTTCTGAAAAAATATTAATTCTCAGGCTATTCCAGTAACTGGAACACCTGATTTATTGTTTTAGCCTCCCTTATATTCCCGGCAGGCAAAATATTGTATTCAATCATAAGAAACGCATTCAAACAAGATTTTCAAGTTATGCATGTTTCTTATTGACTTGCTTTAATTTAAGGATACTGAGTAGGTGTGACTAATTACAATGTGTTTTCAGACTTTATCTAAACTCATTTTTTCATTTCCTCTTTCAGTTGAGGACTTTTCATTTTTATTTATTTATTTTAATCAGTATTATGCTGAGAGCACACAAAGCAGAGGAACAATTACAGGGAGTATAAAGGTATAAGTCGCACCCATGCCATAGGGCCTGGGTTGCCCAAAAAGCTTCTTGGTCACATAAGAAGACAGCAGTATTATAAAATGGCACATAGTAGATAAGGAGGCCCGTTACCGATATCGCACTGGGGCTCAGTAGTTATGTCTCAAACGTGTGCTCTGCAAACTTTAGCCATAATGCTTTTCCATCCCCACTGGAAAAAGGATGAAGGAATCTGTACACAACAGTGCCCTTTGATGACATTATCATACTTAACGTGTGACATGATCATGTTATGTTTGGACATCACACGTTTATGCACTAATGTTTTAATATTGCACAAAGTGTCTATTTCCCATATACAAAAACGTTAATCCTGTCCTGCAAATTTTGTCAAGTGTACCTTAGTCATAATGGATGTTGAGGTTTTCTTTAAAATTATTTTCTAAAGAAGTCATGGGAGGGACATATGAAACTAAATTTGGCGGCATTTTCTTTTGGGCAGTACCGAAATGCCAAATGTTAGATAAAGAACATATATTTGACATTACCATACAGAGATGTATAGGACGATTAATACCTTTATATTGTCAGTCCATTCTCCATTACAAAAAAAACAGCGTTTCTATTGATATGCAAATGAGGCTGAAGAAGTATCTGTAGATCTGTCACTTCAGCTCTACTCCCAGTAGACTAATGCCTCCTCAACTGACGTGCCCCTTGCCTGACGTCACAGCATAGAGTCAGTCAGTCAGTCCAGGAGAGGCAGTGCTGGACGAGGTAAAGAGCTGGACTCATGGAGGCTTCAGATCTACCACAGTCTTTCTCGCACATTTGCATATAAATTCTTACATTGACTTGTCAGTAGGGGAGGAATGGACTGGCCATGTAAAGGTTCTGTTGAACTTGTTCGAGCTACATGCTCATATACATAGTTTTGGGGGGGTGAAATCCTACTGACATGTTCCCTTTTATTCACTGGACAATGTGTCTCTGAGTTGCTTTCTCTTCTAATACTGACAGGTACTACAAATGAAAATGAGTATAATAATATTGATACAAAAGTATGGGATGAAGGAATTAAACAAAAAACTACTTATTGAATCCATAGGATATTACATGGCGGTATTATTTTCTCTCTGAATGGCGCTGAATTGTATTAAAATTTAGGTGGGTTCTCCAGTCAAAACAGGTTATTGCAGGATATGCAATAACTTATTAGTCAGTGAGCATCTTGTAAAGTGTCCGAGAAAGGTAGCTGCGACCGAGCTGTTGTCCGGTTGCGCTTTGGCACTTTACAGACAAGAAGTGTCCCAGTTCCAGTGTGCTGTAGGGTGCAGGGGCATCACACGCACATGTAGGCTGCAGGCATCCACTGGCTCCAGTCTTCCAGCCTCAAGAGTTGTCGTGCACAATGCATGGGGCACCAAGTTTTTTGAAAAAGTCAAACTTTTCCTAAACAGTCCAAGTTGATCAGGTGGGCACAAGTGGGAAAGGGCACAGCAACTCGCACTTCCTTCCTCCTCAGTAAACTCCTCTTCAGCCCTGCCACCCATTTATTCTTGATTACCTCCAAACCCGCTGTCTTCATCAACCTCAATGATTCATTGTCCACTTCGGCAGTGCATCTGGGTCCTGGCCCAAGCCCTAGGTCCATCAGGAAACTCCATTTGGCCTTCCACTGCCTCAAATATTTATCCCATGCTGCCCCTAGTGATCCACCCCACCTTAATTTGAACTCCACTATACACTTCACTAACTGACACTGAACTCCCTCCAACCAGTAAGTGCCCCCATTTTAACTGACACTAGTGCCCACCCACTGAGTTAAATTTATCTTTAACCATGTCTTATCTTGTATGCTAAACCTTTTATCCCTATTCTATATCATATGCTGTGCTAAGCTTATCATTATGTGATACTCACATTATGCATTAACATCTTATATACTGTACATCAACATAATACATTACATTAGACGCGCGTTACTTTTCCATATAAAACAGCACAACGATATTCACATAGCATGTCTTTGGTCTTCGTGACTAAAGGTACCATTACACTTAACAATTTACCAACGATCACGACCAACGATACGACCTGGCCGTGATCGTTGGTAAGTCGTTGTGTGGTCGCTGGGGAGCTGTCACACAGACAGCTCTCTCCAGCGACCAATGATCAGGGGAACGACTTCGGCATCGTTGAAACTGTCTTCAACGATGCCGAAGTCCCCGGGTAACCAGGGTAAACATCGGGTTACTAAGCGCAGGGCCGCGCTTAGTAACCTGATGTTTACCCTGGTTACCATTGTAAAAGTAAAAAAAAAAAACACTACATACTTACATTCCTGTTGCGTCCCCCAGCGTCAGCTTCCCTGCACTGTGTAAGCGCTGGCCGGAAAGCAGAGCGGTGACATCGCTGTGCTCTGCTTTACGGCCGGCGCTGACACTGGGGGATGCAGGGAAGCTGACGTTGAAGGACGCGACAGGAATGTAAGTATGTAGTGTTTTTTTTTTTACTTTTCCAATGGTAACCAGGGTAAACATTGGGTTACTAAGCTCGGCCCTGCGCTTAGTAACCCGATGTTTACCCTGGTTACCAGTGAAGACATCGCTGAATCGGCGTCACACACGCCGATTCAGCGATGTCAGCGGGTGATCAGCGACGAAATAAAGTCCTGATCATTCCCCAGCGACCAACGATCTCCCAGCAGGGGCCTGATCGTTGGTCGCTGTCACGCATAAAGATTTCGTTAACGATATCGTTGCTATATCACAAAAAGCAACGATATCGTTAACGATATCGTTATGTGTGACGGTACCATTAGAGCAGGGTTAGACAGTCCACATTCCTACAGTCTGACTGCCCGGACCTGCACAGATGAACAGAATGGGGAACTTTTAACCCCTCTTAGAATTGAGTGGCTGTGTGCATTCTAGACCATTGCCCTATTCATTCCCTAAGGGGCTGCCAAGCTGGGCTCTCAGCATTTTCTGGAAGCCCTATAGAGAAAGAATAGAGGGACTGTGTGATAAATTCTAATGGGGATAAAAGTTCCTTGTTCTGCCAATCTGTATGTGTCCCAGAGGTCGGACTTCACGATCATTAAGTTATCACCTCTCCGGCGGACAGGTGATAATTCGTTCTCACTAGCATTTGAAAAATTGTTGTATTAATGGTTTTAGAGAACACAATTTTCAAAGGTCAGTACTATACACGTCATACCAATATCAGTAGGATTCTAAAGAAGGTCATGTAAGGTTAGCATCCTCAATAATCAGAACCTCCCACTCCCGTCTCCAAGACTTTACACGTGCTGCGCCGATTCTTTGGAATGCACTACCTAGGTTAATACGATTAATCCCCAATCCCCACAGTTTTAAGCGTGCCCTAAAAACTCATTTGTTCAGACTGGCTTACCGCCTCAATGCATTAACCTAACGATCCCTGTGTGGCCTATTTATAATAAAAAAAAAAAAAAAAAAAAAAGGTTCCTCGCATCATGTTCTCATACACTTTATGCAGTATTAGCCCTCTGTGTCTGTACTGTTACATACTTAGGCAGGTAACTGGTTCATGCAGCTTTACATGAACACCTGAGCCTTACACTATAGCTGGTCCGAATAACTAAAGCAATTGTTACCATCCACCTCTCGTGTCTCCCCTTTTCCCCATAGTTTGTAAGCTTGCGAGCAGGGCCCTTATTCCTCTTGGTATCTATTTTGAACTGTGATTTCTGTTATGCTGTAATGTCTATTGTCTGTACAAGTCCCCTCTATAATTTGTAAAGCGCTGCGGAATATGTTGGCGCTATATAAATAAAAATTATTATTATATTATTATGTAAATTTAGTGGTGACCAGTAACTAAACTGTATTCATTTACTTTGTTTCAGACTTTCCTGGAGTACTCAGATACTGGCTCAAAGTTTGTGTTTGGAGAAAAGTATGTTGACCACTTTTTCGCTTTTAAGGTGAGCCCTAAAAAAGTTAATAAATTGTGTCTAAATAACTGAGGAGCATACTCTGTACCAATAAATGTTGGCTGTCATCTCGCTAGTTTGAAAAACAAACTTACACTGCACCAAAAGGAAGAACATAAGGACAGCGACAGCATACATTTATTGTATACCCTTCCCCTAGATTAGAAATCCAGATAGCTTCAAGCATTATAATGAACCAACCGACCTTTACGTCTTTTATAGCTTTTATTATTCTTTGTTCTATATGCCATTGGGAAATTTTAGAACACAAGAAGCTGACACTACCACCAATGCTCTAAAATATAGGATTACTGAGTCTATTCGGGCATCTAAACCCATTTAGCATCTGTCAAGGATTTTACTAACCCTAAGGCCATGTGCATACGTTCAGTATTTGGTCAGTATTTTACATCAGTACTTATAAGCCAAAACAAGGAGAGGAACACTCAGAGGAAAAGTATAAGAGAAACATGTCACCACTTCTGTATTTATCACCTACTCCTGGATTTGGCTTACAAATACTGAGGTAAAATACTGACCAAATACTGAACGTGTGAATGTGGCCTTAAGGTACCGTCACATTAAGCAACTTAACAATGAGAACGACAATGATCCGTGACGTTGCAGCGTCCTGGATAGCAATCTCGTTGTGTTTGACACGCAGCAGCGATCAGGATCCCGCTGTGACATCGCTGTTCGTCGCTGAAAGTCCGGAACCTTATTTGGTCGTCAGGTCGGCGTGATTCGTCCTGTTTGACAGCAAAAGCAACGATGCCTGCAATGTTTTTCCATGGAGCGAACAACCAGCGAGAACGATAAGTACGTCACTGGATCGCTCCTGCATCGTTCTGCTGTTGCCGGTGTTTGACGTCTCCTAGCAACCTAAACAGAGACGCTGCAGCGATCGGCATCGTTGTCTATATCGCTACAGCGTCGCTTAATGTGACGGTACCTTTAGTCTCAGGTTCAAGGCAAGGGAGTGGTACATTCATAGAAGTGCTACGTCAGAGATTCTAGGTGAAATTGTCAAGTGAAACTTTTCTCTTGTATCACGCAGGTCCTACCAATTGTGATATTCTTCAGCACTGTCATGTCAATGCTTTATTACCTCGGTTTCATGCAGTGGTTAATTAAAAAGGTAAATATTCTTTTTTTTTGCTTTTTCTCTTCTTACCAATGTTTCCATTTACATGTTATAGATATAATGTAAATATACAGTATAGCTGTGTAAAGCGTGCAAGAGAGGTAGTCATGACTGAGCTGATTTCTGGTTACGTTCTGGCACTTTAAAGACAAACGGTGTCCCAGTCTCAGTGTGCTGTCGTGTGTGGGGAACACCACAGTCACTTGTAGGCCGCAGGCCTAGGATGTCTCCAGGCCTCCACACTCAGAAGCCGCCGTACACAATTCAGGGAACACCAAGTTCATTGCAACAAGCAAATGTTTAATAGTTCGTTCTGGTTCATCAAGTGGTAACACATGGGATAGGGCACAGCACTTAATATTCCTTACTTTCTCAGCACAACACATCTTCAGTCCTATCATTCGTTCGTCCTTGAGCATCTCTTCTCACACTGGCTCTGTTAGCCCCATGGGACCTCCCTTCAAATTTGGCAATGCACCCGGGATCCATTACCTTCCATCTTGGTGGGTCCCTGTCAATGTTCCCTTGTATGCCAAAGGATACGATGTGCCCGGCAGCCCCTATGTTAGTCCTTGGGCTCCAGACATGACAGGAGAGTACCCTCGGGATTATAGCATGGCATCCCACTGCCTCGAATGGTAAACACATGCTGACCCTAGCAGCGCACTGGACTTGAATTTGGACTTGTCATTGCTCTTCTCTATCTCTTTCACCATCAAGAAGTGACCACCTTTCATTAACATTAGTTTTGACCCACTGGGCTAGTTCTATCAATAACTATGTCCTATCCTATAGGCTAAACCTATTGGCCTGATCTTATGTCCTATACCATTGCTAACTCACTTACTATACAAACAGTACTTTTCTTATCCCTAATCTAATCCTTTGCCTACTCTACACTATGCACTACTCACATTATACATTAACATTTTACATTACTTACATGCTGTACGTCAGGGGTGTCAAACTGCATTCCTCGAGGGCTGCAAACAGGTCATGTTTTCAGGATTTCCTTGTACTGCACAGGTGATAATTTAATCACCAACTTATTATTTGTGTAGGTGATTAAATTATCACCTGTGCTGTACAATGAAATCCTGAAAACATGACCTGTTTGCAGCCCTCGAGGAATGCAGTTTGACACCCCTGATGTACATTACCATAACACATTTTATAAAATGCACATCACCATTCACATTACATCTAAATCCGCATAACACAATACATATAACGTGATTGTTGTCTTAAGGCGTAAGAATGCAGTAGAACAGTAACTGTAACTTTATTACAGCTGAATAAATAGTCCCAATTAGAGTTGAGAGGATAAAGTAATATTTTCTCAAATTTGTGGTTTCATGCAGATTTGAACACTTTAAGATTCGACTTATTATTCGCCGCCGAAAAAATAAAAAACAACTTGCCTGGCACTATTTCCAAGCTGCCGAAGCTTTGGTTAAGCAAGCTAATGATGTTTTACATTGCCTTTCGAGTTTAGACATAATGCCCTGCAGGTCAGAGTCCGACACAGAGATCTTAATAGATCATTTACATATAATGAAAATGTGGATTTCTGTGGAATAAAACATCAGAATGCAGATATCAAGTTATCATTTTATTCAGTTTCCTATAACCTACTGTACATACACATATCGACGGCTTAGGAGTGTTGATCCTACTGACAAATTCCCTTTAAATGGTTAAACAACAGTGATCAGAGTGTGCTTTGGCCGATGTAGTTACAGATGCCAGCTCTTAAACACAGTGATGCCTGTTTGGTATATCATAGGTTATTAAGGTGTTCATTTAAAAATAAGTATTTGTTTAAACATTATTTTGTCGTTGTAGCTAACATCTTATATGGTGTAATAACAATAAAAAAGTTAATTGTCATATGTACAGCTCTGGCAAAAATTAAGAGACCACCACATCAAACTCTGTCATGTGCAGCCCAATCTCCAGACCTGGCTGACCCCCATTGAAAACCTCTGGAATGTAATCAAGAGGATGATGGATAGTCACAAGCCATCAAACAAAGAAGAACTGCTTACATTTTTGCGCCAGAAGCAGTGTGAAAGATTGATGGAAAGCATGCCAAGACGCATGAAAGCTGTGATTAAAAATCATGGTTATTCCACAAAATATTGATTTCTGGACTCTTCCTGAGTTAAAACATTAGTATTGTTGTTTCTAAATTATTATGAACTTGTTTTCTTTGCATTATTTGAGGTCTGAAAGAACTGGGCTTTTAAAAATGTTTTTGACCATTTCTCCTTTTCAGAAAAAAAATACAAAATTTATTGCTTGGAAATTCAGAGACATATTGTCAGTAGTTTATAGAATAAATGAACAATTTACATTTTTACTCATTTTACTCATATTTTTATACCTATAAAGAGAAATATCAGACAAACTGAACATTTTTCAGTGGTCTCTTAATTGTTGCCAGAGCTGTATATGTTACAAGGAACCTGTCATATCTAGTGATGAGCAAACATGCTCAGATAAAGGGTTATCTGAACATGTTTGGGTGCTAACTGAGTGTCTTCGACATACTCAAAAAAATATTTCTCGAGTGACAGCGGCTGCATGTCTTGTGGCTGTTTGACAGCCGCAATGCAGAGTTTGTCTAACAAACAGGCAATCCCTGCATGTGTTGCGGCTAATAGCCACAAGACATGCAGCCCCTGGGACTCAAACATGTTTTTTGAGCACGCTCGGATAACAACAAAGCATGCTTTCATAACACCTTCTTTCATCACTAGTTATGTCCCAAAATGCTATTAACCTGCAGATATTAAGCCACAGCACTGAAAGCCCGGCTACCAGGAGGAAATTAACTTTATGCCTCCAGGAAGCTCCTCTTCATAAGGTGTAGCCAACTTAGTACATTGCCTCAGCACTGACTGATAGTTGGCTCTACAGTGCATCAGTGCAGAGGTGACTGTTAGTCAGTGACAGGATGTGGTTACAGTTGCCACTTACTTTGTACTGAGCGGTGAATGAATCTGTGCCTATTAGTGATGATCGAGTGTACTCATTTCTCGGGTTTTCCCGTGCACTCTCTGGTGATCTCTGAGTATTTATAACTGCTCGGAGATTTAGTTTTCATTGCCTCAGCTGCATGATTTATAGCTGATAGACAGCTTAACCCTGCTGTTCTGTTGGTCAAAAATGACCGACTTTGAACTTCAATATTCTTTAAAATATTCAAGATGCGGCTCTGAAACCCGTGGCCGACCGACCCATCCTCATTTAAGTCAATCAACCACAAGTTTCAGAACCGCATCTTGAACACCCCAAAAAATACCAAAGTTCAAAATAGGTCTCCCCAGACCGAACAGAACAGCAGGGTTAAATACATGTGGGGATTCCCTAGCAACAGGCAATCTCCACATGTACTCAGGCTGGCTAGCAGCTGTAAATCATGCAGCTGAGGCAATGAAAACTAAATTTCCGAGCAGTTACAAATACTTGAAAACCACCCGAGCATTACACTCGCTCATCATTAATGCCTATGACTGAAAGCCAAAGACTGACAGGAGGAATAAGCTGATTTCCTCCCAGTAGCTGAGCTTGCAGTGGTGCAGGCACAAGGCTTTTAAACATTATTAACCTCCAGATTAGCCCTATATATGCTGGTTAATAGTGCTTTTTGACATGGCAGGTTCCCTTTAAACTGTGGAAAAAAGAAACTAATATTTACTATGTACTTTTTTAATAGGTTGGATGGTTAATGCAAATTACTATGGCAACAACTCCTACTGAATCATTGGTTGCTGCTGGGAACATTTTTGTTGGCCAGGTATGTCTCCCATACTCATATTTCAATAGTTCAAATAATATACACAGTATATACTGTGTATATATATATATATATATATATACTTATTATTGTATATATTGCATTAACTACTGTTTAATATCGTTTAATACTGTTTAATGGTGCATTAGTTTCTGTTTCCAGCAGTAGTGTTCTATTGCCAGTGAAACACATTAAAAAAACAGGAAGCTCCTGTTCACTGTATGTGTGTAGCTGGAGCACATTTTACTTTCCTTTCACTTCACTTTGCAAGCTAACAGACAAGATATTAAGATCCTAAGCTATAAGAAATACCAGTTGTAAGCTGTGTTATCTTTGTTCCTGAATAAACATACAGTACAGACCAAAAGTTTGGACGCACCTTCTCATTTAAAGATTTTTCTGTATTTTCATGACTATGAAAATTGTACATTCACACTGAAGGCATCAAAACTATGAATTAACACATGTGAAATTATATACTTAACAAAAAAGTGTGAAACAACTGAAAATACAATATGTCTTATATTCTAGGTTCTTCAAAGTAGCCACCTTTTGCTTTGATGACTGCTTTGCACACTCTTGGCATTCTCTTGATGAGCTTCAAGAGGTAGTCACCGGGAATGGTCTTCCAACAATCTTGAAGGAGTTCCCAGAGATGCTTAGCACTTGTTGACCATTTTGCCTTCACTGTGCAGTCCAGCTCACCCCAAACCATCTCAATTGGGTTCAGGTCTGGTGACTGTGGAGGCCAGGTCATCTGGCATAGCACCCCATCACTCTCCTTCTTGGTCAAATAGTGATTACACAGCCTGGAGGTGTGTTTGGGGTCATTGTCCTGTTGAAAAATAAATGATGGTCCAACTAAATGCAAATCGGATGGAATAGCATGCCGCTGCAAGATGCTGTGGTAGCCATGCTGGTTCAGTATGCCTTCAATTTTGAATAAATCCCCAACAGTGTCACCAGCAAAGCACCACCACACCATCACACCTCCTCCTCCATGCTTCACGGTGGGCACCAATCATGTAGAGTCCATCCGTTCACCCTTTCTGCGCAGCACAAAGACACGGTGGTTGGAACCAAAGATCTCAAATTTGGACTCATCAGACCAAAGCACAGATTTCCACTGGTCTAATGTCCATTGCTTGTGTTCTTTAGCCCAAACAAGTCTCTTCTGCTTGTTGCCTTTCCTTAGCAGTGGTTTCCTAGCAGCTATTTTACCATGAAGGCCTGCTGCACAAAGTCTCCTCTCAACAGTTGTTGTAGAGATGTGTCTGCTGCTAGAACTCTGTGTGGCATTGACCTGGTCTCTAATCTGAGCTGCTCTTAACCTGGGATTTCTGAGACTGGTGACTTGGATAAACCTATCCTCAGAAGCAGAGGTGACTCTTGGTCTTCCTTTACTTGGGCGGTCCTCATGTGAGCCAGTTTCTTTGTAGCACTTGATGGTTTTTGCAACTGCACTTGGGGACACTTTCAAAGTTTTCCCAACTTTTTGGACTGACTGACCTTCATTTCTTAAAGTAATGATGGCCACTCGTTTTTCTTGGCTGCTTTTTTCTTGCCATAATACAAATTCTAACAGTATATTCAGTAGGACTATCATCTGTGTAGCCACCAGACTTCTGCACAACACAACTGATTGTCCCAACCCCATTTATAAGGCAAGAAATCCCACTTATTAACCCTGACAGGGCACACCTGTGAAGTGAAAATCAATCCCGGTGACTACCTCTTGAAGCTCATCAAGGGAATGCCAAGAGTGTGCAAAGCAGTCATCAAAGCAAAAGGTGGCTACTTTGAAGAAGCTAGAATATAAGACATAATTTCAGTTGTTTCACACTTTTTTGTTAAGTGTATAATTCCACAAGTGTTAATTCATAGTTTTGATGCTTTCAGTGTGAATGTACAATTTTCATAGCCATGGAAAAACAAAAAAATCTTTAAATGAGATGGTATGTCCAAACTTTTCGTCTGTACTGTATATTCACTGTTGAATAGCTGGATAGTACAGAGATTAATCCAATGCTATAGGCCCAGAGACCTAGTGACTCAGAGAACAACCCAGAAGAGAGAGAAGAACAGTGTAATAAGAAGATGACCATCAGCAGCAACTCTGTGAAGTTCACAGTGCCAAATCTGACTAACCAAAACTACAAAATCATGGAAATTTAAGGTAGAGATGCTGCTGAAAAGAGAAAGTACATGAATATACACCCATGAGTCTAGACCTGACTGTCATGATAAGGTAATTCAGTACCACAATGGACATTGAGGTCAGAGCACATACAGTGACCTGACAATAACCCAAAAACATAGAACGAGCTCTGAGACGTGGAAACTCTGCTGACCGCAATCCCTAATCCTCTCCAACACACTAAAGGCAGCCGTGGATTGCGCCTAACGCTCCCTATGCAACTCGGCACAGCCTGAGAAACTAGCTAGCCTGAAGATAGAAAATAAGCCTACCTTGCCTCAGAGAAATACCCCAAAGGAAAAGGCAGCCCCCACACATAATGACTGTGAGCAAAGATGAAAAGACAAACGTAGAGATGAAATAGATTTAGCAAAGTGAGGCCCGACTTTCTGAACAGAGCGAGGATAGGAAAGGTAACTTTGCGGTCAACACAAAACCCTACAAAAACCACGCAAAGGGGGCAAAAAGACCCTCCGTACCGAACTAACGGCACAGAGGTACACCCTCTGCGTCCCAGAGCTCCCAGCAAGCAGGAAAAAACAAATAGACAAGCTGGACAGAAAAAAACAGCAAACACAATAGCAAAGCGGAACTTAGCTATGCAGAGCAGCAGGCCACAGGAACGATCCAGGAGGAAACAGGTCCAATACTAGAACATTGACTGGAGGCCAGGATCAAAGCACAAGGTGGAGTTAAATAGAGCAGCACCTAACGACTTCACCACATCACCTGAGGAAGGAAACTCAGAAGCCGCAGTACCACTTTCCTCCACCAACGGAAGCTCACAGAGAGAATCAGCCGAAGTACCACTTGTGACCACAGGAGGGAGCTCTGCCACAGAATTCACAACACCTGACCCAATACCAGAAGATTGGGTAGAGAAGGATCAAAAAGCAAAACACACTTTCTCCATCAGTATAGATGATGATCAAGTTGTGAATTTATGTAAATGTGTAACTGCAAAAGAAATGTGGGAACAGCTGCAGAAAGTGCATGAAAGGATACATCTCAGCAATAAGCTCTATTTAATGAGTGAACTTTATCAGTCTAAGCTAAATAAGGGCCAGGATAACCAGGGTTATGTAAGAAAAACTCTAGAAATTGTTTAGCACCTGTGAGGCATTGGGGAAGATCTAAAGTATTTCCATGTTGCTGCACTACTACTAAGCTATCTACTAGAAAGATATGACACACGTGTAACAGCACTAGATGCACCCAGATTATAAGCTTATATTGGAGTATGTCAGAGAAGCATGTAGATGAATATAAGCGAAAGACAGAAAGTGTAAGCAACAGTGCTTTATCCAAAGCAGAATCCGCTTTAAAAACCCAAGATCTACCAAAAAGAAAAGTCATTTGAAGGAAACATATGAGTGTTTTGTCTATCTTTGCAAGAAATCAGGGCACTTAAAGACTGACTGCAGAGTCTAGAAAACTATAATGAATCAGCTAAAAAGAAATACAATTGTCAAAGGGTTACAAGTACCATTACTGAAAAATATGGCACTTCAAGTACTGAAACTGCATTTACTGTTAAGGCAAGTACATCAAAGCATGCATGGTGTATAGACTCTGGGGCAACTAGCCATATGACTAATGACAGAAGATGTTTCTCTAACCTTGACCAAAGTCATAGCAAGTGATCTTCGCTAATGGTCAGTATATGAATTCAGAAGGAATTGGAAATGGTTACATTAATTGTCAAGTCTCCCCAACACAAAGCAGAAAGATTCGAGTAACCTCGAGTATCCTCTATATCCCGAGTCTTGAAAGCAATCTGTTATCTGCCGATTGGACATCACTTCACGAGAAGTGTGCTGTCTTACAGATGCCCAAATCAAAGATGTGCCTGATAGAGTATCAAGACTCTTTATTGCTATAGACAACTACACAGACCCACCAATACATGTAGGAACAAATGACACAGCAAAATGGACCTGGAAACTATATGCAAAGACTTTGAAGACCTAGGCTGAAAAGTAAATAAACTGGAGGTCATTGTCTCATTCATCCTGCCAGTGGTTGGACATTGAAAAAGGAGAGTGAACAGCATTCTGCAGGTGAACAGCTGGCTACATCAATTGTGCCATCAGCAATGTTTTGAGTTTTTTGACCATGTAGTGAATTTCTTGCATGATGGACTCCTTGTTAAAGATGGATTGCATCTAATAAAAAAAGGAGAACATATATTTGGTGGATGTCTTGCAACACTCATCAGTAGAGTTTTAAATTAGAGCAATATGGGATGGGAAGTATACGGCCAGGAATAAGTACCGAGTTCTTTTGCGAACCCTGCAATGAGAAGTGGAACAAACTCTGAGTAAAAATAGAGGAGCAAACGAAACTGATAACAAACTAAAATGTGTCTATACAAACGCATAGCATGAGAAAAACAAGGAGAATTGGAGATGTTAACACAGGAAGAAAAATATGATGTCATAGGCATCACTGGAACCTAATGGGATGATACACTTGAATGGAATTGAAATCTTGAAGGCTATTTGTAAGAAACCTATTTATAAGAATTAAGGTACCGTCACACTAGACGATATCGCTAGCGATCCGTGACGTTGCAGCGTCCTCGCTAGCGATATCGTCCAGTGTGACAGGCAGCAGCGATCAGGCCCCTGCTGTGCTGTCGCTGGTCGGGGAAGAAAGTCCAGAACTTTATTTCGTCGCTGGACTCCCCGCAGACATCGCTGAATCGGTGTGTGTGACACCGATTCAGCGATGTCTTCACTGGTAACCAGGGTAAACATCGGGTAACTAAGCGCAGGGCCGCGCTTAGTAACCCAATGTTTACCCTGGTTACCATCGTAAAAAAACAAACAGTACATACTTACATTCAGCTGTCTGTCCCTTGCCGTCTATTTCCTGCACTGACTGCTGGCCGCAAAGTGAAAGTGAAAGCACAGCACAGCGGTGAGTCACACAGCGGTGACTCACCGCTGTGGCTGTGCTCTGCTTTCACTTTGCGGCCAGCAGTCAGTGCAGCAAACAGACGGCAAGGGACAGACAGCTGAATGTAAGTATGTACTGTTTGTTTTTTTGCGATGGTAACCAGTGTAAACATCGGGTTACTAAGCGCGGCCCTGCGCTTAGTTACCCGATGTTTACCCTGGTTACCGGGGACCTCGGGATCGTTGGTCGCTGGAGGGCGGTCTGTGTGACAGCTCTCCAGCGACCAAACAGCGACGCTGCAGCGATCCGGATCGTTGTCGGTATCGCTGCAGCGTCGCTAAGTGTGACGGTACCTTTAGGCTTAGCAAGTGGAGAAGAGGTGTTGCATTGTATGTAGGGGAAGTGTATATCTCCACAGAGATTCAAGCTTCAGAGAATGATAGCTCCGTAGGAATTGTTTGGGTAAGACTACAAAGAGAGAAGAACAGAAAGGACACTATTCTAGGGGTTTACTATAGGCCACCTGGACAGACTGAAGATATAGATGAGCTCTTTTTACATCAGATGACTTTGTTCTAAAAAAAAAAGTGATCATGATCATAGTGATCATGGGAGATTTTAACTTTCCAGATACTTGTCGGGAATCTCTTTCCGGCAAAAGTAATGGGTCCAGAAAATTCCTATCTTCTCTTGCTAACAACTTTATCTTTCAAAAGGTAGAAGAAAGAATACGAGGATCTGCCATCTTGGACCTAATTCTTACCAATAGAGTGGAAATAGTTGAGGAAGTAAAGGTGGCTGGGAATTAAGGAGACAGCGATCATGTTATCCTCAAATTTTGGATTACAAGAGGAAGAAGACCAGTGAGGACTCAGACTTTAAGGTTGGACTTCAAAATGGCAGATTTTAATGGACTCATAAAGAGGGTAGGAAAGGTACAATGGCTGAATGTTCTGTAGGACAAAAATGTCCAAGAAGGATGGGAGATTTTGCTAAATGAATTATTCACTGCACAATCAGTAACAGTCCCGAAAAGAAGGAAGAATTGGAAGCATTTAAAAAGACCAGGATGGATAAGCACAGAACTTAAACACTTGCTAAAAAGTAAAAATGAATTTATATAAACTGGAAAAGGGGGGGCATATCTAAAGAAGAATACAATGCTATCTGCAGGAAATGCAGGGCAAGCATTAGAATATCTAAAGCCAGTAATGAAGTGATGCTTGCAAGGGAGACAAAAAGAAATAAAAAAGGATTTTGACGGTATGTCAAAAGTAAAAGAAAAGTCAAAGCTGCTATATTTTACTGAATGAAAAAAGTGAAGTGGTCAAAAATTATGTTGAGATGGCCGAGCTTTTAAATTCCTATTTTTCAACTGTGTTCTCTAAGAAAGCAAATGTAACATCAACTGATCTTCAATGTGCTATTGAAGGGATAGAAGGATCAACACTATATATAAACATAGAGATGGTGAAGGAACACTTTGCAAATTTAAATTAATTTAAATCTCCTGGTCTAGATGAATTACATCCTAGGGTACTGAAAGAGATAGCAGAGGAAATTGCAGAAACACTAGCCAGAATCTTTGAAAATTCCTGGAGAATAGAAGAAGTCCCAGAAGATTGGAGATGGGAAAATGTTGTCCCTATCTTCAGAAAAGGAAATAAGATAGAGCCAGGAAATTACCGGCCAGTGAGCCTTACTTCTATACCAGGAAAGATGTTTTAGCAAATTATTGAATAGTATTTATGTAAGTACTTGTATAAGAATACAGTAATTAACTAGAGGCATCATGGGTTTCTAGCAAGCAAGTCATGCCAGACTAATCTAATTTCCTTCTATGATGAAATCATTGACTGGGTGGATCAGAGAAATGCGTTAGATATAGTATATCTCGACTTCAGCAAAGCATTTGAAAAAGAATCTCACATTATCCTTATTGAAAAAATGACCAAATATGGGATTGACAAGGCTACGGTTAGGTGAATTCATTACTGGCTCAGTGTTCATACTCAAAAGGTGCTAATAAATGTTTGCACATCCATTTGGACGAGTGGGTTACCACAAAAAAAACTTGCTGATGGTATTACAGTCAATCTGTGTAATCAGAGAGAAAATCTTTTCATAATAGTACTACAAAAATCTCTCTATGGTCTTAAGCAATCGGCAACAGCATGGAACACCAAAATGAACAAAGTCTTTTATTGGTAGGATTTAAAAGAGGTCAAGCACATCCGTGTTTATACACAAAATGTACAGACAGAAAGTGGATATATATTCTCTTAGAAGTGGATGATGCGATTATGGTTCATCAAGAGGAAGCAGAAATTGCAAAGATGACTAAAATTCTGAATCAACATTTTGATATTAAAGACCTTGGAAATGTGACATATTATCTAGGAATCCACTTCTAAAGAAAAGAAGCTTTCTTCTAAACCAAAGTGCAAAAATCAACTCAATTCTGAATCAATTTAGAATGTCAGAAGCCAAAGTTATATCAATGGAAATGAGCAGACCTGTGGAAGATAGGATTTTGGTACCCAATTCGAACTTTAGTCCAAAGTTTGGTTCGGGTACCAGAACATTACCCGAACTTGAACCAGAACCTTATGAAAACAATAGAGACCTGAACTTTACATCTGAAAAAAATCTCTCTCTCTCTTTCTGCAATGGACTTTGGACTTCCCCTGGAACTCCAAACATTGCAACGGACTTTCGGGAGAAGTCCTTGTTTGGAGTTTAGCACCGGACACTAACTAACTGTCCAGTACGAACGACAAACTTTTAAGTTCGGGTTCGCTCATCTCTATATGTCAATCCCAAAGGAACCATCCTACTAAAAGTTGGAAGGTGATCATCTGTTACCTAACAATGAGAAGTACTGACAGGCAGTGGGGCACTTTTACACATTTCAACTATGAATCTACCAGATATCGCAACAACAATTGGAATTATCTGCAGATATGTGAAAAAATGCACCCAAAAGACTGAAACACCATTAAGAGAGTTCTTTGATACTTGAAGGAGACTCAACACATACATTTAAGGATATCTTCAACAAGAGACCTAAATCATACAGGCTACGTAGATCCAGACAGGGCTGATGACTTAAGTGACTGTAAATCGACAAGCGGATATTTATTCAAGCTTGAAGAAAGATCAATTTCATGGTCTAGCAGAAAACAGGTGTCTGTAGCCTTGTCATCTACAGAAACAGAGCATGTGTCTGAAGACAAAGCCACTTCCAAGAGCCACATTTGAAGCATTTAGAACCTATATGGAACTAACAGGATAAGTAGTTGTTGAGTGGGAGTGTTTAAATAATGATTATTATTGTGAATATTGTATCAACTACTATTTACTACTGTTTAATAGTGTATGAGTTTCTGTCTCCAGCAGTAGTGTTATATTGGCAGTAAAGCACTGTGAAAAAAAACAGGACGTTCCTGCTCACTGTGTGTGTAGTTGGAGCAGATTTTACTTTCACTTTGCAAGCTGACAGACAAGATGCTAAGATCCTAAGCTAAAGGAAATACCAGTTGTAAGCTGTGTTATCTTTGTGCCTGAATAAACATATATTCACTGTTGAATGACTTCACAGTATCGCTGCCGACATACACACATAAATTGAGGTACATGTTAAATGCATTCTAAATAGTTTGTGTTTTATTTGAAGACAGAATCTCCCCTTCTGATACGGCCATACCTAGAACACTTGACAAAGTCTGAGATACATGCAGTTATGACAGCTGGTTTTGCTACCATTGCAGGAAGTGTCCTTGGAGCATACATTTCATTTGGAGTAAGTAAAGGCAGTTGCCATTTTATTCACAATTACTTTCTTATCTGCTTATATAATGTGCAGAATACATTTCTTTGACACATACTGGTTATTAGAACAGTATTACCTGGAGGGTACTTGTATTGAGTAGAGCAACCTTCTTATTACCAATAGACACAACAATGCTATCTTAAATGTATGGCTATAACATAGTTCCCAATTTATTATTGTATTTCTGCCATCCTTTTATTTGAGCATTTTTTTTAAAGTCACTAACGCTATGTTCACATGTCTAGTAGTGATCAGTTAGAATGGATCCTTCAGCAATTCATGGGCAAAGAATTGTGCAGGCACTACTTATGAGTCCATTTTTAAATAACTGATCTCTGCTGGGACCGTTGTTTAACAATGAAATCCGTAAAAAACGTATCGATTAATTAGCCATCCATTTGTCATGGGCTTACTAAGATGAGCAAGAATACCACAGCATCTGATTTCTCCTACTCCTGCACTGATTAGAAGCACTTCACCTTCAAATTAAATGGTGCAGGTTTATTTTAGCAGTGCAGAGGTTAATCTGCCCGGTTGAGAGCTCTTGGAAGCTTTTCCTGCATTAAGGCTCTCAGCTGTTCACTGTTAGCCACTCCCATCTCCTATATACTCTGGGCCCTGGCAAGTATTCATTGCCAGAGCTAGCTTATGCTGCATAGTTAGGAGTAGAGATGAGCGAGGTTCTGTTCGGATTCGCAGAATGGACTGCCCTTCGCCGAACGGTTAGACAAATGTATCTGAACCCCATTAGATCCTTGGGAGGCAAAACCAAACATATAAACAACACCTTAAAGGGAGCCTGTCAGCAGAATTGTGCATAGAAACCTACACAAAGTGTCAGGTCGGCACCGTTATACTGAATAAAATGATACATTGGTTGATGAAATGCATCTTGTGGTTGTATCTTAATCTTTATTTTCAGTTTTGTGTTAATGAGATTCTCGTGCCCTAAGGCCGGGATGGTGTATGTGGTGCTCTGATTAGATATTCATAATACAGGTCACTGACAGGTCACTGATCCCTTACTTCGGCACATTTAAAAAACGTGAAGACAGAACTGTTGCTTTCAAAGTTTTTTTTATATATCTTGTGCAAAAGAGAATAGTTTCAAACATTTAAGCTCAGGCACGAGCCTTCGTCAGGAAGACAATCTTATGGTAGCTTTATCGTATGTAGGTCCTGGGCTCCCAAATTGCCCTATGGAAGTCTGTCTTTCAAAAGTAATGGAATGTACATAAGGTATTGTAAGAGGTAGTTAGACCACAATGAGCCTCCACACTGAAGCAGTCACTAACAAGGACACAGGGTGGGAGCCACATGCCAGCTGCAGCCTTCCCTATGAACAGTGAATAAGGCTCATTGTGGTCTAACAACCTCTTACAATACCTTATGTGCATTCCATTACTTTTGAAAGGCTAAGGGTACCGTCACACTGAAACGACGCTGCAGCGATACGACAACGATGTCGATCGTTGCAGCGTCACTGTGTGGTCGCTGGAGAGCTGTCACACAGACAGCTCTCCAGCGACCAACGATCCTGAAGTCCCCTGGTAACCAGGGTAAACATCGGGTTACTAAGCGCAGGGCCGCGCTTAGTAACCCGATGTTTACCTTGGTTACCAGCGTAAACGTAAAAAAAACAAACACTACATACTTACCTTCAGCTGTCTATCCTCTGGCGCTCTGCTTTCCACTGCACTGTCAGCGCCGGTCAGCCGGAAAGCAGAGCGGTGACGTCACCGCTGTGCTTCCCGGCTGGCCGGTGCTGACACAGGATGCAGGAGGAGTGCAGAGAAGCAGAGCGCCGAGGACAGACAGCTGAAGGTAAGTATGTAATGTTTGTTTTTTTACGTTTACGCTGGTAACCAGGGTAAACATCGGGTTACTAAGCGCGGCCCTGCGCTTAGTAACCCGATGTTTACCCTGGTTACCAGTGAAGACATCGCTGAATCGGCGTCACACACGCCGATTCAGCGATGTCGGCGGGAGATCCAGCGACGAAATAAAGTTTCAGACGATCTGCTACGACGTACGATTCTCAGCGGGGTCCCTGATCGCAGTAGCGTGTCAGACACAGCGAGATCGTAACGATATCGCTGGAACGTCACGGATCGTGCCGTCCTAGCGATCAAAGTGCCACTGTGTGACGGTACCCTAAGTGTACCTCAATACATCTGTTTTCCCAGCAATTGATAACAAAGGATAGTCCACTATGGGTGTGGACAGTTTCATTTAATTCCATTCTGTTGGCCAATCAAGACCACTTTTGACAGACTTCCATAGGGCAATCTGAGAGCCCAGGACCTACATACGATAAAACTACCGTAAGATTGTCTTCCTGATAAAGGCTCGTGCCTGAGCCGAAACGTTGGAAGCCATTCTCTTTTGCACAAGATATATTAAAAAACTTTGAAAGCAACAGTTCTGTCTTCATGTTTTTGGAGTGTAAGGGGTTAAATCTTTTGTATTGTCTTACTGTTTTACCCCTGAGCACCCAACAGTGGTTGAGCCTGATCCTATCCACTTTTATTATTACTGATCCCTTACTGACCTGCCCCCTAGTTTGCGTAATGAATACCAGCACAAACTGAATAATAAAAAAAAAACACCTCTGCAGGCAGGTGCCAGCCGTGCCACCTGCGCTGCAGCATAATCGCATGTGTACTGTGCACTTAATCCCTTTTGCTTATTTAATTGAGCGAGGAAAAAAAGTCAATTTTAAAATGGCGCCCACCGCACCTGCGCAGTAGCAGCTATTGGTGTGTATGGAGATCCGATAGCTGCTATTGCGCAGGCGGCACCATCTTGGAGGAAGAAATCTTCTACTTGTTATCCATTTGACACAGAATTAATCAACTAGAGCATTGGAAACTGAATGGCGCAAGAGCACTTTGTTATTAATGCATTACACAAGAATACTGTAGAGTACACAGTATTAAAATAGCAAATAACAAAACTCCCCGGATATTGAATAATACCCTTTGTATCAAGATTGCAGTTTAGGATGTTGATAATATCCTGGATAGTATATCATTAACTGCAATTCTTTTGTAGTATATTTGTGGTGGTTTTATTTTTAAGTAGACAAATTTGTTAAAACAATTAATAGTATTAATTTTAGAGTGCAACATTAAAAGTTAAATTTTATTCTCATTACTCCAATTGGATAAGTTTGTAAGATAATTTTGTTAATCAGTTTTTGGAGACATTGAATTGATTATTTGGCAGTGAATTATTGTGTTCGCATAACTTTTTTTGCCAACAAATTGCTGCTGGATTTGTTCTCTCTGATCACTACTGGACGTATGAACATAGCCTAACTGATGTGTTCATCTGTGTTTTTTTTCTCTACTTTGGGCTGAGTTTATAGTTTGCCTGATTCATCCTTTGGGAATTTTTGAAATGTCACAAATGTACCCCAGTCTCTTGAATGATTTTGGGTACACCTGGAACTTTTGATGTAATTTTTGAGACATTTTAGCGGAACATTCTTTTTTTAAGCTAAAAAAGTCACAGAAAATGTTAAAGGGAACCCGTCACCCCGTTTTTTCACATTGAGATAAAAATACTGTTAAATAGGGCCTGCGCTGTGTGTTACAATAGTGTATGTAGTGTACCCTGATTCCCCACCTATGCTGCGAAATACATTACCAAAGTCGCCGTTTTCGCCTGTCAATCAGGCTGGTCAGGTCGGGTGGGCGTGGTCAAATCAGGCTGGTCAGGTCGGGTGGGCGTGGTCACAGCGCTGTTTCTTCCCCAGCTTTACGTTGGTGGCGTAGTGGTGTGCGCATGTCCCAGTGCCGAATCCACTTGCGCACACGTTAAGAAACAGCGCGCGATCTGCGCTATTACTGTCTTCGGTGGCGGCGGCCATTTTCCTGAAGCCGAGTTTGCATACTCGGCTTCAGGAAAATGGCCGCCGCGATCTCTTCTGTGCACGCGCGGCATCCCGCGGCCATTTTCCTGAAGCCCCGTGCAGCAGAGCACTCCATCTGCGCATGCGCGGCCCCAGGAAGATGGCCGCCCCCACCGAAGACAGTAATAGCGCAGATCGCGCGCTGTTTCTTAACGTGTGCGCAAGTGGATTCGGCACTGGGACATGCGCACACCACTACGCCACCAACGTAAAGCTGGGGAAGAAACAGTGCTGTGACCACGCCCACCCGACCTGACCAGCCTGATTTGACCACGCCCACCCGACCTGACCAGCCTGATTGACAGGCAAAAACGGCAACTTTGGTAAGGTATTTCGGCAGCATAGGTGGGGAATCAGGGTACACTACATACACTATTGTAACGCACAGCGCAGGCCCTATTTAACAGTATTTTTATCTCAATCTGAAAAAACGGGGTGACAGGTTCCCTTTAAAAACAAAATCAAAAAGCTTTTTTACTTTTGTGCACATTTCATGAACCACGTGTGACATTTTGTTGAATCTTATACAAAACAACGACAAGGAATACCAGAAGACAAAAAAAAGAAAGGCGACTATAAAAAAAAATCACAAAATGACTGGGCCCATTGGGTTCAATATAGGATTAATCTGTACAAAATGATCAGATATAATCAATCTGAAATCCTCGCTTGTAGGTATCTTCTTCTCATCTCCTGACTGCTTCTGTGATGTCTGCCCCAGCGGCGCTCGCTATATCCAAGTTATTTTGGCCAGAAACTGAACCAATAAAAATAAATATGCAGAATGGGCTTAAGCTGGAGAAAGGGTAAGAGGTATATAGGTCATATATTATAAGTAGGTAATAAATGTGGACGGCTTATACAATTAATAAGCACAGACTTATTATTATTTTTTTTATTATGTAATAGCTGTGTAGAATGTAATACACATTATACAATAATTTGCACTGTAAGGATAATATTCACACATAGCGTCTGATGAAAGCTACAGTATATATCTGATAAGATATTGCTAATTTAACGTGGTCAAGCAAATAAATACAATTATATTGAATATTATTTGTGCTGCTCATGTCACACCAGTATTTAGAATTATCATCTGGCATATTTATTCTGCATTATTTTTCTTGCTTTGAATCAGGGATGCGAGAAATATTCTGGAAGCTGCAAGTCAAGGAGCTTCTGCGTCAATTCCTCTAGTGGCAAACATAGCAGTAAACCTGATGGCTTTTCTCTCGCTGCTGGCATTCTTCAATTCCGTCCTCTCATGGCTGGGAAATATGTTTGATTATCCACAGTTAAGCTTTGAGGTAAACATGAAGATATGTATTTTTGTCAGACTTAAAAGACTGATTCTAGCTCAGACTTTCATCTGACCTAGGGTCAGTTCACACAAACATATAAAACAATCGTTAAACTTTCATCCAGAAAACTTGGACGATTTTTTCTCATGTGTCATCTGTATGCGGTCCTTTTTTACACTGCAACAGTTATTCAAACTTAACAAGACTAAATACTTTCCTATTTTTAATAATTGCAATGTATCCGCAAAAATCAGATTCAGCAAGCTGGCTGCCTGTGAAAAAAAATTGCTTGTCCACAATGCCCCATTGAATAACATTGGCTCGTCTGCAGTCCGCTTTTTCACTGACAGCACTCGAACGTAAAACACGGTAGTGTGAACTTGGTCTTATTTTGAGAATGTGCAGTGTGAGCTCAATTGAATTATATTAAACTACCGTATATTAAAAGGTAATTTCTTACGTCATAGCTGATATACGCAGAAATGTGCTTTTTTTTTTTTTTTTAAACATCATTTTTATTGGTTGTTTTTTTTTTTTTAAACAAATAAGTACAATACATATTGCAAGTGTTACTTTAAATTATTACACAGAAATAAAACACTCGTTAATCTTTATAACACAAATAATATTAACATGTCCCCTAATGTCCACATCTAACCCACTTCAATGATTGGAGTCCGACAATCAAATCTAGAACATACACCAACTGATGCCTTTATCATGTGACAAATTTTAATTTATCCAAACTACCACTTAAATCTTCTAACAAATACCAATCTGAATTAACAAAGGGCCTCATTATCTCTTGAATTTCCCCTGTCGACAATAGGGATTCTATGAACACTCTCCATTTTTTGAAAAATCTTTTCGTCATCTTATCTTTATCCCTTTCTGCTTCTCTTTTTTCTAAATATAGGACAGCCATTAGTCCTGCTTTAATCTCTTTTATCCCTGGGAGTAAACTAGCCAACCAATATTGCAAAATTAAACGTTTTGTCACCAAAGCAATAGTATGGAACAGATCATGTAACTGTCCCCCTCTTGTTTTGCCTGTCGTATAATGAAACAACCAGCACATCGGGCTAGAGTCTACCCAAATCCCACACATCTGTAGATACATATCTTGAACCATGGTCCAAAGCTCTTGTGTCTTGGGACACGACCACATGCCATGCTCCATATCTGTTCTTGATGCGCTACATTTGGGGCAACTCATCTGCCTATCAGGGTTCTGTGGAGTTGGCGGTATATTAAAGCCACATATTATTTTATGCATTATTCTAAATTGGCTATCCCTCCATTGCTCATTTATGATATGTTCCCTTACCAATTTCCATCCATGTAGTATTTTATGCTCAAGTTCTTCATCTTGCATGAATTTTTCCCATTTGCAAAACACTTTGTCTGACCCTGATGGTCGTAATACATCTCTCAACGACCCATATATCGAGGAGATCGATATTTCCTTAATGTCTTTAGTGACTAAGTCTCCCCACACATCTGAGTCAACCTCCTTCCTTACATCTTGTAAGAGATCTAGTACATAATGCTTCAGTTGACTATATAGCATCAAATGGAATCCCGGTAGCTCATATTTGTCTAATACCTCAGATCCCGTCAGCCACCGACCTTCCTGTAAATGTAGTAAATCTTCTAGTGTCTGTACTCCTTTTCTAGACCATTCTATGAATAATTTATTTTCCCTTCCCAATTTAAAGGCTGGAAATGACCAAGGATTCAGGTGCTTTGACACTCTCCATGACATTTTCAGTTTTTTCCTTACTGCTTTCCATGTAGCAATAGTGTCTTTACAAATAACCGAGTGTTTAATATTTGGTGGTAAGTATGACAGTGGCGTGTGAAGCAATGCTGTCAAATCCCATGAGCCACAAAATTCCGTTTCTAGTGTATAATCTGTATAGCGTCCTGTCTTTTTAATCCAATCAACTACATTCCTCATTAAGCACGAGAGATTATACCCTCTAATATTCGGCAACCCTACTCCTCCTCCCTCTTTTGGACGCATTAGTGTTCTCATAACAAGTCTCGCTTTTCTCCCCCTCCAAATAAATTTAGAGAAAGCCCTATTCAATTTGAGAACATCGACGTGTCGGATTAGCATTGGAATAGTCTGCATTGGATATAATAATCTCGCAAAGCTTGTCATCTTAATTAGATGACAGCGGCCTAGTAGTGAGAGGGGTAGATTTCCCCATCTTTCCAATTCTTTCTCTATTTTGTCAATAATAGGCTTATAATTTAGGTCATATATTTGTTTCGGCGAACTTCCCAAATGTATTCCCAAATATTTTACAGATGCTGTCGCTTTCGGGATGCCCATTATATTATTTCCCTGACCACGTTTCACATTATTTCTCATGAACAGAATTTCACATTTAGTCTTGTTTAATCGAAAGCCCGAGAATTCCCCAAATTTTTCAATCTCTAATAGTAACCTAGGGAGATCTTCTTCTGGATTTCTCATGAACAAAATTATGTAATCTGTAAACAAAGCAGTTTTGACCACCTCCTTTCCCACCTTTATCCCCTTGTAAGAGCTATGATCAGTTAGGTACCTTGACAAGGGTTTGATTGCTAGATTAAACAACAAAGGAGATAAAGGGCATCCCTGCCTTGTTCCCTTCTTCAGCTCAAAGGCATCGGAAAGAAACCCCGTTGTATATACCTTTGCCTTGGGGTTATGGTACAATACCTCCAGAAATTGCCTAAATGGGCCTACTAGGTTTATTTTGTCTAGTACTTGACCCAGCCATGGCCACCTCACATTATCGAATGCTTTTTCTGCATCTAATGTGACCATTGCTGGATCCTCCCCCTTTTCCAATTGTTTGTTCCTAACCATGTCTAACAACAACATGGCTTTTCTTATATTAGCAACGGCTGACCTTCCCTTTACAAAGCCTGTTTGATGTTTCGATATTAATCTTGGCAGTATTTTAGCCAACCTATCTGCCATAATTTTTGAGAGGAGTTTGACATCTTGATTTATCAGTGATATCGGTCTATAACCCGAGGGGTCCTCTAAGTCTTTCCCTCCCTTTGGGAGAAGTTTTATGTAAGCCGTATTCATGACTTCTGACATAGTTTCTCCTTGTAAAATACGATTATATAAATCTTTAAGTGTGGGAGTTATTTGCTCACTCATTGCTTTATAGAAAGAACCATTAAATCCATCGGGTCCAGGTGCCTTATTGGCTCCCATCCCCTTTATTGCCATACTAATTTCTTCTTCCGTAATGCATCCATTCAATTCTTGTAGTTCCTCATCTGTCAATCCGGGAATTTTAATTTTGTCAAGCCATACATCCCCTGCTACGTCCTGTCGTCCCTCCTCTTTGTACAACTTAGTGTAAAATTTGCCCAATTCCTTATTTATATCTTTGGGGTCCATCAGGCGTTGCCCTCTTGAGTCTCTAATTGCCATTATAGATGCATAAGCATATCTTCCCCTAGCTAGATTAGCCAATATTTTCCCTGCTTTATCCCCATATCTATTCAACTCTATTTCCAAGTTACTTTTATATAATTGTTCCCTTTTTTCCGCCCACTCTTCAAAATTTTTTTTGGCTCGTATCCAATTATTTTTATCCTCATCTAACAGTGAGTTTTTATACGTTATATACGTGGTCCTAACTTCACTGCTTGCCATTAAGAACTGGTCTTTTATGCGCTTCTTTAATCCAAATGTGCTTTTTTGCCAGCCACCAGTGGCCAGGGTTCCAGGAACAGCCAAGTGGGCTGGGTAACGTGCATAACAGAACAGCTAAGATAGGAAGAATGACCCTTTGATAAATAACATTGGCATGTTTTGAAAAATCATGTATTTTTTTGTGTGCAGATAATATGTTCTTATGTCTTCATGCCATTCTCCTTCATGATGGGTGTAGACTTGGAAGACAGCTTCATAGTTGGAAAGCTTATAGGATACAAGACATTTTTTAACGAGTTTGTGGCATATGAATACCTTGCTGGACTAATTAAGAAGAGGAAGGATAATGGGCCATTGTTTATAGGTGGAGTAAAGCAATATATGTCAGTAAGTAGCATTTTACCCCCAATTTACTGAAATGTATCCTCTTGCTGTGTATATCTGCATAGAAAATACATTAATAAATGTCTTTTTAATATCTTTATAGAGTCTTCGTGCCCAAACCATGTTAAGTCTCTGTTTGCTATTTGTTCACAGGCAGAGAAACAACATTGTAGTCATTTTAAAAAGAGGTGGTCCATCATTTTTATGATGGCTGGTAGCTGGTAGATCAGTCACGTCTGTCATCAAAATGAATGTATTTTATAGTAAACAAAATAGGTTTTCTACATATAAAAATATAGTTCAAGGAATCCATTCAAGGTTAAGAACCAAGGCCCCAAGGGATGGCACAATGCAGATGGGCATGCATAAAGAAAAGATGAGTAGATGATGCATGCTGTGTGAAACGTGCTTCCGGGTGGCCAGGCACTTTGAGTCCCCCTTTACTTTGGTCGGCACCATGTATTTGACCATGCTGTAACATTGTTCAAATTATATGATATTTTGAGAGCTTTTCTTTCTTGTGTGTAATTCCAGTCACCACTTTACAAAAGTTGGATGTCTAGCATTACTATCTTCATCTATGCTTATTTATTATAATTGGCACCACTATATACTGTATATACTGGTACTATTATTATTGTTATTATTACTATTAATATTACTGATATCATTCACCTTTAATTATTGCACCTTTTTTTAATTTATATATAAATACAATAATCAGAGAACATTTTGATTGCATATTTTTTGGTGTTAACACCTGCCGTAAATTTGAAGATAAAATGCAGGAAAAAACATAGACAGCATTTATGCTTCATGTGAACATGGCCTCTTTTGACTTTCTGCTCACTTTGACCTTCAGTCAGTAAAACGTTGCGATAAATAGATGCCAAAAGCAATTGTAAATGCCTTAATAAGTTATTTTTCATTATTATTATATCTTCTGTTTTAGGCTCGATCTGAAGTTATTGCAACTTATGCTTTGTGTGGATTTGCAAATTTTGGCTCCTTAGGAATTACTATTGGTGGACTATGTATGTATATATATATTTATATTCTGTAGAGTTAAAGTCTAATCCCATTAGTTGAAATGATACATAATATGACAACAATTTGGGCATAGTAAAATGCTGTCCATCACTGATTTAACAATATGGTCATTGTCTTGCAAGGCTTGGGGTAACTATAGCTCGAAAGGATGTAGATTAAGGACACTTCCATGTTCCTTAGGCCACATTCACACTAGAAAAGTGCTTCCCATTAGGCAACTATGCTTTTATGTCCCGCAAAATGGACACTGACAGAAAGGACTTCCAGCATATTCAAAATGATTATGCTTTGTAATCAGTTTGCTATACTGAAGTAAATGGGTATCTCAGTGGGTAGGTCTGACTCCATTATTTCACTGTCTTTTTTTTCTGCAGCACAACCTGCAAATATATTGCTATAAAAATCAATTTTATTACTAGAGATATGTTAATTAGTGGGTGACTAATCATATGGTCATTGTCTTCCCCAGACTAATAATCTCACTGATCATGTTTTATCACCCTAGTCAACCTCACTAATGTGAGCGGCAAGAGTGACGTCACCACCTGCTCTTGGCAAATCTCTGCCTCCCTGACTATGCGCAGTAAGTGGAGTGCATCCACTCCAGCTTCCTCAGAGCATAGCACATGCCCAGGGAGCCAGTGATGATGCATAACTCATACAGCCCTTACTGCCAACTCTGAAAATCTTGAGGATGGCTGTGTTCTATGTCACGACTTATTGGCTGAGCATGTGCAGTACACCAATGAAGCTGGGGTGCATACACTGAGCTTACCGTGCATTGTAAGGGGGAGATTATAGTGACATCCCTCTTGTACCTCATGTTACAGATGCCTACAGGAGAATGATAACAGGATTAGTGGGATGGTTAGTCTATGAAAAACAATGACAGCACGATTACTAACCCCCTAATTAGCATATTACCACCAACAGTGGTAGAACTAGAGTCAGGTATTGCAAAATTTCGACTTGTCCCCCAACTGTATGTTGCACAGATGTATAGGCCCTTTTAGCGTTTTAGATTTTATAAAGACATATGTGTTTGCCCACCCCATATAATAACCTCCTCCCTCTTAGGCCCCTTAATGTAATAATGTCCCTCATCTTAGGCCCTTCCTGTAGTAATGTCCCCCATTCTGGGCCCTTTCTGTAATTCTGTAATGTCCCTCATTCTGGGACCCTTCCTGTAAAAATGTCCGCTATCCTAGGCCCCTTTCTGTAATAATGTCCCCCATCCTGAGCCCTTCCTGATATAATGTCCCCTATCCTGGGTCCCTTTCTGTAATAATTTCACCCATCACGTCAGGCCACGTTCTGGCACGTCCAACTAAAATAGGCGTTGGAACTGACAGGCCCCCTCCTACCTAGGCCCAGCGAAAGTCACACCCTCTGCGATGGCAATCATTATGCCCCTGGCCACCAAATGTATAAAATTGTTTTTTGCCATATGCAGTAATCAATAAAAGTGACTTCTATAATATAAAGTGGCTTGTATAGTAGGAGGGTATAAAGATAGTATTAATTGCATAGTGGTGGTTTGAGGGGCCTGGGGAAACTGTGTACTTTAATGGGTTATGGCAGTAGTTTAATAGTAAAATGGAAAGTTGCACTTCAAAATGTTGCCCTGGAGTCTTGCTATAAAACCCAGGAACCTGAATTCCTCCAAATACTGTGATTGGGAAGTCTTTTGTGATTGTTTAGAGAGAAAACATCACTAATACTTGAGCTTTACAGCAGCAAAGCTGTTAACTATAGATTTTTTTTCTGCAAAAGTCAAAAATGTTCTTATCTGTTAATCCAGAATGGGCAATTTTCCATCTATTCTGTTTTGTTTATTTTTCTGTTTTTCTCTCCCCTTTTTCCCAGAACTATAGCTTTTTTATTTTTACGGAAACACAGCAATAAAAGGAGTTGTTTTTTGCAGGACAAGTTGTAGTATGAATTACACCATTTATTTTCCCAAATGACATACTGTAAAACAGGAAAAAAGATTCCAGGTGTAGTGAAAAATGAGAGGAAAAAACGCAATTTCGTAATTGTTTTGGGGTTTTGCTTTTATGAGATTCATTGTACTGTAAAAGTACTGGGTATTATAATTTTCCAGATCAGTAGAATTGCAGATAAGAAACTTGTATGTATTTTCTTGGCTTAAGTGGTGAAAAAAATTCAGGAAATTGTAAAAAAAAATTTAGTTTTTATCACCATTTTTTGAGACCTGTAACATTTTTGTTTTTAGATAGGTGATGCCGATTCCATTTTCAGGAAGATTCAGTGTTTTGATTGTTTCTTATTAAACGTTTTGGTGGAGTTGCAGCAAATCCAATACCACAATTCTTGCATTTAAATTATCTTCTCTGTACTGCATTTACCAATTGGATTAATAAATTTTAGATTTTGATAGGTCAGATTTTAAAACAAAGTAATACTAAATATATCTATTGTTTCTATGTATTTGTTTTAATGGAAAAAAGGTACAATGGTTCCAATTCTTAAATTTATTTTTTATGTATACAGTGGGACAAAAAAGTATTTAGTCAGTCAGCAATAGTGCAAGTTCCACCACTTAAAAAGATGAGAGGCGTCTGTAATTTACATGATAGGTAGACCTCAACTATGGGAGACAAACTGAGAAAAAAAAATCCAGAAAATCACATTGTCTGTATTTTTAACATTTTATTTGCATATTATGGTGGAAAATAAGTATTTGGTCAGAAACAAAATTTCATCTCAATACTTTGTAATATATCCTTTGTTGGCAATAACAGAGGTCAAACGTTTTCTGTAAGTCTTCACAAGGTTGCCACACACTGTTGTTGGTATGTTGGCCCATTCCTCCATGCAGATCTCCTCTAGAGCAGTAATGTTTTTGGCTTTTCGCTTGGCAACACGGACTTTCAACTCCCTCCAAAGGTTTTCTATAGGATTGAGATCTGGAGACTGGCTAGGCCACTCCAGGACCTTGAAATGCTTCTTACGAAGCTACGCCTTTGTTGCCCTGGCGGTGTGCTTTGGATCATTGTCATGTTGAAAGACCCAGCCACGTTTCATCTTCAGTGCCCTTGCTGATGGAAGGAGGTTTGCACTCAAAATCTCACGATACATGGCCCCATTCATTCTTTCATGTTCCCGGATCAGTCGTCCTGGCCCCTTTGCAGAGAAACAGCCCCAAAGCATGATGTTTCCACCACCATGCTTTACAGTAGGTATGGTGTTTGATGGATGCAACTCAGTATTCTTTTTCCTCCAAACACGACAAGTTGTGTTTCTACCAAACAGTTCCAGTTTGGTTTCATCAGACCATAGGACATTCTCCCAAAACTCCTCTGGATCATCCAAATGCTCTCTAGCAAACTTCAGACGGGCCCGGACATGTACTGGCTTAAGCAGTGGGACACGTCTGGCACTGCAGGATCTGAGTCCATGGTGGCGTAGTGTGTTACTTATGGTAGGCCTTGTTACATTGGTCCCAGCTCTCTGCAGTTCATTCACTAGGTCCCCCCGCGTGGTTCTGGGATTTTTGCTCACCGTTCTTGTGATCATTCTGACCCCACGGGGTGGGATTTTGCGTGGAGCCCCAGATCGAGGGAGATTATCAGTGGTCTTGTATGTCTTCCATTTTCTAATTATTGCTCCCACTGTTGATTTCTTCACTCCAAGCTGGTTGGCTATTGCAGATTCAGTCTTCCCAGCCTGGTGCAAGGCTACAATATTGTTTCTGGTGTCCTTTGACAGCTCTTTGGTCTTCACCATAGTGGAGTTTGGAGTCAGACTGTTTGAGGGTGTGCACAGGTGTCTTTTTATACTGATAACAAGTTTAAACAGGTGCCATTACTACAGGTAATGAGTGGAGGAAAGAGGAGACTCATAAAGAAGAAGTTACAGGTCTGTGAGAGCCAGAAATCTTGATTGTTTGTTTCTGACCAAATACTTATTTTCCACCATAATATGCAAATAAAATGTTAAAAAAAACAGACAATGTGATTTTCTGGATTATTTTTCTCAGTTTGTCTCCCATAGTTGAGGTCTACCTATGATGTAAATTACAGACGCCTGTCATCTTTTTAAGTGGTGGAACTTGCACTATTGCTGACTGACTAAATACTTTTTTGCCCCACTGTATATATTTTTTAACTTTACATTATTTTTTAATCTTAGGGGACTCAAGCCTGCGATCGTCTGATTGCTTGTGCTATACACTGCAAAAATAGTAAAAATAGTAAACATCACAGTCTCCTATAAAGCCCAAAGGCTGGTCTTCACATGAGTACTATCATAGCAGGCACTGGGGCATTCTGCAGGTCCACAGCTGCCATGGCAACTCATCGGTAGCATGGAAGGTGGTGGAATGGCATGTCTCCCCAGATTGCATGTTGAAAATGCCATTGTCAACCATTGACAGTAGTGTAATGCGGCGAGGGGCAGGAGCCTTGGGAGAGGTACTTGTCTGCCACATCCCGGCACATTACATGAAAGTGGGGTCCTGGTTCAGTGTGTAGACATGTGCTGTGAGGGTGCTACGCCTGTGCAGGCAGCATGTAACTGAAGACACTAATTTGCCAGGACCAGATGTTAACCAGTTCATAATAGGGACACTACCAGGACTTAACAAGTGATTCTTAACTAAACAGCCATTACATGGCAACTATGAACACATGATAGCGGGTACACAACATCTCTTATGTTTCTTCATTAACACAGTGCATCTCAATACATACAGTCTCACACATTCCTGCCACATTGGTCTTATTTCCTTCACGACCACCTAGCTTAGCACCACATTACATTCCATGAAAATCATTTCCTATTCCCGCAGTTCTGAGTCTGATTGTCCTTGGAGATGACAGCCGGACTCATCTTCAAGCTCTCTGCTCAAAGGAATAGTCTGTCCTCAATTATTTTGAAAATACCCCAAAAGTTAACCATCTGTGTCTGCAGTTGAACAACTGTCTTGTACTATAATGTACCACTGAAAAACTCTCTCCTGAAACAAAAGGAAGTTCAAGTTTGGTCTAGAGTCCATTGCGTGCCATGTCGGCAACTAGGTGTGGATTAGGATTCTTAGCTACAAAACAAGCAGGAAACATGGCAAAAAATCCAAAAGTCCTGGATGCTGATTTTGGCAATAACATGGCCTTAACAATCGATATGCCTAACTATCTTACCACAGGCTCTATTTCAGCCTTACGTCTTTTGGCGCCAGAATGTAGGGTGGTGCATGCACAGTTACCTACTGTGGCACAGTGGGCCTTAGTGTTCTTACCGACCTGGGTCTACTCTGTCTGACAAACAGTCAGTTTACAGACAGATACAGGGCCCCTTCAACAGGTGAGCGGTACCTTTGATGCTTGTGGTTTAACTCCAACACCTCTCACGCTAATTCCTGGCCTTTTCCGTCTCTTAGCAGCATTTCTGGCAGAAATCTACTCACATCTGGACAAGTTCTGGTCACATTGAACTAAAATCTGCTGCTGATCTGGTCTCAGTCAGGTGCTTCCACGAGAGGATGTTGTCAGATTCCTGCACAGTACATCCTCTCCCTGTTCTCATTAGCTGCAGATTGCCCTTAAGATGGCCGCACTTCCTCTTCCTGTGTTTCACATCAGTCACATTGTAGTCCCACCTTTGACATTTTACAAGCATCTTACAGACTTTCAGCAATGCCTAGGCAACAGTGACACCTTGTAGCTGAACAACAACATTACTGTAGAGAAGCAAATCTATTTACAACAGGTACAGTGTTATACTGGTGTGGAAACAGGAAAATACTATTATACCACTCTGGTGAGCCGACACACATCTCACACTGTTTGAGTAAGATGCTGACTGTGTAAAACAGACAGTGTCTGCCAGGTATAATGCAAGCTTAGCTCCGGAGTCAGCATCATACATTGGGACCTGACAGAGACATAAGAAGTATGTCCAATGTTGGGACGGGGTTAACATAAAGCAGCACTTACATCCACCATAAGAAATTGCTTGAATAAATTGGAACATACTTTATTCTAGTAAAAGACAACATGGGATAAATAGGCTACATAGATGTATTTGGCATATTTCACACTAGTTTTGAACTGTTACATGCAATATTTCAAATACTTTTTTGTCTTGTTGCAGCCTCCATGGCACCAAGCAGAAAAGGCGATATTGCAGCAGGTGCCATTAGAGCCATGATCGCTGGCACAGTAGCATGTTTTATGACTGCTTGCATTGCAGGTATTGTATTTTTAATAACAAATATATTTCATATTTAAATCAAATATATAAACTTAACTCTTAGGCAATGTGCCTTTTTCTAGTAGTGATCCGCTAGAATGGATTCAGCAGCAATCCGTTGGCTTTTTTTGCCCATTTTAAAAAAACTGATTTCAGTTAGATTTGTTTTTAACATTGTAATCTATGGAAAATGGATCCGTTAATTAGCCACTTGCTGTTCTCCCATTTTTTTTTGCTTAATGGAGGTGGAAAACCAATTATTTAACATATACTGCTGGACATGTGACCTTTCATGTAATCATCTATTTGAAACTGATCCAGTAGGGAAAAAAAAGGATCCATTTCAAATGGGAGAACAATGGATGGCTACTAATGGATCCGTTTTCCATAGACTTCATTGTCAAAAAAACACTGCTGGATCCTTTCCAACGGATCACTACTGGACATGTGAACATAGCCTTAAAAAATGTGTCATCGTAAAATGACCTGTAGTTTAAAACAGGATTTTGTGTTAAAAACATGTGGTTGTATTTTTCTTATATACGACACAATAATAATAATAATAATCTTTATTTTTATATAGCGCTAACATATTCCGCAGCGCTTTACAGTTTACATACATTAACATCACTGTCCCCAATAGGGCTCACAATCTAGATCAATATTTTTTGTTGTTTTTTTAAATAGTAATCTTGCAATTTTCACACGAGCAACTTAGATTATTTTAGACTGTGGCTATTTTACTTCCTTTTTTTTTTTTTACAAAAAACTTTTCAGAAGCCTCACTATCATCGCAGGCAGGTTTACAATAGCATGTAAAACCTACTATATAGGCAGCTGGTGATAACACATTTTCCCCCATTCACGACACACCTTCAGTTGAAGCTTCAGTACATAGTCTACTGATGCTATTATTGTACATATGGATATCCTAGAGGAAAAAGAAGTAGGAGTTTAAAATAGTCCCAGTGGCCACTTTGAAACCTGCAAGAGAAAGTTATACAGAAAGAGAAATATTGGCTTGGCTCAAGTTCTTAAATGGTTAAAATTGCAAAGTAAAATGAAGCAACTTTGCAATTTATGTTGCAAATCCTCTCCTCTATAGAATTAAAAACCCCTGTATTCTTCAGTGTGCAGCTCATTACCTTTGTTACCGACCACCATGCAATCTCAGAGTGAGAAGTTACCTAGGTACTGAGCATCTAATACATAGATAATAGACAGATAAATAGATAGATACATAAAGATAGTACCTAAGTGTGGTCTACTTTAGTTATTTGAGATTATATTTATTGGAATAATTTGCTTCTAGTTTTATGTAGATTAATATCTTTCTATTTTTTCATTAATTCATACCATTTACAGGAATATTAACGCCACCAATTGCCACAATCATATGCAGTGACGTGTTAGACAGCGCCTTCCTTAATTCTACAGACTTGCCTGTTATGGCACCGGAGATTACTGACTGCTGCTTGAACCTCTACACATGGTAACTATGTGTTAACATTTTTTTTTCCTTTTTTTACGGTGTTCAAGTTGCAGAATTTGATGAATGAATACTTTAGGTTGTATTCATACAGAAATTTCTGCGACACTACCAAATCATCTGAATGAGGTTTGCAGAAATCATTGTGCTTGTTGTGCATTCTGATTTTCATTTGCAGATATTTCGTCAATAACCCACATCTTACATCTTTGAAAAATAGGAAATACAGGTTTGCGGCAATTATTATTTTATACTAGGCCACGTCCCTAAACTCAAAAACTCCTTTATATGAACCCGCACAGAAATATTTCTCCTCTTGAAGCGAATTAGTATTTCCACGCAGCATCGTATCCCTTTCATGAAAACAATAGTTTATCCCTGAAAACATTCCACCAACACAGAGTATAATGTCCCCAGAGCCCACCAATAAAGTATAATTCCCCACAGCCCCACACACAGTGTGATGTTCCCACAGTCCCTCCAAACAGTATGACACATCCATAGCCCTAACACTCAGTATGATGCCCCCACAGCCACCCACACAAACAATATGCTTCCTCTACGGTCCCCACACAAAGTATGATGCCCTCATAGCCACAGAGACAGTACAATATTATGTCCTCACAGCCCTTTCATACTGTATGCTGCTGCCACAGTGCCCTCCACACAGTATGATGCCCTTGTAGCTCCCACACAACATGATGTCACCAAATACAATATGATGACTCACAACCCCAAACACAATATAATGCCCCTCTCTGCCACCACGCAGTATGATGGTCATACAGTACTGACATAGTATGATGCCCCTCACAATCCTCACTCACCACACATAGTGTGATATATTCACTTTACATTCCCCCTCACACATACGGTATATTGCTCACCACAGCTCCCCCATACACAGTATGATGTCAATCGCTCCCCACACATACACTCAAGCATCCCACCTGTGTGTCCTGTCACATTCTTGCTTTTTAGAGCCTGTCACTGATATCCAATCATGTGACCTAAAGTTCCTTTGTAAACTCTTCAGTATCTATTCAGACGGAATGGGGGAGCAGAGATGTGAGGGCTCCCTGCTCCATCATTATACTCAACTGTATACCTGTCCTAAAGACACAGAGATATAGTTTAAGTCGGGACATTTCCCTGACCCCCCAGAACAGCAGGATAGCTTAAAAAATCCTGTCCTACTGAATCCAGGTTGGTTGGTAATAAACTGTGTGAATCTACCCTTAAGTACATGTCCATATCACACCATTTTACTTTAACCTTGCAAATATCTATAATATAACGATAGGAGCGTCACTCTGTCCGAAGCCTTTATAGACTGTGCAAGCGCGACGCTCCTAGTGTTAGATTATAGACACAGAGTCCGTATTCAAGAAAAAATGGCTCTGGAAAGCGCAGACTGCGCTGGCGCCGAAATCTGTGTCACAATCCCGCCCATATCACTTTATTTCCACCCCCACAGTATCCCCACGCCCCCTGATTCTGGCCCATAAATGTCCCCTTGCTCCCGGAATCAGGGGGCGTGGGGACATGGTGGACACAATCCCGCCTTCATGACGCTGCAGCAGGTCATGCCACAGCAATTACTTACGCCCCCTGATTCCGGTGCATGAATGTCCCCCTGCTCCCGGAATCGGCGCCTGCACAGTCTGTGCTTTCCGGCGCCATTTTCTTGAATACATACTACAGTGTGTCTTCAAGAAAAGCACGGACTGTGCATGCACCAATTCCGGGAGCAGGGGGACATTTATGAGCCTGAATCAGGGTGCGTGGGGACACGGTGATCACAATCCCTCCCTCATAACGTTGTGGCAGTTCATGCCACAGCAATTACTTACTTAGGCCCCCTGATTCCAGGGCATGAATGTCCCCCTGCTCCCGGAATCAGCGCCTGCGCAGTCTGCGCTTTCTGGTGCCATTTTCTTGGATACTGCAGTGTGTCTTAAAGAAAATGGCACCGGAAAGCGCGGACTGTGCAAGCGCCGATTCAGGGAGCAGGGGGACATTTATGCCCTGGAATCAGGGGGCCTAAGTAAGTAATTGCTGTGGCATGAACTGCCACAACGTTATGAGGGAGGGATTGTGATCACCGTGTCCCCACGCCCCCTGATTCAGGCTCATAAATGGGCTGGAATCAGAGGCCGTGGGGACACGGTGGACACGATCCCGCCCTCATGACGTTACTTACATACATCTGAAGAGACACTGCAGCGCGGACTACGCAGGTGCCGATTACAGCGTCACAATCTCGCCCTCTCATAATTTCGTGGCATTTCCGCCCACATCAATGATTTCGTTACAGATATCAGGAGCATGTGTAAGAATATCTACACTATACAATACATCAGCAAAAAAAATACCAAGTAACTTTCTAAAGAATATATAACACATGTCTGTGGAGCAAGGCAGCCACTTTCGACTCAATACCGCTACAGTGTCTGTTGCCATCACTGATTAAAACGGGGGCACAGGATGGGAGCAGCACTGTCGTGAAGTCACTGTCCAGGTGTAGCACGGCCTGACGGGTCGGTCACAAAATGACGGAACACACAAGGGTACACCGGGGACACTTTACCAACGGTGGGCCCTGACGGTAGAGAACGGGGAATGGGCACCTCCTGCACTCACCTGAGGCTGTGCCCTGATCTTACTACCGTCCCTGTTATGATCTGGTGGTTTAGGAGCAGCATGGGACGAGCTCTGAAGGAAGTGGTACCTGTACTGACCGCAGTCCCTAAGCTCAACACAACACTAGAAGTAGCCGTGGGATGCTCCTGACACTCCCTAGGCACCTCGTCACAGCCTGAGAACTAACTACCCCTAAAGATAGAAACAGGAAAACTATCTTGCCTCAGAGAAAATCAGATTCTTATGATCAGTCAAGACCACAACGCGGTGCTTAGCTCCCTCAAGCCAATGTCGCCACTCCTCAAATGCCCACTTCATAGCCAACAACTCCCGATTGCTGACATCATAATTGCGTTCCGTAGGCGAAAACTTTCTGGAAAAAAAAGCACACGGTTTCATCAAAGAACCATCAGAATCCCTCTGAGACAAAACGGCCCCTGCCCCAATCTCAGAAGCGTCAACCTCAACCTGAAAAGGAAGAGAAACATCCGGCTGACGCAACACAGGGGCAGAAATAAATCGGTGTTTAAGCTCCCGAAAGGCCTCAACAGCCGCAGAGGACCAATTCGTCACATCAGCGCCTTTCTTCGTCAAATCAGTAAGGGGCTTAACCACACTGGAAAAGTTGGCAATGAAACGGCGATAGAAATTAGCAAAGCCCAAAAATTTTTGAAGGCTCTTCACAGATGTGGGTTGAATCCAGTCATGAATAGCTTGGACCTTAACAGGATCCATTTCCATAGACGAGGGAGAAAAAATAAAACCCAAAAAAGAGACCTTCTGAACTCCGAATAGGCACTTAGACCCCTTCACAAATAAAGCATTATCACGAAGGATCTGGAACACCATCCTGACCTGCTTCACATGAGACTCCCAATCATTGGAAAAAATCAAAATATCATCCAAATATACAACCAAGAATTTATCAAGATAATTGCGGAAAATATCATGCATGAAGGATTGGAACACAGATGGAGCATTAGAGAGCCCGAATGGCATCACAAGGTATTCAAAATGGCCTTCGGGCGCATTAAATGCAGTTTTCCATTCGTCACCCTGTTTAATACGAACAAGATTATATGCCCCTCTGAGGTCAATCTTAGTAAACCAACTAGCCCCCTTAATCTGAGCAAACAAATCAGAAAGCAAAGGCAAGGGGTATTGGAATTTGACCGTGATCTTATGAAGAAGACGATAATCTATACAGGGTCTCAAGGAGCCATCCTTCTTAGCAACAAAAAAGAAACCCGCTACCAATGGTGACGAAGACGGCCGAATATGCCCCTTCTCCAAAGATTCCTTAACATAGCTCCGCATGGCGGCATGCTCTGGCACAGACAGATTGAAAAGTCGGCCCTTAGGGAACTTACAACCAGGAATCAAGTTAATAGCACAATCACAGTCCCTATGTGGAGGAAGGGAACTGGACTTTGGCTCATCAAATACATCCTGGAAATCCGACAAAAACTCAGGGACCTCAGAAGAGGGGGAAGAGGAAATTGACATCAAAGGAACGTCACTATGTACCCCTTGACAACCCCAACTAGTCACAGACATAGTTTTCCAATCCAGCACCGGATTATATTCCTGTAACCATGGAAAACCCAGTACAACAACATCATGCAGGTTATGCAACACCAGAAAATGACAATTTTCCTGATGTGCAGGAGCCATGTACATGATCATCTGCGTCCAATACTGAGGTTTATCCTTGGCCAATGGTGTAGCATCAATGCCCCTCAAAGGCATAGGGCTCTGCAAAGGCTGCAAGGAAAAACCACAGCGCCTGGGGAATTCTAAGTCCATTAAGTTCAGGGCAGCGCCTGAATCCACAAATGACATAACAGAAAAGGACGACAATGAGCAAATCAGGGTCACAGATAAAAGAAATTTAGGCTGTACAGTACTAATGGTAACATACATAGCGACCCTCCTAGTACGTTTAGGGCAAACAGAAATAACATGAGCAGAATCACCACAGTAAAAACACAGCCTATTCTGACGTCTGAATTCCTGCCGTTCTGTTCTAGTCAAAATCCTATCACATTGCATAGGTTTAGGACTCTGCTCAGAGGAGACTGCCATATGGTGCATAGCTTTGCGTTCGTGCAGACGCCGATCAATCTGAATGGCTAGAGACATAGATTCGCTCAAACCAGTAGGCGTAGGGAAGCCCACCATAACATCTTTAAGGGCTTCAGAAAGACCTTTTCTGAAAATAGCAGCCAGAGCATCCTCATTCCATTTAGTGAGCACAGACCATTTCCTAAATTTCTGGCAGTATAATTCTGCCGCTTTTTGACCTTGACACAGGGCCAACAGGGTTTTTTCTGCATGATCCACAGAATTAGGTTCGTCATATAATAATCCGAGCGCTTGAAAAAATGCGTCTACATTCAGCAATGTCGGATCCCCTGATTCAAGGGAGAATGCCCAGTCCTGAGGGTCACCACGCAGCAAGGATATGATGATTTTAACTTGCTGAATGGGATCACCAGAAGAACGGGGTTTCAAAGCAAAAAACAATTTGCAGTTATTTTTAAAGTTCAAAAACTTGGATCTGTCCCCAAAAAACAAATCAGGAGTAGGAATTCTAGGCTCCAAAGCCGGAGTCTGGACACCATAATCTTGGATACTCTGTACTCTTGCAGCAAGTTGATCCACACGAGAAAACAAACCCTGAACATCCATGCCAGAGCATAAATCCTGAACCACCCAGAGATCAAGAGGAAAGAAAAGACAGAACAGAGCACAGAAAAAAAATGGCTCAGAATTTTTTCCTTGTTTTGAGATGCATTTAATTCATTTTCTTGCCACTTGTACTGTTATGATCTGGTGGTTTAGGAGCAACATGGGACGAGCTCTGAAGGAAGTGGTACTTGTACTGACCGCAGTCCCTAAGCTCAACACAACACTAGAAGTAGCCATGGGATGCTCCTGACACTCCCTAGGCACCTCGTCACAGCCTGAGAACTAACTACCCCTAAAGATAGAAACAGGAAAACTATCTTGCCTCAGAGAAAATCCCCAAAGGATAGATAGCCCCCCACAAGTAATGACTGTGAGTGGAGAGGGAAAAGACATACACAGAATGAAACCAGGATGAGCACAGGAGGCCAGTCTAGCTAGTTAGATAGGACAGGATGGAATACTGTGCGGTCAGTATAAAACACTACAAAAAATCCACACAGAGTTTACAAAAATCTCCACACCTGACTAAAGGTGTGGAGGGTAAATCTGCTTCCCAGAGCTTCCAGCTACACAGAATTAATTCATACTGACAAGCTGGACAAACATAGAAAGCACAGAACGGATAAGTCCACAACCTGTGGACAGAAAAGAGCAAGCAAGGACTTAGCTTTGCTGAACTGGTCAGGATAGCAGGGAAATCCAAAGAGATGTGAATCCAACCAGGAACCATTGACAAGTGGCACTGGCTGAAGAGAGAGCCAGACATAAATAGCCGAGCAGAAAGACAATCAGTGGAAGCAGCTGCAGACTGCTAAATCCAAGGAGCAGCCATACCACTTAAAACCACCGGAGGGAGCCCAAGAGCAGAACTCACAAAAGTGCCACTTACAACCACCGGAGGGAGCCCAAGAGCGGAATTCACAACACGTCCCTATATGGGTTCTTTCAACGCGACGCCGACCAGGATACCTTGTCCCTCACTTGCTCTGCTCTAATCCATATGTAGGGAACTGGCAGGTAAGAGCACTGGTCCCACCGCTGCACTAATGCAACACAAGGAGAGTTACACAACAAAGGGAAAAAGAAACAATAACAGCACACTTAGCTTTCTCTGCTGAAAAGCACCGCGCAGCAGCGTAAGGCACCAGGAATGAGGATTCAGCTGTAGAACCAAAGCACTAGCAAGCAGCAATTCCACCAAGGTTGGTATCCAAAGGACCTGTATAACCAACAGTTAGCTGATGCACCAGGTGACCTTTTAAAGGAAGGAGGGAGTGGTAACAAACATCATCTGACCCAGCAGCAATGCAATGCAATGCAATATCACCAGCGGCCACCGGGGGGAGAAAACTGCATTAACCCCCAAAGACCAGAAAGGAAAAAACATTTTAATCTGAAGGACACCAGATCTGCCACAGATCCAAACATAGATCGTGACAAGCACATGACAGGAAGGGGATGTAGGATGGCAGCAGCACATGGCACGATTGGGACGTAGGATGGCAGCAGCACATGGCAGGATGGGGATGTAGGATGGCAGCAGCACATGGCAGGATGGAGACGTAGAATGGCAGCAGCACATGGCAGGATGGGGACGTAGGATGGCAGCAGCACATTACAAAATAAGGGAGCAGGATGACAGCACCACATCACAAAACGGGGGTGTAGGATGGGAGCAACACATGACAGGATGGGGACGTAGGATGGCAGCAGCACATTACAAAATATGGGAGCAGGATGACAGCACCACATCACAAAATGGGGGTGCAGGATTGGAGCAGCACATGACAGGATGGGGACCATAAACCAATATAAATGCTCGCCACCCGGGCACAGAACGGGTTCAATAGCTAGTATGCAATATCTTGCCTTGTACCAATGCTAAGGTACAAATTTTACAAGCTAGAACTTCACAATTCTATAGGTGGCTTCAGAGCTAAAATTTCAGAACATTCCTTGGCTTAATGTCTAAACAAAAATTGTTCTGTTTTTCATTCTCAAATGTGTGCTCTTTACATCAGTCATGGAGTACATTACAATAAGCAAATACAGCTCTGGCAAACATTAAGAGACCATCACATCAAAACCCTGTCATGGGCAGCCCAATCTCCAGACCTGAACCCCTTTCGAAACTTCTGGAATGTAATCAAGAGGATCACATCAAACAAAGAAGAACTGCTTAAATTTTTGTGCCAGAAGCAGTGTGCCAAGACGCATTAAAGCTAAAATCATGGTTATGCCACAAAATATTGATTTCTGAACTCTTCCTGAGTTAAAACATTAGTATTGTTGTTTCTAAATGATTATGAACTTGTTTTCTTTGCATTATTTGAGGTCTGAAAGCCCCGTTTTGTTTTTTGTTTTTTTTTAATTTTGACCATTTCTTCTTTTCTTCTTTTCAGTAAAAGCAAAACAAAATTACAAAATGTATTGCTTGGAAATTCGAAGACATTTGTAGACTAAATGAACAATTTACATTTTACTCAAAAATATACTTATAAAGAGAAAATCAGAAAAACTTGACATTTTGCAGTGGTATCTTAATTTTTGCCAGAGCTATTTATTCTATACTAACAGACTGGCTGGTCGAAGTAGACCTTGTACCGGCTGAAGCCCTTACCTTAAGTTTTGGTAGAGTCACAACAGACTCCCACCAAAAAGGCGAAGGCAACATATTGAAGTGATAAATCACCACTGACTACTGCGATAACATTTGTTTAGTCTGGACAAAACTTGTAAATGTAAAATCAAGCTTATTTACACATTACAATTTTCTTACACCATGTTTATGTGTAATAGACCCATTATGCATGACAATAATTGTCATAATTGTTTGTACCAACAATTGTTCACCATCATTCCACAGCATGAGGCTAGGGTCTCAAGACCGTATTTTCTTTATTCCAAGAAAATCAGTCTGATTATGCTAATCACACTATGATAAGACTCTAATCAGAGTATAATCTGAGTGTGATCCGATTTTCTCATATGAGGAGATGATGGAAAAAAAAATTTCTACCTAGGGTTTCATCTGAATCACGTATCACAAGAACCCCAGTGTAAATGCTCATAGTAAAGCGCAGGATAAATGTCAGCTGAGCCATAGGCTGGGTTAACATTGTGTTATGGCAGTCCGTTAATGCTGCCATTAACCCCTATTAACGGGCGCATCGCCAACGCATGCCATAATCTGCATGTGCTAGCGATGTGCCATCATTCTGTGATGGACCCTCAGACGTGGGCTGCAGCGTTTCCGGGTCTGTCACCGCAAGCGCAGATAGAGCACCTGCACTACCGCAATCGCATAACAAAATCTTTTTCGGCACTTGCGATAACGCAGTCCATTTAACGCATGCGTTGAACGGACTGCACTAATGCAATGTGAACCTAGCCTTACTGCGATCTTTGGGAGGCAAAATGAACAAATCAACAGCAGGTGAAGAATTAGTTTTAATTTTTACGCCTATTCCTCATGCAGTATAAGTGATTAGATGAGTTTATTCTCCCGGTCAGTATGATTACAGTGATACAATATTTATATAGTTTTTTTTATGTTTTGGCGCTTTTACACAGTAAAAACTATTTGATAGAAAAATTAATACTTTTTGTATCGCTGTATTGTGAGAGCTATCACTTTTTTATTTTTTCCACTGATGGAGCTGTATGGCGACTTGTTTTTTGCGGGACAAAATGACGTTTTAAGCGATACCATTTTTATTTGCTATCTTTTTTTGTCGTGTTTTATTTTACTTTTTGTTCGATGGTATAATGAAAAAGCATCGATTTTTGCCCCGTTTTTTTTTCTTACGGTCTTCACTGAAAGAAGTGACATGCTACAGTTTTCAAAAACGCATCAGTTTTCCAATTCACTTAAAGAAAAAAAACAATGAGTTTGCTTGAGATTTCTGAAATCTCATAGCTTTTACTGGTACTGGCCAGACAGTTTGATTTTTGTTCCAGGTTTTTTATCCAGGTTTGTGATGCAGGCGTGGATTAAAAAAAAGAGGAGCGATAATATCTACTGTTTTTACACCTGATATTATCTTTATTGACTCAGAAAATCTGAATAAAACTAAACATTAATTTGCTTGTTTTTCACTGTCTGCAACTTTTATGCTGTCATAAAAAGCATTGTTTGCTGTCTTCGCATTCCCTCCTATGAACAGTTATCTCATCCGATTGTTGACTGTAATGGAAACCGTATGGGATTAAATGAAGAATTACAAAAAGAATCATAGTTCAAAAACTCACACGGTTATAACAGAAGTGCAAGTAAACTAGTGTAGATCAATTTGTTATATTGTCAAGTGGCACAATTTGTCCACCCACTTAAGAGGAACCTTAGCATTGAATTCTATAACACAAAAAATAATCATATTTTTACGTATAGACTATACACTTCAATAAACCGTTAGTAAACATTTTGTATCCATTTTTTCAAAATCAAGTATAGCTGAAGATTGAGGAAAGCAATGGTAATAATCTTCTCTTCTGTTATTGTTGCAGGGTTGTTGCTGAAAGTCCAACAAATGTTACCATTGGAGGCAATTATAGCATGAACCTATTATCCGGATGCTGCCAGATCATTGATTCACCATCCTTCAATTGTACTTGGTTTGCTCCAGTAGCTTAGACTTCGACTGTATGATTACAATTTCTACAAATGTATTAAAAAGTATTTTCACTTTTAAATTCAATTTTACACTTTATAAATAGAATTAATCTCCATAAGAAGTTGAATATGTTTGTGAATACAATGAGTTACAACTGGTATTATACTTCAGAGCCGCATTCACAATTCTGCTTCTTATAATTGGAAAAAGTCAACAGGGACACATTCCCAATAGCTTATCTTAGCATTTATAAAGTGTCTTAAGGATAATACAACTACTGCAATGTATTTACAAAGATATTTACGGTAATAGCTAGATTAATCGTATATGTAGACTGTAAAATGAGCTTGAAAATGCACATACACTTCCATTCTGGATAAATACAGTTCTTTGTATATACATTTTTATACAGAAGTGAACATTTTCTAAATAAAATTATTGTTTAGTTTTGTCTATGTCAACGATAACAACTTCAACTGAAACATTAAAACATTTGAATGTTATTTATATGTTATAAAATGTTTACATTCAGATTAGTCTTTGTTTTTTATTTTGTATTTTTCATTTTTTTAATAAAGGCGTGAATGGCTTGTATGCCCTATAAACATGCATAGCAACTAAATGAATTAAAGGGAACAACTTGTCTGGTCCCCCGTGCCCCCAGAACCACCAGCAGTTGCATCTGTATATATAAAGTCCCTGCCTAACAGTCCCTGTGGGCGTAATAACAATTCACAAGCGCCAGCGTCATTGCAAGTGCTATACTTACCTTGCGCATGCACGCATCATCGATCATCTGAAGCCGGGTATATGTGTCTTCCGATCATGCGCAGTGCGCCTTCCTGAGGGCCGGGATGCCTACACCTGGCTTCAGATGATCAATGATTCAAGGTGAAGAAGCTGCGGGCATGCGCGAGGTAAGTATAGCACTTGCGATGATGCAACACTTGTAACTTAAGTTATGATAGTGCGCCCACAGGGGTCTGATAACATGCTTAGTGGGCTGGGGACACTAACGCCCCATTGACTAGTCAAAGGCCTTATTTACATATCATAAACAGGACTTTAAAAATACTTTTTTCTAAAAATCTGTTTATGTATGTAATGTGATACAGGGACTGTTAGGCAGGGTGTATACATATGCAGATGTAACTGCTGGTGGTTCTGGGAGCATGGGAACCTGACAGGTTCTCTTTAAGCTTTGTGACTACGGATGAGTGAGCACTATAATGCCCGGATGCTCGTTACTCAAACCAGGCAATTCCCAATGCTTGTTTTGACTAATGAATGTAATGGTAAATTTGAGCATTTTTCCGGCACACCTTGCATGGAGGTCTGGGGGGCAGTGAAAATGTTGAAATGGATAGAAAAAGTGCTGAAGAAAGGAGAAGAACATTGGGAAAACCCTTAGAAGCATTTCTGACTCCCAAATCACTGCTGAGAACAATGGCATCACACTTTTACTTCACTTTAAGGACAGAAAATAAAACATTCAAAATCGAAGAGAACTTGGAGTTTACAGGAAATAAATGTTAAGAAACATTTTTTCCTGTATAATGACATGTATGTAAGGCAACATTTTAAAAAATAATAATTTACATAATCCAAAATTGATTTTTTTTTATTAAAAAATTGGAAATTTCATTGTAGTTTATGAAGGAAGCAAGAAGCTCTAAAAATTAAGGATTCAGAGGGACTAATATACATCCTATATTAGACATAATGGAAGGCCTCATACATGTTCTATTCAAATTGTCATGTAGTAGTACTCCTAGACTCATAAGGACTATGCACTAAGTGCAAAGCCTGCCAAAAATTACAAGCAGTGTCATCCATACACCCTTCAAGGCACCTCACTCAAATAGTGTGAACAAAGTGTAGTTGTGGTACTTCTACATCGATAAATGATCTGCACACAGTGCAAAGCCTGACAAAAATTACAAGACGGGTCATCCATTCACCCTTCAAGGCACCAACTGGAGTGCCTCATAAAAAATTAAGTAAGTGTAGTTGTGACACTTCTATGCTCATAAAGGCTTTGCACTGTACAAAACTATGAAAAAAATATAAGTGGAGTCATCCAGTCATCCATAGACCCTTGAAGGCAACAACTGGAGGCCCTCATTCAAATATTGAAGATTAAAAACACTTTGTGTGCTGCGGTCATCTGGTGGTATGGAAAAGTAGGGGTTAGTCCAGGCTTTGTTCATTTTTATGAGAGTGAGCCTGTGAGCACTTTCTGTTGACAGGTGAAAGCGTTTGCTTGTTATGACCTCCCCGGCAGCATTAAAATCCTGCTCAGTCAAGACACTAGTGGCAGGGCTTTGCATAATCTCCATAGATGGACGGCTCATACCAGGTAGTAGAAAAAAAGAAAGGGCTGACAGCACTCACTCAAGGGGGCGCCTGTTCCATGTCCAGGGAACCATCCTGGATACTCCAAACAGTCCAAAAGTAGATGAACAGCGCTCCAACCAGGTGTAATAGTATCAAAAAGACAATTTATTTTGCCATGAATCAGCAACGTTTCGACCAAAATCTGTTTTTTTTCAAGCATATACAAAGGTACAAAATGCCGGCTTAAATGGTGTGGATGCCACGCAGGGCACCAATCACCATCTAGCTGCTAATTACTATAAAAATACAGCACATAACACACATCAAATAGACATAAAATCCATAGTGACCAATAAAACATAACCCACAGTATAGATAATTGTGAAACCATTACAAAATACATAGTAATGTGTTTATCTTCTGTTGAACAAATCAAAGTCTGGCATCATCGTATCCATAGTGATGTTCAGCCAATACATGAGCTCGTATAGTAGTCTTCCAGACCAATCCGGTGTGTCCAGGGCATCGGCGCCAAAAATGGGGACAACCAATCCCTTCTTCACATGTATTATGCCTGAAGCAGCCTATCGGCGAATACCTTGCATAATACATCCGTATCCACATCATTACATCGCGTCACTTCACCGGTTACACCGCTGGGACGCAGGCCCTGCGAGAACCGCCTAATGAGAGCGCACGCGCGCCACATCGCAGACCCACCCACATCACATGGCTGCAACATGGGTACGCCCAGTGATGACGCGCAAGCAATTCCCCTCACAGCGAAAGCCGCATCATGGGAGCACAAGCGCGTCACACCATATACCCACCCACATCACATGACCGCGACAAGGGTATGCCCATCGATGCTGCGCGCGCAGCTCCCCTCACAATGGACTTACAAGACAGCGACCCCAGCTGGTTGTCAGGGTGACACTATTGGAGGAAAACTCCGATACGGTCACCTATCGGGTTGCCAGATAACTTGCATAGAAAAACACCAGCAGAACCAGCGCATCATAACATATTACTCTAAACAGATAATTTGAAGAGTGAAAAAGCAGAAAATCACTAAACAAACATTACACTTATATAATGGGACAGTCGGGAGACAATGGATCAACATCATATATACCATATCCCTGTATTATTTATTTCCAGAAAGGCCAAAAAATAATGGTATTTTCCAAGAATCTCCACAAACTGTCACATCAATTACCTATATCGGGGAAACAAAACAACATGTAAACCACACATGATAAAAAATTTGTAAGAAATCAAAAGCATTAAAATCAAAACACTAATGACCCTGCTACATCCAGGAGGGGAATAGAGTTATTTGGGGATGCATACCTGTAGCTTAAAATCCAAATTCAGACCCCTGGGTTGTAATGACCCCAAGGTGTAGATCCATCTCATCTCCTTTTTTCTAAGTAACAATAACCTATGCCCCCCTCTTCTTAATGTTGGGACACTGTCAATCACCCTAAAATGTAGTTGGTTTACTGAATGTTTATTATCCATAAAGTGTTTAGGGATCGGCAAATCAGTAAGTCCTGTCCTAATAGTGCTTTTGTGTTTACTGATGCGGGCCCTCACTTCCATTGTGGTCTCACCCACATATACCAGACCACATGGGCTAATAAACATGTAAACAACAAAATTCGAAGTGCAGGTATACCGTTCTTTCAAGAAAATCTTTTTACCCGTGTGGGGGTGATGAAAAAATTCCCCTTTGAGCATATTATTACAGCTAGCACAACCCAGGCATGGAAAGTTTCCATTCCAGGGTGTGCTCAAAGTCTGTTGAATTGAGATTTTGGATGTCTTAATATCTGATTTAACCAGACTATCACCTAAATTCTGCCCTCTTCTATATGACATCATAGGGTAATTTTCAAAAGCTGGAATTGACGGTAAACCAGGCTGTAAATAGGACCAATGTTTCTTTAGAATCCTATCAACCTGACTACTAGCTGAATTATACGTTGACACAAATGGAATACGTTCACAAGAGCGTTTTGAGATAATCCTATTACGGATGGATTCAAGTGGTAGATTGCGGGCCTTTAGACTAAACCTATTCAACTCCTTTTTTGGATATCCTCTAGTCACAAATTTAGAGCACATTTCTTCCAATCTTTTATCAACTACAGTGCCATCCGACACTATTCTCTGGACCCTCAATAGTTGACTCCAAGGTAACGAGTTAATCATCGTCCTTGGATGGTTGCTATCAAATAATAGCAAACCATTCCTATCAGTGTCCTTTATAAAAATGTCTGTCTTCAATCTGTCACCATCCTTATATACCAAAGTATCCAAAAACTGGAGTCGAGTCATGTAGTGTGTTAAAGTAAATTGTAACTCCAAGTACACCCCATTAAGGCCCTTATGAAACTCCTCCAATGTCCGCTAGAGTCCCATCCCAAATTAGAAAAATGTCATCAATGTAGGGCTCTGACCAGAGGTTGGAATTGTACACGTACCTGTCCTCAAATACCGTCATGTAGATGTTAGCATACGTTGGGGCCACATTAGACCCCATGGCGGTACCTCTCAACTGTAGAAAAAAATCATCCCCAAAGAGGAAATAATTCCTCCTGAGGATGAATTCCATCAGTGTGAGGACAAGCTGTGCACACTCTGGGGCCACGTCAGAGCCCGATAGCGCACATGATACAGCATCAAGTCCTTTATCATGTTCAATCGATGTGTATAATGATACAACATCGAATGAAGCCAAAATGGTGGAATCGGACACAATCACATCATCGATTTTATTAAAAAAATCATTTGTATCACAGATGTACGATCGTGCTGACACAGCATAGGTACGGAGTACTCGATCCAAGAAAATAGCAGTTTTGTTAAATAAGGAGCCCCTCCCTGATACAATTGGTCTCCCGGGGGGGTTAAACAAATCCTTATGAATTTTGGGTAGTACATATAGCACTGGTACAACCGGTGTATCAACAATCAAATATTCTGAAAACTTGTGGTCAATGAGTCCCATGGTCAGGGAGTCACTGACCACAAGTTGTAATTCCTTCTGAAAATGAGTTGTAGGGTTACATGAAAGCCTCTCGTAGACACAATGATCTCCCAATTGTTGCAGTATCTCTGCTCTGTATTTCACACTGTCCATGATAACCACCGCCCCACCCTTGTCGGCCTGTTTAATAGTCAACAGAGTATTGTCTGCCAATGCCTTCAAAACCTTTCTATCGGCTGACGTCATATTGTGATTCATCGGGGATTTAAAAGTATTCCATCATTTATTGATATCTCTCTGTACCAATTCAATACAGGATTCCACAAAGTGGTCCCTATTAGGTGGTTGAAAATCACTTTTCATATATAACCCCACGTCATGTAAGGAAAAGCCCTGTACCGACTTATCTGTAGTTACATTCATGTCACTAGATTTATCAGGGAAATATGATGACACCCTTAACCTCCTAAAAAAAGCATGCAGATCAATCTCCAATGTAAACCAATCCTGGTTACTGGACGGACAAAATGACAGACCATTTGATAGTACTTTAAGTTCAGTCTCAGATAATACAACAGATGAGATATTTACCACTAACTCTTTATTGTCCATTAGTTGTCCTTCATGTTCCTCGTCTTCATTGTATATTTCCTCACTTGACGTTGCTCCCTGTGTGAGCCCCGTTCTCCTGTGCTTCCAGCCCCCTCTGTGGCCGCATCTCCTGGATTTGTTTTGTCCACCTTCTCTCTCTCTAAAAAATGTAATCTCTTGGTTCCTTCCCTATTAGAGTCTTCAGTAGAATCAGACTCAGCAGAGGTAAAGCCAAAGTTGGAGTGCTTCCTCCCATGTGGTTTCCTGCGTCTCCTATATGTCCCAGGCTTACCTTTTTTATTATAGGGAAAATGATTAGGTCCCATGTGCCATGAAAAGACTCGACCCATCTTATAGTCTTCCATGTCACGAAACCACTTAACCCTCTTAGTGGTCTCAATGTCTGTGCTGAATTACTCCAGATTCTCATCAATCTTACTTTTTAGGGTGCTCCAATCCTGTGCTGTCAGCTGTGTCCTTAGTTGTTCCTCCAACTCCGTGATACCTTTCTTTATCACTTCCATTTCTTTCTTCAAAAATTCTATGTTAGGCAACATAGTAACATAGTAACATAGTTAGTAAGGCTGAAAAAAGACATTTGTCCATCCAGTTCAGCCTATATTCCATCATAATAAATCCCCAGATCTACGTCCTTCTACAGAACCTAATAATTGTATGATACAATATTGTTCTGCTCCAGGAAGACATCCAGGCCTCTCTTGAACCCCTCGACTGAGTTCGCCATCACCACCTCCTCAGGCAAGCAATTCCAGATTCTCACCGCCCTAACAGTAAAGAATCCTCTTCTATGTTGGTGGAAAAACCTTCTATCCTCCAGACGCAAAGAATGCCTCCTTGTGCCCGTCACCTTCCTTGGTATAAACAGATCCTCGGCGAGATATTTGTATTGTCCCCTTATATACTTATACATGGTTATTAGATCGCCCCTCAGTCATCTTTTTTCTAGACTAAATAATCCTAATTTCGCTAATCTATCTGGGTATTGTAGTTCTCCCATCCCCTTTATTAATTTTGTTGCCCTCCTTTGTACTCTCTCTAGTTCCATTATATCCTTCCTGAGCACCGGTGCCCAAAACTGGACACAGTACTCCATGTGCGGTCTAACTAGGGATTTGTACAGAGGCAGTATAATGCTCTCATCATGTGTATCCAGACCTCTTTTAATGCACCCCATGATCCTGTTTGCCTTGGCAGCTGCTGCCTGGCACTGGCTGCTCCAGGTAAGTTTATCATTAACTAGGATCCCCAAGTCCTTCTCCCTGTCAGATTTACCCAGTGGTTTCCCGTTCAGTGTGTAATGGTGATATTGATTCCTTCTTCCCATGTGTATAACCTTACATTTATCATTGTTAAACCTCATCTGCCACCTTTCAGCCCAAGTTTCCAACTTATCCAGATCCATCTGTAGCAGAATACTATCTTCTCTTGTATTAACTGCTTTACATTGTTTTGTATCATCTGCAAATATCGATATTTTACTGTGTAAACCTTCTACCAGATCATTAATGAATATGTTGAAGAGAACAGGTCCCAATACCGACCCCTGCGGTACCCCACTGGTCACAGCGACCCAGTTAGAGACTATACCATTTATAACCACCCTCTGCTTTCTATCACTAAGCCAGTTACTAACCCATTTACACACATTTTCCCCCAGACCAAGCATTCTCATTTTGTGTACCAACCTCTTGTGCGGCACGGTATCAAATGCTTTGGAAAAATCGAGATATACCATGTCCAATGACTCACCGTGGTCCAGCCTATAGCTTACCTCTTCATAAAAACTGATTAGATTGGTTTGACAGGAGCGATTTCTCAGAAACCCATGCTGATATGGAGTTAAACAGTTATTCTCATTGAGATAATCCAGAATAACATCCTTCAGAAACCCTTCAAATATTTTACCAACAATAGAGGTTAGACTTACTGGCCCCATTGCTATAGAGTCCCTAAAAATAAGAAATAATGGTTTATCTATTACATTACTTAGTTCTCTTAGTACTCGTGGGTGTATGCCATCCGGACCCGGAGATTTATCTATTTTAATCTTATTTAGCCGGTTTCGCACCTCTTATTGGGTTAGATTGGTGACCCTTAACCCCTCCGCGCCATGCGCCGTACTAGTACTGCGCTGCCGGCACTGCATTTGTGCCAGCAGCAGTACTAGTACGGCGCACCGATCACCGCGGTCTCGTGCTGAGCGCCGCGGTGATCGGGTGTGGGTGTCAGCTGTATATGACAGCTGACACCCCGCAGGAATGCCCACGATCGGCGGTAGCGCCGATCGCGGGCATTTAACCCCTCTGATGCCGCTGTCAGTAGTGACAGCGGCATAGAGGGGGATCCCGCAGGGATGGGGGCTCCCTGCGCTCTCCCACCGGAGAAACGTGATGAGATCGCGTTGCTCCGGTGACCCGGAAGGAGTCCCCGGATCCAAGATGGCCGCCGGACTCCTTCCGGGTCATGAAATGACATGGCTAGCCGGCGCCTGCTGAGAGTTGCTGAGAGCAGGCGCCGGAAAGCCACCTAAGCTTGTCTGTCAGATCGTTGATCTGACAGTGTGCTATGCACACTGTCAGATCAATGATCTGATCTAATACAGTGATGTCCCACCCTGGGACAATGGTAGAAAGTAAAAAAAAAAAAAATAGAATGTATAAAAAAAAATCGCCAAATAAAGAAAAAAAACAATTTCCCAGTAAATCCATTTATTTATGTAAATTAAAAAAAACAATAAAAGTACACATATTTGGTATCGCCGCGTCCGTAACGACCCGCTCTATAAAACTATCCCACTAGTTAACCCCTTCAGTGAACACCGCAAAAAAAAAAACAAGGCAAAAAACATTGCTTTATTATCATACAGGCGAACAAAAAGTGGAATAACACGCGATCAAAACGACGGATATAAATAACCATGATACCGCTGAAAACGTCATCTTGTCCCGCAAAAAAAAAAGCCACCATACAGCGTCATCAGCAGAAAAATAAAAAAGTTATAGCTCTCAGAATAAAGCGATGCAAAAACAATTATTTTTTTATATAAAATAGTTTTTATTGTGTAAAAGCGCCAAAACATAACAAAATGATATAAATGAGGTATCGCTGTAATCGTACTGACCTGAATAATAAAGCTTCTTTATCAATTTTACCACACGTGGAACGGTATAAACGCCCCCCTAAAAGAATTTCAGGAATTGCTGGTTTTTGTTCATTCCGCCTCATAAAAATCGGAATAAAAAGCGATCAAAAAATGTCATCTGCCCGAAAATGTTAGCAATAAAAGCGTCAACTCGTCCCGCAAAAAACAAGATCTCACATGACTCTGTGGGCCAAAATATGGATAAATTATAGCTCTCAAAATGTGGTGATGCAAAAACTATTTTTTGCAATAAAAAGCGTCTTTCAGTGTGTGACAGCTGCCAACCCTAAAAATCCGCCAAAAAAAACGCTATAAAAGTAAATCAAACCCCCCTTCATCACCCCCTTAGTTAGGGAAAAATAATAAAATGTAAAAAAAATGTATTTATTTCCATTTTCATTTAGGGCTAGGGTTAGGGTTGGGGCTAGGGTTAGGGTTACCATTGGGATTAGGGTTAGGGGAGTGTTTGGATTAGGGTTTCAGTTATAATTTGGGGGTTTCCACTGTTTCGGCACATCAGGGGCTCTCCAAACGCGACATGGCGTCCGATCTCAATTCCAGCCAATTCTGCTTTGAAAAACTAAAACACTGCTCTTTCCCTTCCGAGTTCTCCTGTGCGCCCAAACAGTGGTTCCCCCCAACATATGGGGTATCAGCGTTCTCAGGACAAGTTGGACAACAACTTTTGGGGTCCAATTTGTCCTGTTACCCTTGGGAAAAAAAAAACCTGGGGGCTAAAATATCATTTTCGTGGAAAAAAATATATTTTTTATTTTCACGGCTCTGCGTTATAAACTGTATTGAAACACTTGTTGGTTCAAAGTTCTCACAACACATCTAGATAAGTTCCTTGGGGGGTCTAGTTTCCAATATTGGGTCACTTGTGGGGGGTTTCTACTGTTTAGGTACATCAGGGGCTCTACAAATGCAACATGACACCTGCAGACCAATCCATCTAAGTCTGCATTTCAAACGGCGCTCCTTCCCTTCCGAGCTCTGCCATGCACTCAAACGGTGGTTCCCCCCAACATATGGGGTATCAGCGTACTCAGGACAAATTGGACAATAACTTTTGTGGTCCAATTTCTCCTGTTACCCTTGGCGAAAAAAAAAATTGTGGGCTAAAACATCATTTTGTGGAAAGAAAAAATGATTTTTTAATTTTCACACCGTTACATTCTAAACTTTAGTGAAACAATTGGGGGTTAAAAGTGCTCACCACCAGGCATGTCAGGGGCTCTCCAAATGCGACATGGGTTCCGATCTCAATTCCAGCCAATTTTGCATTGAAAAGTCAAATGGCGCTCCTTCCCTTCCGAGCTCTGCCATGCGCTCAAACAGTGGTTTATCCCCATATATGAAGTATCGGCGTACTCAGGACAAATTGCACAACAACTTTAGGGGTCCAATTTATCCTGTTACCCTTGGGGAAAAAAATTGGGGGCAAAAAGATCATTTTTTGTGAAAATTAATAAGAATTTTTTTTTACGGCTCTACATTATAAACTTCTGTGAAGCACATGGAGGTTCAAAGTGCTCACCACACATCTAGATTAGTTCCTTAGAGGGTCTCCTTTCCAAAATGGTGTCACTTGTGGGGGTTTCCACTGTTGAGGCACGTCAGGGGCTCTCCAATCGTGACATGGGCTCCAATCTCAATTCCAGCAAATCTTGCATTGGAAAGTCAAATGGCGCTCCTTCCCTTCCGAGCTCTGCCATGTGCCCAAACAGTGGTTTACCCCCACACATGGGGTATCGGCGTACTCAGGACAAATTGTACAACGACTTTTGTGGTCCAATTTCTCCTGTTACCCTTGGTAAAATGAAACAAATTGGACCTGAAGTAAAAATTTTGTGAAAAAAAAGTTAAATGTTAAATTTTTTTTAAACATTCAAAAAAATTCCTGTGAAGCACCTGAAGGGTTAATAAACTTTTTGAATGTGGTTTTGAGTACCTTGAGGGGTGCAGTTTTTAGAATGGTGTCACTTTTGGGCATTTTCTGTCATATAGACCCCTCAAAGTCAATTCAAGTGTGAGGTGGTCCGTAAAAAAAATGGTTTTGCAAATTTTGTTGCAAAAATGAGAAATCGCTGGTCAACTTTTAACCCTTATAACTCCCTAACAAAAAAAAATTATGTTTCCAAGATTGTGCTGATGTACAGCAGACATGTGGGAAATGTTGTTTATTAACTATATTGTGTGATATAACTCTCTAATTTAAGGGCATAAAAACTAAAAGTTTGAAAATTGCTAATATTTCATAATTTCTGACAAATTTTTGTTTTTTTCACAAATAAATGCAAGTCATATCGAAGAAGTTTTACCACTTTCATGAAGTACAATATGTCACGAGAAAACAATGTCAGAATCACCAAGATCCGTTCAAGCGTTTCAGAGTTATGACCTCATAAAGTGACAGTGGTCAGAATTGTAAAAATTGGCCCTGTCACTTAGGTGAAAACCGGCTTTGGGGTGAAGGGGTTAATATAGGGTTTTCATTGTTTCTTGGGATTTCACCTAGCATTTCATTTTCCACCGTGAATACCGTGGAGAAGAAGGTGTTTAATATGTTAGCTTTTTCCTCATCATCTACAACTGTTGTGAATTCTGTGGTCAAGCTCCCTCCTGTGGTCATGAGTGGTACTTCGGCTGGTTCTGTCCTTGAGCTTCCTCTGGTGGATGTGAGTGGGGCTGCGGCTTCTGAGTTTCCTTCCTCAGGTGACAAGGTTAAGTCGTTAGGTGCTGCTCTATTTAACTCCACCTAGTTCTTTGTTCCTGGCCTCCAGTCAATGTTCCAGTATTGGTCTTGCTCTCTCCTGGATCGTTCTTGTGGCCTGTCTGCCCTGCATAAGCTAAGTTCTGCTTATGTTACTTTTGTTTGCTATTTTTTCTGACCAGCTTGCTATATTGGTTTTTCTTGCTTGCTGGAAGCTCTGGGACGCAGAGGGAGAACCTCCGTACCGTTAGTCGGTGCGGAGGGTCTTTTTGCGCCCTCTGCGTGGTTGTTTGTAGGTTTTCGTGCTGATCACAAAGCTATCTTTCCTATCCTCGGTCTATTCAGTAAGTCGGGCCTCACTTTGCTAAAATCTATTTCATCTCTGTGTTTGTATTTTCATCTTTACTCACAGTCATTATATGTGGGGGGCTGCCTTTTCCTTTGGGGAATTTCTCTGAGGCAAGGTAGGCTTATTTTTCTATCTTCAGGGCTAGCTAGTTTCTCAGGCTGTGCCCGAGGCGCCTAGGTCTGGTCAGGAGCGCTCCACGGCTACCTCTAGTGTGGTGTGATAGGATTAGGGATTGCGGTCAGCAGAGTTCCCACGTCTCAGAGCTCGTCCTATGTTATTAGTAACTATCAGGTCACTTTGTGTGCTCTTAACCACCAGGTCCATTGTGGTTCTGAATCACCAGTTCATAACAGTACTGGAGGCCCAAAGTGCTAATGCTTCTCAATAGAGGGAAAAGAGAAGTTCTGAGACCATTTTTTTTTCTCTGCACTGTGTTTTGTCTTTCTTTTCCCCTAGACATTTGGGTGGTTCAGGACACAGGTGTAGTGATGGACATTAAAGGTCTGTCTTCTTGTGTGGATCATCTCACTGCAAGAGTACAAAATATTCAAGACTTTGTGGTTCAGAATTCTATGTTAGAACCTAGAATTCCTATTCCTGATTTGTTTTCTGGAGATAGAGCTAAGTTTCTGAGTTTTAAAAATAATTGTAAACTATTTCTGGCTTTGAAACCCCGCTCCTCTGGTGACCCAGTTCAACAAGTTAAGATCATTATTTCTTTATTACGTGGCGACCCTCAAGACTGGGCATTTTCCCTTGCGCCAGGAGATCCTGCATTATGTAATATTGATGCATTTTTTCTGGCGCTCGGATTGCTTTATGATGAACCTAATTCAGTGGATCAGGCAGAGAAAAATTTGCTGGCTCTGTGTCAGGGTCAGGATGAGGTAGAGATATATTGTCAGAAGTTTAGGAAGTGGTCTGGGCTCACTCAATGGAATGAATGTGCGCTGGCAGCAATTTTCAGAAAGGGTCTCTCTGAAGCCCTTAAGGATATCATGGTGGGATTTCCTATGCCTGCTGGTCTGAATGAGTCTAGGTCTTTGGCCATTCAGATCGATCGACGCTTACGTGAGCGTAAAAATGTGCACCATTTGACGGTATTATCTGAACATAAACCTGAGCCTATGTAATGTGATAGGACTTTGACCAGAGCTGAACGGCAAGAACACAGACGTCGGAATGGGCTGTGTTTTTACTGTGGTGATTCCACTCATGCTATTTCCGATTGTCCTAAGCGCACTAAGCGGTTCGCTAGGTCTGCCACCATTGGTACGGTACAGTCGAAATTTCTTTTGTCCGTTACTTTGATCTGCTCTTTGTCATCCTATTCTGTCATGGCATTTGTGGATTCAGGCGCTGCCCTGAATTTGATGGACTTGGAGTCTGCTAGGCGCTGTGGGTTTTTCTTGGAGCCCTTGCAGTATCCTATTCCACTGAGAGGAATTGATGCTACGCCTTTGGCCAAGAATAAGCCTCAGTACTGGACCCAACTGACCATGTGCATGGCTCCTGCGCACCAGGAGGATATTCGCTTTTTGGTGTTGCATAATCTGCATGATGTGGTCGTATTGGGGTTGCCATGGCTACAAGTCCATAACCCAGTATTGGATTGGAAATCTATGTCTGTGTCCAGCTGGGGTTGTCAGGGGGTGCATGGTGATGTTCCATTTCTGTCTGTTTCGTCATCCACCCCTTCTGAGGTCCCAGAGTTCTTGTCGGATTACCGGGATGTATTTGATGAGCCCAAGTCCAGTGCCCTACCTCCGCATAGGGATTGCGATTGTGCTATCGATTTGATTCCTGGTAGTAAGTTTCCTAAAGGTCGACTGTTTAATTTGTCTGTGCCTCAGCACGCCGCTATGTGGAGTTACGTAAAGGAATCCTTGGAGAAGGGTCATATTCGCCCGTCGTCGTCACCATTGGGAGCAGGGTTCTTTTTTGTGGCCAAGAAGGATGGTTCGCTGAGACCTTGTATTGATTACCGCCTTCTAAATAAGATCACAGTCAAATTTCAGTACCCCTTGCCGCTGTTGTCTGATTTGTTTGCTCGGATTAAGGGGGCTAGTTGGTTCACCAAGATAGATCTTCGTGGTGCGTATAATCTTGTGCGTATTAAACAGGGCGATGAATGGAAAACAGCATTTAATACGCCCGAGGGCCATTTTGAGTACCTGGTTATGCCATTCGGGCTTTCCAATGCTCCATCAGTATTTCAGTCCTTTATGCATGACATCTTCCGAGAGTACCTGGATAAATTCCTGATTGTATACTTGGATGATATTTTGGTCTTCTCGGATGATTGGGAGTCTCACGTGAACAAGAAAAACAGAGAAACAGCAAAGGCCATAAAATGGAGATCACCAAGCAGCAAAGATTTGTACAGCAAACACAGCTTTTATTGAGGTATAACACAAGACAAACATATTAAAAACATTTAAAAGACATAAAAAACAACTGCCTAAAGTAAGGCATATGCCTGTATACAGATAAACGAGGGGGATACACAATACTCCTCACAGTCCTATATGAACAGCATAAATAGTACAGTATACACTAAATGTGCAAACACCTATAGATTATGTAAAACACAAGTAGGACTGAGGTAGATGGATGCATGCGAACAAGCAATTCAAAGGAGGGCCCATAATAGGTCCTAATCCACTGACAACCAGAGATAAGATATATAAAATGGTAGCACTCAGATAAAGTAAAGCATATCAAAGCAGGCACATATTAACCTGCTCAGAAAGAGCCAACCACCTGGTTGCAGCGCATACATACCAATCAATCCCCCAAACACTGCCACGGTAGTGGCGACACGCGTAGGGTACTTGCTTTCTTGTATGCCTGTCACTTATACTGGGTTATTATACCCACTTGATTTTTCCTTGTTTGGGGGATTGATTGGTAGGTATGCGCTGCAACCAGGTGGTTGGCTCTTTCTGAGCAGGTTAATATGTGCCTGCTTTGATATGTCCTTGCATTTGGACTCTTAGGGCCATTTGGTTTATCATACACCGTACTACCTGGGGAGCTTTGGTATCCACTGTAAGCAGTTCTATGCCTTGCTCTATTTATTTGAGTGGTACCACCTAAGTGCACTATTGTCTTTGCACTATTTATGGAGTAAGGCTAACAAATAGATATAGCCTCATGCTTTACTTTATCTGAGTGCTACCATTTTTATATATCTTATCTCTGGTTGTCAGTGGATTAGGACCTATTATGGGCCCTCCTTTGAATTGCTTGTTCGCATGCATCCATCTACCTCAGTCCTACTTGTGTTTTACATAATCTATAGGTGTTTGCACATTTAGTGTATACTGTACTATTTATGCTGTTCATATAGGACTGTGAGGAGTATTGTGTATCCCCCTCGTTTATCTGTATACAGGCATATGCCTTACTTTAGGCAGTTGTTCTTTATGTCTTTTAAATGTTTTTAATATGTTTGTCTCGTGTTATACCTCAATAAAAGCTGTGTTTGCTGTACAAATCTTTGCTGCTTGGTGATCTCCATTTTATGGCCTTTGCTGTTTCTCTGTTTTTCTTGTACATGTTTATATCCTAAGGTCAGGGTTGGATCCCAGCTTCATATTTTCTGTGGTGCCCCCATATCATATTATCCGAGTCTCACGTGAAGCAGGTTAGAATGGTGTTCCAGGTCCTGCGTGCTAATTCTTTGTTTGTGAAGGGGTCAAAGTGTCTCTTTGGTGTTCAGAAGGTTTCATTTTTGGGTTTCATTTTTTCCCCTTCTACTATCGAGATGGACCCTGTTAAAGTTCAGGCCATTTATGAGTGGACTCAGCCAACATCTCTGAAGAGTCTGCAAAAGTTCCTGGGCTTTGCTAATTTTTATCGTTGCTTCATCAATAATTTTTCTAGTATTGCTAAACCGTTGACTGATTTAACCAAGAAGGGTGCTGATGTGGTCAATTGGTCTTCTGCTGCTGTGGAAGCTTTTCAGGAGTTGAAGCGTCGTTTTTCTTCTGCCCCTGTGTTGTGCCAGTCAGATGTTTCGCTCCCGTTCCAGGTCGAGGTTGATGCTTCTGAGATTGGAGCAGGGGGCTGTTTTGTCGCAAAGAAGTTCTGATGGCTCGGTGATGAAACCATGTGCCTTCTTTTCCAGGAAGTTTTCGCCTGCTGAGCGTAATTATGATGTTGGCAATCGAGAGTTGCTGGCCATGAAGTGGGCATTCGAGGAGTGGCGTCAATGGCTTGAAGGAGCTAAGCATCGCGTGGTGGTCTTGACTGATCACAAGAACTTGACTTATCTCGAGTCTGCCAAACGGTTGATTCCTAGACAGGCTCGTTGGTCGCTGTTTTTCTCCCGTTTTGACTTTGTGGTTTCGTACCTTCCGGGCTCTAAGAATGTGAAGGCGGATGCCCTTTCTAGGAGTTTTGTGCCCGACTCTCCGGGTTTGCCTGAGCCGGCGGGTATTCTCAAAGAGGGGGTAATTTTGTCTGCCATCTCCCCTGATTTGCGGCGGGTGCTGCAAAAATTTCAGGCTAATAGACCTGACTGTTGCCCAGCGGAGAAACTGTTTGTCCCTGATAAATGGACGAGTAGAGTTATCTCTGAAATTCATTGCTCGGTGTTGGCTGGTCATCCTGGAATCTTTGGTACCAGAGATTTGGTGGCTAGATCCTTTTGGTGGCCGTCTCTGTCGCGGGATGTGCGTTCGTTTGTGCAGTCCTGTGGGATTTGTGCTCGGGCTAAGCCCTGCTGTTCTCGTGCCAGTGGGTTGCTTTTGCCCTTGCCGGTCCCGAAGAGGCCCTGGACATATATCTCTATGGATTTTATTTCGGATCTCCCCGTCTCTCAAAAGATGTCGGTCATTTGGGTGGTGTGTGATCGCTTCTCTAAGATGGTCCATTTGGTACCCTTGTCTAAATTGCCTTCCTCCTCTGATTTGGTGCCATTGTTTTTCCAACATGTGGTTCGTTTACATGGCATTCCGGAGAACATCGTTTCTGACAGAGGTTCCCAGTTTGTTTCGAGGTTTTGGCGAGCCTTTTGTGCTAGGATGGGCATTGATTTGTCTTTTTCCTCGGCTTTCCATCCTCAGACAAATGGCCAAACTGAACGAACCAATCAGACCTTGGAAACATATCTGAGATGTTTTGTTTCTGCTGATCAGGATGATTGGGTGTCCTTTTTGCCTTTGGCTGAGTTCGCCCTTAATAATCGGGCCAGCTCGGCTACTTTGGTTTCGCCGTTTTTCTGCAATTCTGGTTTCCATCCTCGTTTCTCTTCAGGGCAGGTTGAGTCTTCGGACTGTCCTGGTGTGGATACTGTGGCGGATAGGTTGCAGCAGATTTGGACTCATGTAGTGGACAATTTGACATTGTCCCAGGAGAAGGCTCAACGTTTCGCTAACCGTAGGCGCTGTGTGGGTCCCCGACTTCGTGTTAGGGATTTGGTTTGGTTGTCGTCTCGTTATATTCCTATGAACGTTTCCTCTCCTAAGTTTAAGCCTCGTTTCATTGGTCCGTATAGGATTTCTGAGGTTCTTAATCCTGTGTCTTTTCGTTTGACCCTTCCAGCTTCTTTTTCCATCCATAATGTATTCCATAGGTCATTGTTGCGGAGATACGTGGCACCTGTGGTTCCATCCATTGATCCTCCTGCCCCGGTTTTGGTGGAGGGGGAGTTGGAGTATATAGTGGAGAAGATTTTGGATTCTCGTATTTCGAGACGGAAACTCCAGTACCTGGTTAAGTGGAAGGGTTATGATCAGGAAGATAATTCCTGGGTCTTTGCCTCTGATGTTAATGCTGCCGATCTGGTTCGTGCCTTTCATTTGGCTCATCCTGGTCGGCCTGGGGGCTCTGGTGAGGGTTCAGTGACCCCTCCTCAAGGGGGGGTACTGTTGTGAATTCTGTGGTCAAGCTCCCTCCTGTGGTCATGAGTGGTACTTCGGCTGGTTCTGTCCTTGAGCTTCCTCTGGTGGATGTGAGTGGGGCTGCGGCTTCTGAGTTTCCTTCCTCAGGTGACGAGGTTAAGTCGTTAGGTGCTGCTCTATTTAACTCCACCTACTTCTTTGTTCCTGGCCTCCAGTCAATGTTCCAGTATTGGTCTTGCTCTCTCCTGGATCGTTCTTGTGGCCTGTCTGCCCTGCATAAGCTAAGTTCTGCTTGTGTTACTTTTGTTTGCTATTTTTTCTGACCAGCTTGCTATATTGGTTTTTCTTGCTTGCTGGAAGCTCTGGGACGCAGAGGGAGCACCTCCGTACTGTTAGTCGGTGCGGAGGGTCTTTTTGCGCCCTCTGCGTGGTTGTTTGTAGGTTTTTGTGCTGACCACAAAGCTATCTTTCCTATCCTCGGTCTATTCAGTAAGTCAGGCCTCACTTTGCTAAAATCTATTTCATGTCTGTGTTTGTATTTTCATCTTTACTCACAGTCATTATATGTGGGGGGCTGCCTTTTCCTTTGGGGAATTTCTCTGAGGCAAGGTAGGCTTATTTTTCTATCTTCAGGGCTAGCTAGTTTCTCAGGCTGTGCCCGAGGCGCCTAGGTCTGGTCAGGAGCGCTCCACGGCTACCTCTAGTGTGGTGTGATAGGATTAGGGATTGCGGTCAGCAGAGTTCCCACGTCTCAGAGCTCGTCCTATGTTATTAGTAACTATCAGGTCACTTTGTGTGCTCTTAACCACCAGGTCCATTGTGGTTCTGAATCACCAGTTCATAACATACAACCATACTTTCCTCACAATTTTTTAATGGGCCTACATTTTCAGTTTTTATTCTTTTACTATTGATATAGTTGAAGAACACTTTGGGATTAGTTTTACTCTCCTTAGCAATGTGCTTCTCTGTTTCCTTTTTGGCAGCTTTAATTAGCTTTTTAGGTAAAGTATTTTTCTCCCTAGTTTTTTAGAGCTTCAATGGTGCCATCCTGCTTTAGTAGTGCAAATGCTTTCTTTTTACTGTTAATTGCCTGTCTTACTTCTTTGTTTAGCCACATTGGGTTTTTCCTATTTCTAGTCCTATTATTCCCACAAGGTATAAACCGCTGACAGTGCCTATTTAGGATGTTCTTAAACATTTCCCATTTATTATCTGTATTCTTATTTCTGAGGATATTGTCCCAGTCTACCAGATTAAGGGCATCTCTAAGCTGGTCAAACTTTGCCTTCCTAAAGTTCAGTGTTTTTGTGACTCCCTGACAAGTCCCCCTAGTGAAAGACAGGTGAAAGTGTACAATATTGTGGTCGCTATTTCCTAGATGCCCGACCACCTGCAGATTTGTTATTCTGTCAGGTCTATTAGATAGTATTAGGTCTAAAAGTGCTGCTCCTCTGGTTGGATTCTGCACCAATTGTGAAAGATAATTGTTCTTGGTTATTAGCAGAAACCTGTTGCCTTTATGGGTTTCACAGGTTTCTGTTTCCCAGTTAATATCCGGGTAGTTAAAGTCCCCCATAACTAGGACCTCATTATGGGTTGCAGCTTCATCTATCTGCTTTAGAAGTAGACTTTCCATGATTTCTGTTATATTTGGGGATTTGTAACAGACCCCAATGAGAATTTTGTTACCATTTTTCCCTCCATGAATTTCGACCCATATGGACTCGACATCCTCATTCCCTTCGCTAATATCCTCCCTTAAAGTGGACTTTAGACAAGACTTTACATAGAGACAAACCCCTCCTCCTCTCCGATATGATATCAACATGATATCAAAAGCAAACTTATTAGAGATGGATTCAAATTTCGAGCACAATTGTTCATTATCAGGTAAAAGGGTTGGCCTTAGATGTGGTCGCAACCCACGTGGAATCCTCCTCGCCCTGAAATATTCCATCAAGGTCATAACATGGAGTTCAAGGGAAATAAAACTCCTCTTGTCATTCTCCCATTTCCTTTTTAGCATGTCCGTTGTAGGTTTACTCAGAAACGTCATATCTGCACTAGAGCCAGACAATATCCATATGGCGTCATCATCAGTGTATGAAAAGGTCATGGCATTATCTAGACCACCCACCTCTAGATCAGTAGTTGCATCCATCCTTATGGTAGGGGTGCACATCAGTCCAGGTTCAGTCCATATAGTAGAAAAAAAGAAAGGGCTGACAGCACTCACTCAAGGGGGCGCCCGTTCCATGTCCAGGGAACCATCCTGGATACTCCAAACAGTCCAAAAATAGATGAATAGCGCTCCAACCAGGTGTAATAGTATCAAAAAGACAATTTATTTAGCCACGAATCAGCAACGTTTCGACCAAAATCTGGTCTTTTTCAAGCATATACAAAGGTACAAAATGCCGGCTTAAATGGTGTGGATACCACGCAGGGCACCAATCACCATCTAGCTGCAAATTACTATAAAAATACAGCACATAACACACATCAAATAGACATAAAATCCATAGTGGCCTTTCTGGAAATAAATAATACAGGGATATGGTATATATGATGTTGATCCATTGTCTCCCGACTGTCCCATTATATAAGTATAACTAGCTGAAGAGCCCAGCGTTGCCTGGGCATAGTAAATATCTGTGGTTAGTTATAGCAGCTCACTTCTCTTATTTTCCCATCACGCCTCTCATTTTCTCAATCACATCTTTCATTTCCCCCTCACATCTCTCATTTAACTCCCTCACAGCTCTCATTTTCTCCCTCACCCCTCTCATTCCTCCCTAACACTTGTCATTTCGACCTCACATCTGTCATTTTCCGATCACTCCACTACTTTCCCTCACTCCTCTCATTTTGCACTCACACCTTTTCATTTTCACCTCACACCTCTCATTTTCACCTCAGTATATACATGTTTGTCATCTCCCTTATATATAGTATACACCTGTATGTCATCTCCTGTATATAGTATATACCTGTATGTCATCTCACCTGTATATAGTATATACCTGCTGTCTGTCATCTCCCCTGTATATAGTATATACCTGTATGTCATCATTTCCTATATGTAGTATATACCTGTATGTCATCTCCTTCTATATATAGTATATACCTGTATGTCATCTCCTCCTGATATAGTATATACCTGTGTGTCATCTCCCCTGTATATAGTATATATCTGTGTGTAATTTCCTCCTGTATATAGTATATGTTGTGAATTCTGTGGCAGAGCTTCCTCCTGTGGTCACAAGTGGTACTTCGGCTGATTCTCTCTATGAGCTTCCGTTGGTGGAGGAAAGTGGTACTGCGGCTTCTGAGTTTCCTTCCAGGTGATGTGGTGAAGTCGTTAGGTGCTGCTCTATTTAACTCCACCTAGTGCTTTGATCCTGGCTTCCAGTCAATGTTCTAGTATTGGACTTGTTTCCTCCTGGATCGTTCCTGTGGCCTGCTGCTCTGCATAGCTAAGTTCCGCTTTTGTTATTTTTGTTTGCTGTTTTTTCTGTCCAGCTTGCTTATTTTGTTTTTCTTGCTTGCTGGAAGCCCTGGGACGCAGAGGGTGTACCTCCGTACCGTTAGTCGGTATGGAGGGTCTTTTTGCCCCCTTTGCGTGGTTGTTTGTAGGGTTTTGTGTTGACCGCAAAGTTACCTTTCCTATCCTCGCTCTGTTCAGAAAGTCGGGCCTCACTTTGCTTAATCTATTTCATCTCTACGTTTGTCTTTTCATCTTACTCACAGTCATTATATGTGGGGGGCTGCCTTTTCCTTTGGGGTATTTCTCTGAGGCAAGGTAGGCTTTTTTTTTCTATCTTCAGGCTAGCTAGTTTCTCAGGCTGTGCCGAGTTGCATAGGGAGCGCTAGGCGCAATCCACGGCTGCCTTTAGTGTGGTTGGAGAGGATTAGGGATTGCGGTCAGCAGAGTTCCCACGTCTCAGAGCTCGTTCTGTGTTTTTGGGTTATTGTCAGGTCACTGTATGTGCTCTGACTTCTATGTCCATTGTGGTACTGAATTACCTAATCATAACAGTACTGGAAGCCATAAGTACTAATGATTCTCAATAGAGGGAAAAAAGAAGTTCTGAAACCATTTTTTTTTTCTCTGCACTGTGTTTTGCCATTTTTTACCCCTAGACATTTGGGTGGTTCAGGACACAGGTGTAGCGATGGACATTAAAGGTCTGTCTTCATGTGTGGATCAGCTCACGGCAAGAGTACAAAATATTCAAGACTTTGTGGTTCAGAATTCTGTGTTGGAACCAAGAGTTCCTATTCCTGATTTGTTTTTTGGAGATAGAACTAAATTTCTGAGTTTCAAAAATAATTGTAAACTATTTCTGGCTTTGAAACCTCGCTCCTCTGGTGACCCAGTTCAACAAGTTAGGATCATAATTTCTTTTTACGTGGCGATCCTCAGGACTGGGCATTTTCTCTTGCGCCAGGAGATCCTGCATTGTGTAATATTGATGCGTTTTTCCTGGCGCTCGGATTGCTGTACGATGAACCTAATTCAGTGGATCAGGCAGAGAAAAATTTGCTGGCTCTGTGTCAGGGTCAGGATGAGATAGAGGTATATTGTCAGAAATTTAGAAAGTGGTCCGTACTCACTCAATGGAATGAAGGTGCGCTCGCAGCTATTTTCAGAAAGGGTCTCTCTGAAGCCCTTAAGGATGTCATGGTGGGATTTCCTATGCCTGCTGGTCTGAATGAGTCTATGTCTTTGGCCATTCAGATCGGTCGACGCTTGCGTGAGCGTAAATCTGTGCACCATTTGGCGGTATTATCTGAGCATAAACCTGAGCCTATGCAGTGCGATAGGACTTTGACCAGAGTTGAACGGCAAGAACACAGACATCAGAATGGGCTGTGTTTCTACTGTGGTGATTCCACTCATGCTATCTCTGATTGTCCTAAGCGCACTAAGCGGTTCGCTAGGTCTGCCACCATTGGTACGGTACAGTCAAAATTTCTTTTGTCCGTTACCTTGATCTGCTCTTTGTCATCTTATTCTGTCATGGCATTTGTGGATTCAGGCGCTGCCCTGAATTTGATGGACTTGGAGTATGCTAGGCGATGTGGGTTTTTCTTGGAGCCCTTGCAGTGTCCTATTCCATTGAGAGAAATTGATGCTACGCCTTTGGCCAAGAATAAGCCTCAGTACTGGACCCAGCTGACCATGTGCATGGCTCCTGCAAATCAGGAGGTTATTCGCTTTCTGGTGTTGCATAATCTGCATGATGTGGTCGTGTTGGGGTTGCCATGGCTACAAGTCCATAATCCAGTATTAGATTGGAAATCCATGTCTGTGTCCAGCTGGGGTTGTCAGGGGGTACATGCTGATGTCCCATTTCTGTCTATTTCGTCCTCCACCCGTTCTGAGGTCCCAGAGTTCTTGTCTGATTACCGGGATGTATTTGATGAGCCCAAGTCCGATACCCTACCTCCGTATAGGGATTGTGATTGTGCTATCGATTTGATTCCTGGTAGTAAATTCCTAAAAGGTCGACTGTTTAATTTATCTGTGCCTGAGCACGCCGCTATGCGGAGTTACGTGAAGGAGTCCTTGGAGAAGGGGTACATTCGCCCGTCATCGTCGCCATTAGGAGCGGGGTTCTTTTTTGTGGCCAAGAAGGATGATTCGCTGAGACCTTGTATAGATTACCGCCTTCTAAATAAGATCACGGTTAAATTTCAGTACCCCTTGCCGCTGTTGTCTGATTTGTTTGCTCGGATTAAGGGGGCTAGTTGGTTCACCAAGATAGATCTTAGTGGTGCGTATAATCTTGTGCGTATTAAGCGAGGCGATGAATGGAAAACTGCATTTAATACGCCCGAGGGCCATTTTGAGTACCTAGTAATGCCATTCGGACTTGCCAATGCTCCATCAGTGTTTCAGTCCTTTATGCATGACATCTTCCGAGAGTACCTGGATAAATTCCTGATTGTATACTTGGATGATATTTTGGTCTTCTCGGATGATTGGGAATCTCATGTGAAGCAGGTCAGAACGGTGTTTCAGGTCCTGCGTGCTAATTTTTTGTTTGTGAAGGGATCAAAGTGTCTCTTTGGTGTTCAGAAGATTTCATTTTTGGGGCTCATTTTTTCCCCTTCTACTATCGAGATGGACCCTGTTAAGGTCCAAGCCATCCATGATTGGACTCAGCCGACATCCCTGAAAAGTCTGCAAAAGTTCCTGGGCTTTGCTAATTTTTATCGTCGCTTCATCTGCAATTTTTCTAGTATTGCTAAACCATTGACCGATTTGACCAAGAAGGGTGCTGATGTGGTCAATTGGTCTTCTGCTGCTGTGGAAGCTTTTCAAGAGTTGAAGCGTCGTTTTTCTTCTGCCCCTGTGTTGTGTCAACCAGATGTTTCGCTTCCATTCCAGGTCGAGGTTGATGCTTCTGAGATTGGAGCGGGGGCTGTTTTGTCACAGAGAAGTTCTGATTGCTCGGTGATGAAACCATGTGCCTTCTTTTCCATGAAGTTTTCGCCTGCTGAGCGAAATTATGATGTTGGCAATCGAGAGTTGCTGGCCATGAAGTGGGCATTCGAGGAGTGGCGTCATTGGCTTGAAGGAGCTAAGCATCGCGTGGTTGTCTTGACAGATCATAAGAACTTGACTTATCTCGAGTCTGCCAAGCGGTTGAATCCTAGACAGGCTCGTTGGTCGCTGTTTTTTGCCCGTTTTGACTTTGTGGTTTCGTACCTTCCGGGCTCTAAAAATGTGAAGGCGGATGCCCTGTCTAGGAGTTTTGTGCCCGACTCTCCGGGTTTATCTGAGCCGGCGGGTATTCTCAAAGAGGGAGTAATTGTGTCTAAAAAGCAAAAAAAGAATATCCAGCTCAACGAGACAGTGAAAAGTAAAAACTTGGTACTTTATTCACTTCATGTAGAAGCAGAGGATAAAAACATCAGCACAATAAGGATAAGAACACTATCTATCTACGCGTTTCAGGTGGCAAAGCACCCTTAATCATGATATCATGATATCATGATTAAGGGTGCTTTGCCACCTGAAACGCGTAGATAGATAGTGTTCTTATCCTTATTGTGCTGATGTTTTTATCCTCTGCTTCTACATGAAGTGAATAAAGTACCAAGTTTTTACTTTTCACTGTCTCGTTGAGCTGGATATTCTTTTTTTGCTTTTTGGATTCCCCACGCCTTGACACAGCGTTTCCGTGCTCCGAGTTGAACTGTTACTATGGTGAGCTGGATTTTCTTTTTCGTTACTAAGTAATTGTGTCTGCCATCTCCCCTGATTTGCGGCGGGTGCTGCAAAATATTCAGGCTAATAAACCTGATCGTTGCCCAGCGGAGAAACTGTTTGTCCCTGATAGGTGGACGAATAAAGTTATCTCTGAGGTTCATTGTTCGGTGTTGGCTGGTCATCCTGGAATCTTTGGTACCAGAGAGTTAGTGGCTAGATCCTTTTGGTGGCCATCTCTGTCGCGGGATGTGCGTTCTTTTGTGCAGTCCTGTGGGATATGTGCTCGGGCTAAGCCCTGCTGTTCTCGTGCCAGTGGGTTGCTTTTGCCCTTGCCGATCCCGAAGAGGCCTTGGACACATATCTCTATGGATTTTATTTCAGATCTTCCCGTCTCTCAAAAAATGTCAGTCATTTGGGTGGTTTGTGATCGCTTCTCTAAGATGGTCCATTTAGTACCCTTGCCTAAATTACCTTCCTCCTCTGATTTGGTGCCATTGTTCTTCCAGCATGTGGTTTGTTTACATGGCATTCCAGAGAATATCGTTTCTGACAGAGGTTCCCAGTTTGTTTCGAGGTTTTGGCGAGCTTTTTGTGCTAGGATGGGCATTGACTTGTCTTTTTCCTCGGCTTTCCATCCTCAGACCAATGGCCAGACCGAACGAACCAATCAGACCTTGGAAACATATCTGAGATGCTTTGTTTCTGCTGATCAGGATGACTGGGTGTCCTTTTTGCCTTTGGCTGAGTTCGCCCTTAATAATCGGGCCAGCTCGGCTCCCTTGGTTTCGCCGTTTTTCTGCAACTCTGGGTTCCATCCTCGTTTCTCTTCAGGGCAGGTTGAGTCTTCGGACTGTCCTGGTGTGGATACTGTGGTGGACAGGTTGCAGCAGATTTGGACTCATGTAGTGGACAATTTGACCTTGTCCCAGGAGAAGGCTCAACGTTTCGCTAATCGCAGACTCTGTGTGGGTCCCCGACTTCGTGTTGGGGATTTGGTTTGGTTGTCTTCTTGTCATATTCCTATGAAGGTTTCCTCTCCTAAGTTTAAACCTCGTTTCATTGGTCCGTATAGGATTTCTGAGGTTCTTAATCCTGTGTCTTTTCGTTTGACCCTTCCAGATTCTTTTTCCATCCATAACGTATTCCATAGGTCATTGTTGCGGAGATACGTGGCACCTATGGTTCCATCTGTTGATCCTCCTGCCCCGGTTTTGGTGGAGGGGGAGTTGGAGTATATTGTGGACAAGATTTTGGATTCTCGTGTTTCAAGATGGAAACTCCAGTATCTGGTTAAGTGGAAGGGTTATGCTCAGGAAGATAATTCCTGGGTCTTTGCCTCTGATGTCCATGCTTCCGATCTTGTTCATGCCTTTCATATGGCTCATCCTGGTCGTCCTGGGGGCTCTGGTGAGGGTTCTGTGACCCCTCCTCAAGGGGGGGGTACTGTTGTGAATTCTGTGGCAGAGCTCCCTCCTGTGGTCACAAGTGGTACTTCGTCTGATTCTCTCTATGAGCTTCCGTTGGTGGAGGAAAGTGGTACTGCGGCTTCTGAGTTTCCTTCCTCAGGTGATGTGGTGAAGTCGTTAGGTGCTGCTCTATTTAACTCCACCTAGTGCTTTGATCCTGGCTTCCAGTCAATGTTCTAGTATTGGACTTGTTTCCTCCTGGATCGTTCCTGTGGCCTGCTGCTCTGCATAGCTAAGTTCCGCTTTTGTTATTTTTGTTTGCTGTTTTTTCTGTCCAGCTTGCTTATTTTGTTTTTCTTGCTTGCTGGAAGCTCTGGGACGCAGAGGGTCTTTTTGCCCCCTTTGCGTGGTTGTTTGTAGGGTTTTGTGTTGACCGCAAAGTTACCTTTCCTATCCTCGCTCTGTTCAGAAAGTCGGGCCTCACTTTGCTTAATCTATTTCATCTCTACGTTTGTCTTTTCATCTTACTCACAGTCATTATATGTGGGGGGCTGCCTTTTCCTTTGGGGTATTTCTCTGAGGCAAGGTAGGCTTTTTTTTTCTATCTTCAGGCTAGCTAGTTTCTCAGGCTGTGCCGAGTTGCATAGGGAGCGCTAGGCGCAATCCACGGCTGCCTTTAGTGTGGTTGGAGAGGATTAGGGATTGCGGTCAGCAGAGTTCCCACGTCTCAGAGCTCGTTCTATGTTTTTGGGTTATTGTCAGGTCACTGTATGTGCTCTGACTTCTATGTCCATTGTGGTACTGAATTACCTAATCATAACAAGTATAAACCTGTATGTCATCTTCTATATATAACATATATCTGTATGTCATCTCCTCCTGTATATAGTATATACCTGTGTGTCATCTATCCTGTATATAGTATATATCTGTGTGTCATCTCCCCTGTATATAGTATATACCTGTGTGTCATCTCCTCCTGTATTAGACCTCGTTCACACGTTATTTGCTCAGTATTTTTACCTCAGTATTTGTAAGCTAAATTGGCAGCCTGATAAATCCTCAGCCAACAGGAAGCCCTCCCCCTGGCTTTATATATTAGCTCACACATACACATAATAGACAGGTCATGTGACTGACAGCTGCCATATTTCCTATATGGTACATTTGTTGCTCTTGTAGTTTGTCTGCTTATTAATCAGATTTTTATTTTTGAAGGATAATACCAGACTTGTGTGTGTTTTAGGGCGAGTTTCGTTTGTCAAGTTGTGTGTGTTGAGTTGCATGTGGCGACATGCATGTAGCGACTTTTGTGAGATGAGTTTTATGTGGGGACATGCGTGTAGCAACTTTTTGTGTGTCGAGTTGCATGTGACAGGTTAGTGTAGCAAGTTGTGTGCAGCAAGTTTTGCGCATGCCAAGTTTTGCGTGTGGCGAGTTTTATGTGTGGTGCCTTTTGAGTATGTGCAAGTTTTGTGTGAGGCAACTTTTGCATGTGTTGCAACTTTTGTGCATGTGGCAATTTTTCCGCGTGTGCAAGTTTTGCGTGTGGCGAGTTTTCCATGAGGTGAGTTTTGCACTTGTGGCGAGTTTTGCGTGAGCCTAGTTTTTGCATGTGGCGAGTTTTGAGCGGCGACTTTTGTGTTGCGACTTTTATGTGGCGAGGTTGGTGTATGTGTGGTGAAATGTGTGCTGAGGGTAATATGTGTTCAAGCACGTGGTAGTGTGTGGCGCATTTTGTGGGTGTGTTCATATCCCCGTGTGTGGTGAGTATCCCATGTCGGGGCCCCACCTTAGCAACTGTACGGTATATACTCTTTGGCGCCATCGCTCTCATTCTTTAAGTCCCCCTTGTTCACATCTGGCAGCTGTCAATTTGCCTCCTACACTTTTCCTTTCATTTTTTCCCATTATGTAGATAGGGGCAAAATTGTTTTGTGAATTGGAAAGCGCGGGGTTAAAATTTCACCTCACAACATAGCCTATGATGCTCTCGGGGTCCAGACGTGTGACTGTGCAAAATTTTGTGGCTGTAGCTGCGACGGTGCAGATGCCAATCCCGGACATACATAAATACACACACACACACACACACACATACACACACACATTCAGCTTTATATATTAGATGTTTGTTTGGTGATTTTGTGTTTTTTCACTCTTCAAATTATCTGTTTGGAGTAATATGTTATGATGCGCTGGTTCTGCTGGTGTTTTTCTATGCAGGTTATCTGGCAACCCAATAGGTGACCGTATTGGAGTTTTCCTCCAATAGTGTCACCCTGACAACCAGCTGGGGTCGCGGTCTTGTAAGTCCGTTGTGAGGGGAGTTGCGCACGCGTCATCGATGGGCATACCCTTGTCGCGGTCATGTGATGTGGGTGGGTCTATGGTGTGACGCGCTTGTGCTCCCATGATGCGTCTTTCGCTGTGAGGGGAATTTCTTGCGCGTCATCACTGGGCGTACCCATGTCGCGGCCATGTGATGTGGGTGGGTCTGCGATGTGGCACGCGTGCGCTCTCATTAGGCGGTTCTCACAGGGCCTGCAACCCAGCGGTGTAACCAGTGAAGTGACGCGATGTAATGATGTGGATACGGATGTATTATGCAAGGTATTCTCCGATAGGCTGCTTCGGGTGCGTTCTAATACATGTGAAGAAGGGATTGGTTGTCCCCATTTTTGGCGCCGATGCCCTGGACACACCGGATTGGTCTGGAAGACTACTATACGAGCTCATGTATTGGCTGAACATCACTATGGATATGATGATGCCAGACTTTGATTTGTTCAACAGAAGATAAACACATTACTAACTATGTATTTTGTAATGGTTTCACAATTATCTATACTGTGGGCTTTGTTTTATTGGTCACTATGGATTTTATGTCTATTTGATGTGTGTTATGTGCTGTATTTTTATAGTAATTAGCAGCTAGATGGTGATTGGTGCCCTGCGTGGCATCCACACCATTTAAGCTGGCATTTTGTACCTTTGTATATGCTTGAAAAAGACCAGATTTTGGTCGAAATGTTGCTGATTCATGGCGAAATAAATTGTCTTTTTGATACTATTACACCTGGTTGGAGCGCTGTTCATCTACGTTTGGGCTCATACCAAGTGTCCAGCTTTGAGTCACAATAACCGAAGGTTGCAAAGGAATTGGGAAGTACCCTGGTTTTGTTGACCAGGTATTGCTTGACTTTCTTTAAAAACTTTTCCCTCCTTGCCAAAATTACCCGGTCATAAGCACCTGGACGCTGGTGGGGTGTCATGAAATTGATCCATGTCTTAGACAGTATATCCCTGCCTCTACTGTATCTGGTTTGTGTCTCCTCACCTCTCCTCTTTGGTTGTCTGATGGGAATTTTTTCAACATATTTTCCACATTGGCCTTCTGGTATAACACTATTTTAGTAGACCTGTCCACCTCAGGAAGGAGAGATGGAAGGTTTTCCCTGTAGCACGGGTCCAGCAGGGTGAACAACCAGTACTCTTTTTTGTCCAAGATGAATGTAACGTGAGGGTCACAGGAAAGGCAGCGGTACATAAAGTCAGCCATGTGTGCCAAGGTCACTACAGCCATCATTTTCCTGTCTCCACCATAATGACTACTCTCCATCTCTGTTGGAAGGACAGGGCGAAGCCAGCTCCTATTCCTCCTCCTCTTCCTCAGCCTACAACCGCTTATTGTTATCCAATCTGAACTGAACAGATGAGATGAGGCTGGGCTGAGTAATATCTCCCTGTCTCTTGTCTTCCTCCATCTCCATCTGGTCCGCATGCAAAGCTTCATGATTAATGATCAGCAGTAACTGTTTAAGTAGGCACAGAAGCGGGATCATTGCGTTGATGATTAGAGTTGAGCGACCTTGACCTTTTTAGAGTCGAGCCGGGTTTCGCGAAACCCGACTATCTCAAAAGTCGGGTCGAGTGAAATCGGCCGATTATGACGTAAAGTCGGGATCGACCGAAACACGAAACCCAATGCAAGTCAATGGGGCAGCATAGTCGGCAGTGAGTGGGGGCCAGGAAAACACCTAGAGTGCCCATTTTAATGTCAAAACCATCCATTCTTCTTAATGAAGCTTGTCAAGCGTAATTTACCTTATAATAATTGGAAGGCATTTGAAATTGGGGGTCATTTGGCTAAAGTTGTGGTGGGTAGGGCTGGTTCAAGTAATTAGTGGGCCCAGGAAATCTGGACCACGTCACGGCAGTGGAGCAGGGAGAGGTAAGTATTTCAACTTTGCAAGTGCTGTGAACCTGAGCAAGCAGGGGGGGCCCACTCGTTGGCATTGGCACTGGCACAGGGCCCCTCAAAGTACAGTGGTGTGTTTGCACGGCGGGGGCGCCTCCCACCGGCAGCAACACTTTTGCGTACTATGAGAGGCCCTGTGCCAGTGACGTCGCCAACTAGTATAACTCCCCCCACCTGATGAAGGAACCTGCACTTTCATCTGCACCTTCCTCTTTGTCCCCGTGTAAGGTGGTATGGTATGCGGGAAGAGCAACCTGACTTTCAGCAGGGTCACAATGTTGTTGTGTAGCGTGCACGGGGAATGTTGCGTTATGGGTCAATGTACCAGCAGACTCATCTATCACTGGCTGGGCAATGGGCAGGATGAGGAGGAAACACAGATATAGGCCCAAATAATAAAGTGGGCTAAATGCAGTTCAAAATTGGTAACACAGGAATAACCAGGGGGCATAGCAGTGGAGGACAACTGGAATGAGAGGCTGACACAGAGAGTAGGCCCAAATCAGTAAGTAGTCGAAATGCAGTTCAAAATTGGCAACCGTAGTAAACAGGCGGCACAGCTTTGTTCAGTGGAGGAGAACAGCAAGGAGTGGCAGACACCGATAGTAGGCCCCAACCCAACTAGTAGGCCAAATGCAGTCTAACATTAACAACTACTTAACGAGCGCCTGAAAACGGAATTTCAGGACAGGAAACCAGGAGAACAGCAAGGAGCGGCAGACACTGTTAGTAGGCCCCAAACCAACTAGTACGCCAAATGCAGTTGTTCCATTTAACCACAATTTAACGAGAGCCTGAAGATAGAAGCTCAGGAAAGGCAACCTGGAGAACACCTTGGAGTGGAACACGCCATCTCTCTCCACCCCATACCCATTTTGTAGGCCTAATGCTGTGTAGTTTTCTACAACTACTAAACGAGAGTCGGAAGACCGAAGCAATGGCAAGGCAACCTGGGGAACACCTTGGAGTGTAACACACCATCTCTCTCCACCCGATACCCATTTTGTAGGCCTAATGCAGTGTAGTTTTCTACAACTACTAAACGAGAGTAGGAAGATCGAAGCAATGGCGAGGAAACCTGGAGAACACCTTGGAGTGTAACACACCATCTCTCTCCACCCCATACCCATTTTGTAGGCCTAATGCTGTGTAGTTTTCTACAACTACTAAACGAGAGTCGGAAGACCGAAGCAATGGCAAGGCAACCTGGGGAACACCTTGGAGTGTAACACACCATCTCTCTCCACCCGATACCCATTTTGTAGGCCTAATGCAGTGTGGTTTTCTACAACTACTAAACGAGAGTCGGAAGACCGAAGCAATGGCAAGGCAACCTGGGGAACACCTTGGAGTGTAACACACCATCTCTCTCCACCCGATACCCATTTTGTAGGCCTAATGCAGTGTAGTTTTCTACAACTACTAAACGAGAGTCGGAAGATCGAAGCAATGGCGAGGAAACCTTGATAACACCTTGGAGTGTAACACACCATCTCTCTCCACCCCATACCCATTTTGTAGGCCTAATGCTGTGTAGTTTTCTACAACTACTAAACGAGAGTCGGAAGACCGAAGCAATGGCAAGGCAACCTGGGGAACACCTTGGAGTGTAACACACCATCTCTCTCCACCCGATACCCATTTTGTAGGCCTAATGCAGTGTAGTTTTCTACAACTACTAAACGAGAGTCGGAAGATCGAAGCAATGGCGAGGAAACCTGGAGAACACCTTGGAGTGTAACACACCATCTCTCTCCACCCCATACCCATTTTGTAGGCCTAATGCAGTGTAGTTTTCTACAACTACTAAACGAGAGTCGGAAGACCGAAGCAATGGCAAGGCAACCTGGGGAACACCTTGGAGTGTAACACACCATCTCTCTCCACCCGATACCCATTTTGTAGGCCTAATGCAGTGTAGTTTTCTACAACTACTAAACGAGAGTTGGAAGACCGAAGCAATGGCAAGGCAACCTGGGGAACACCTTGGAGTGTAACACACCATCTCTCTCCACCCGATACCCATTTTGTAGGCCTAATGCAGTGTAGTTTTCTACAACTACTAAACGAGAGTCGGAAGATCGAAGCAATGGCGAGGAAACCTGGAGAACACCTTGGAGTGTAACACACCATCTCTCTCCACCCCATACCCATTTTGTAGGCCTAATGCTGTGTAGTTTTCTACAACTACTAAACGAGAGTCGGAAGATCGAAGCAATGGCGAGGAAACCTGGAGAACACCTTGGAGTGTAACACACCATCTCTCTCCACCCCATACCCATTTTGTAGGCCTAATGCTGTGTAGTTTTCTACAACTACTAAACGAGAGTCGGAAGACCGAAGCAATGGCAAGGCAACCTGGGGAACACCTTGGAGTGTAACACACCATCTCTCTCCACCCGATACCCATTTTGTAGGCCTAATGCAGTGTAGTTTTCTACAACTACTAAACGAGAGTCGGAAGACCGAAGCAATGGCAAGGCAACCTGGGGAACACCTTGGAGTGTAACACACCATCTCTCTCCACCCGATACCCATTTTGTAGGCCTAATGCAGTGTAGTTTTCTACAACTACTAAACGAGAGTCGGAAGATCGAAGCAATGGCGAGGAAACCTGGAGAACACCTTGGAGTGTAACACACCATCTCTCTCCACCCCATACCCATTTTGTAGGCCTAATGCTGTGTAGTTTTCTACAACTACTAAACGAGAGTCGGAAGACCGAAGCAATGGCAAGGCAACCTGGGGAACACCTTGGAGTGTAACACACCATCTCTCTCCACCCGATACCCATTTTGTAGGCCTAATGCAGTGTAGTTTTCTACAACTACTAAACGAGAGTCGGAAGACCGAAGCAATGGCAAGGCAACCTGGGGAACACCTTGGAGTGTAACACACCATCTCTCTCCACCCGATACCCATTTTGTAGGCCTAATGCAGTGTAGTTTTCTACAACTACTAAACGAGAGTCGGAAGATCGAAGCAATGGCGAGGAAACCTGGAGAACACCTTGGAGTGTAACACACCATCTCTCTCCACCCCATACCCATTTTGTAGGCCTAATGCAGCCTACTTTCCGACAACTACTAAACGAGAGCATGAAGATCGAAGCTCAGGAAAGGCAACCTGGGGAACACCTTGGAGTGTAACACACCCTCTCTCTACACCACGGAAGGGCTGATTCTTAGGAAGGAAGGCTGTCGGAAAGAAGCAGGGCGCGTCCGAGGGTGATTATATTCTTATTAGGTATATACTCACCCTCGGACGCGCCCTGCTTCTTTATTTGTAATGAATGTTTATTTGCAATGTGGTTTTGACTTACTCTATTTTTTTGGTAAATAATGATTTTATTATTTTCATTGTTTTGCATCTTCTTGGCAATAATATAAAGAAGACGCGACAGGACAACACTCGGTGGATGCCATATCTGTGTTTTAAATTGAAAAAAACTTTCAGTTAACTACTTGCAGGAGAAAGTTATTGTAGCTGGTGGCCATTTTTAGTACTGTACCAGATTTTTGTTGTATGTGTTTGTTTTTAATGTTAAAATGTCTGCATTTGATATCTCTCCAGTATTTTCTTTTTTATAAGCAAAATACTTATTTTTATATTTTCTGATGTTGGTTCAAGGGGTACACGGGCAGCAGTAGACAGGTCAGTGGAGGCCTAGTGGAAGGAGGGACCGCAGACAGGCTTCGAAGCCCTAACATAATAAATTGGCCTGGCTGTAGGCAATTTACAATTGGTTCCAGGGGAACACGGGCGGCAGTAGACAGGTCAGTGGAGGCCTAGTGGAAGGAGGGACCGCAGACAGGCTTCGAAGCCCTAACATAATAAATTGGGCTGGCTGTAGGCAATTTAAAATTGGTTCCAGGGGAATCCGGGCAGCAGTAGACAGGTCAGTGGAGGCCTAGTGGAAGGAGGGACCGCAGACAGGCTTCGAAGCCCTAACATAATAAATTGGGCTGGCTGTAGGCAATTTAAAATTGGTTCCAGGGGAACCCGGGCAGCAGTAGACAGGTCAGTGGAGGCCTAGTGGAAGGAGGGACCGCAGACAGGCTTCGAAGCCCTAACATAATAAATTGGCCTGGCTGTAGGCAATTTAAAATTGGTTCCAGGGGAACCCGGGCAGCAGTAGACAGGTCAGTGGAGGCCTAGTGGAAGGAGGGACCGCAGACAGGCTTCGAAGCCCTAACATAATAAATTGGGCTGGCTGTAGGCAATTTAAAATTGGTTCCAGGGGAACCCGGGCAGCAGTAGACAGGTCAGTGGAGGCCTAGTGGAAGGAGTGACCGCAGACAGGCTTCGAAGGCCTAACATAAGAAAAATGTCAATACAATGGTATTGACAGTGCCAGGCATTGAAGGATGTCAGCGCATAGACTAAACATTGGTGGAGCTGTGAGAGAAAATTTTGCAAGTGGTAGAGCACTGTTTGACCTGGGGGGGGGGACTGTCTTGTGGCCGGCGGTACAGGCCCAGGGCCCCTCATATTACAACGGTGTGTCTGACGTTGGGTGCGCACCACCACCGCCAGACACTTTATTGTACTATGAGGGACCTAGTGGCAGTGCCGTCGACCAAAAGCGGGCACACCCACCTCTTCAGACAAACAGTACTCTCACGGGTGCTGGCGCCAAGTGGCGATACCACGGCCCCGTGTGGGGACTTTGGCCATTTAGGGAGGTGTTAACATGTCGGATGCTGGACAATCAGGTGCTGCAAATTACGAGATTGGAAAAGTCGTTCAGAATAGTCCACAGGCAAGACCTTTACATAGGAAAGCTAGGTGTCAGCCGGGCAAGGTGGGGCAAAAGATTTCGAAATCCAGTTGTGGTTCATTTTAATGAAGGTTAGATCATCTACATTTTGGGTAGCCAGACAAGTCCTTTTTTCTGTTAGTATTGAACCTGCAGCACTGAATACTCTTTCTGATAGGACACTAGCTGCCGGGCAAGCAAGCTCCTGCAATGCATATTCTGCCAATTCTGGCCAGGTGTCTAATTTTGATGCCCAGTAATCAAATGGGAATGACGGTTGAGGGAGAACGTCGATAAGGGATGAAAAATAGTTAGTAACCATACTGGACAAATGTTGTCTCCTGTCACTTTGAATTGATGCTGCAGTACCTGTCCTGTCTGCGGTCATAGCAAAATCACTCCACAACCTGGTCAGAAAACCCCTCTGGCCAACGCCACTTCTGATTTCTGCCCCTCTAACACCTCTGGTCTGCTGGCCCCTGCAGCTCGTGTTAGAACGATCACGGGCGCTGTGTGCAGGGAATGCCAGAAGCAAACGGTCAACAAGAGTTGATTGTTTGGTTGCTAATATTAGTTCCAAGTTCTCATGTGGCATTATATTTTGCAATTTGCATTTATAGTGAGGATCAAGGAGGCAGGCCAACCAGTAATCGTCATCGTTCATCATTTTTGTTATGCGTGTGTCCCTTTTGAGGATACGTAAGGCATAATCCGCCATGTGGGCCAAAGTTCCAGTTCTCAAATCTGTGGTTGTGCTTGGTTGAGGGGCAGTTTCAGGCAAATCCACGTCACTTGTGTCCCTCCAAAAACCAGAACCCGGCCTTGCCGCGCCAACAATTTCCACTGGCCCCGGAAAAGCTTCCTCATTAAAAATATAATCATCCCCATCATCCTCCTCGTCCTCCTCCTCCTCTTCGCCCGCTACCTGGTCCTGTACACTGCCCTGGCCAGACAATGGCTGACTGTCATCAAGGCTTTCCTCTTCCTCAGCTGCAGACGCCTGATCCTTTATGTGCGTCAAACTTTGCATCAGCAGACGCATTAGGGGGATGCTCATGCTTATTATGGCGTTGTCTGCACTAACCAGCCGTGTGCATTCCTCAAAACACTGAAGGACTTGACACATGTCTTGAATCTTCGACCACTGCACACCTGACAACTCCATGTCTGCCATCCTACTGCCTGCCCATGTATGTGTATCCTCCCACAAAAACATAACAGCCCGCGTCTGTTCACACAGTCTCTGAAGCATGTGCAGTGTTGAGTTCCACCTTGTTGCAACGTCTATGATTAGGCGATGCTGGGGAAGGTTCAAAGAACGCTGATAGGTCTGCATACGGCTGGAGTGTACGGGCGAACGGCGGATATGTGAGCAAAGTCCACGCACTTTGAGGAGCAGGTCGGATAACCCCGGATAACTTTTCAGGAAGCACTGCACCACCAGGTTTAAGGTGTGAGCCAGGCAAGGAATGTGTTTCAGTTGGGAAATGAAGATGGCAGCCATGAAATTCCTTCCGTTATCACTCACTACCTTGCCTGACTCAAGATCTACAGTGCCCAGCCACGACTGCGTTTCTTTCTGCAAGAACTCGGACAGAACTTCAGCGGTGTGTCTGTTGTCGCCCAAACACTTCATAGCCAATACAGCCTGCTGACGTTTGCCAGTAGCTGCCCCATAATGGGAGACCTGGTGTGCAACAGTGGCAGCTGCGGATGGAGTGGTTGTGCGACTGCGGTCTGTGGACGAGGTCTCGCTTCTGCAGGAGGACGAGGAGGAGGAGGAGGGGGTGTGAATGGCTACAGCCAACTGTTTCCTAGACCGTGGGCTAGGCAGAACTGTCCCAAACTTGCTGTCCCCTGTGGACCCTGCATCCACCACATTTACCCAGTGTGCCGTGATGGGCACGTAACGTCCCTGGCCATGCCTACTGGTCCATGCATCTGTTGTCAGGTGCACCTTTGTGCTCACAGATTGCCTGAGTGCATGGACGATGCGCTCTTTAACATGCTGGTGGAGGGCTGGGATGGCTTTTCTGGAAAAAAAGTGTCGACTGGGTAGCTCGTAGCGTGGTACAGCATAGTCCATCAGGGCTTTGAAAGCTTTGCTTTCAACTAACCGGTAGGACATCATCTCTAACGAGATTAGTCTAGCTATGTGGGCGTTCAAACCCTGTGTACGCGGATGCGAGGCTAAGTAATTCCTTTTTCTAACCATATTCTCATGTAGGGTGAGCTGGACTGGAGAGCTGGAGATCGTGGAACTAGCGGGGGTGCCGGTGGACATGGCAGACTGAGAGACGGTGGGAGATGGTATTGTTGCCGCCGGTGCCCTAGATGCAGTGTTTCCTACAACGAAACTGGTGATTCCCTGACCCTGACTTCTTTGGCCTGGCAAAGAAACCTGCACAGATACTGCAGGTGGTGCAGAAAATGGTGGCCCTACACTGCCGGAAGGGATGTTGCGTTGATGACTAGCTTCATTGGCCGAGGGTGCTACAACCTTAAGGGACGTTTGGTAGTTAGTCCAAGCTTGCAAATGCATGGTGGTTAAATGTCTATGCGTGCAACTTGTATTGAGACTTTTCAGATTCTGCCCTCTGCTTAAGGTAGTTGAACATTTTTGACAGATGACTTTGCGCTGATCAATTGGATGTTGTTTAAAAAAATGCCAGACTGCACTCTTTCTAGCATCGGATACCTTTTCAGGCATTGCAGACTGAGCTTTAACCGGATGGCCACGCTGTCCTCCAACAGGTTTTGACTTTGCCACGTGTTTTGGGCAAGATACGGGCCCGGCAGATGGAACCTGTTGCGATGTTGATGCCTGCTGCGGCCCCTCCTCCTCCGCTTCAGAACTGCTGCCGCCTGCACCCTGTTCCCCCAATGGCTGCCAATCGGGGTCAACAACTGGGTCATCTATTACCTCTTTTTGTAGCTCGTGTGCAACTTCGTCTGTGTCACCTTGTCGGTCGGTGGTATAGCGTTCGTGATGGGGCAACATAGTCTCATCAGGGTCTGATTCTTGATCAGCACCCTGTGAGGGCAATGTTGTGGTCTGAGTCAAAGGACCAGCATAGTAGTCTGGCTGTGGCTGTGCATCAGTGAACTCCATGTCAGATTCAACTTGTAATGGGCATGGACTGTTAACTGCTTCACTTTCTAAGCCAGGGACGGTATGTGTAAAGAGCTCCATGGAGTAACCCGTTGTGTCGCCTGCTGCATTCTTCTCTGTTGTTGTTTTTGCTGAAGAGGACAAGGAAGCGACTTGTCCCTGACCGTGAACATCCACTAACGACGCGCTGCTTTTACTTTTACCAGTTTCACGAGAGGAGGCAAAAGAGCTAGAGGCTGAGTCAGCAAGGTAAGCCAAAACTTGCTCTTGCTGCTCCGGCTTTAAAAGCGGTTTTCCTACTCCCAGAAAAGGGAGCGTTCGAGGCCTTGTGTAGCCAGACGACGAACCTGGCTCCACAGCTCCAGACTTAGGTGCAATATTTTTTTTCCCACGACCACCTGATGCTCGACCACTACCACTACCCTCATTACCAGCTGACAATGAACGCCCCCGGCCACGACCTCTTCCACCAGACTTCCTCATTGTTTTAAAAACGTTACCAAACTAACGGTATTTGTTGCAGTCACACAACTTACACGGTGAGCTATAACTTCAGTATGATTTAGCTACCCCTTTACAGGTGGGTGAGACCACAACGAAAATCAGGCACAATGTTAAACACTCTGTTGTTGGTGGCAACAAATGAGAGAGATGCCACACACGCAGGACTGTCACTGAAGCGCAAATGTAAATATTAATCTCCCACTGATTTGTGATTTTTTTTTTTAAAAAGAGACTTTAGAAAAAAAAAAAAATGATTTTTTAAGGAAGAATTTATAAACCAAATAAAATGAAATGATTTTTTCAGGGAGAATTTAGAAAACAAATAAAACATAAAATAGCCTTTCTAGGGCCCAGTGAGTGAGAGAGGACGCACACAGGAGTCAGGAGTGGCACACAAGCCCAGAGGCCAATATTTATCTCCCACTGATTGATTTAGTGATTTTTTCAGGTAGATTTTGGAACCCAAATCAAGCAAAAAAATTAATCGGCTTTCTATGGCCCACAATTGGAGAGAGAGAGATGGCACACCCAGGAGTCAAGACTGGCACACAAGCAGAAAGGGCAATATTAATCTCCCACTGATTTGATTTTTTTTTTTTTTTTCAGGGAGACTTTAGAAAAAAAAAAAATGAATTTTTCAGGAAGAATTTAGAAACAAAATAAAATAAAATGATTGTTTCAGGGAGAATTTAGAAAACAAATAAAAAAAAATAGGCTTTGTAGGGCCCACTGAGTGAGAGAGGACGCACACAGGAGTCAGGAGTGGCACACAAGCCCAGAGGCCAATATTTATCTCCCACTGATTGATTTAGTGATTTTTTCAGGTAGATTTTGGAACCCAAATTAAGCAAAAAAATTAATAGGCTTTCTATGGCCCACAATTGGAGAGAGAGAGATGGCACACCCAGGAGTCAAGACTGGCACACAAGCAGAAAGGGCAATATTAATCTCCCACTGATTTGATTTATTTTATTTTTTTTTCAGGGAGACTTTAGAAAAAAAAAAATGAATTTTTCAGGAAGAATTTAGAAACAAAATAAAATAAAATGATTGTTTCAGGGAGAATTTAGAAAACAAATGAAAAAAAAATAGGCTTTGTAGGGCCCACTGAGTGAGAGAGGACGCACACAGGAGTCAGGAGTGGCACACTAGCCCAGAGGCCAATATTTATCTCCTACTGATTGATTTAGTGATTTTTTCAGGTAGATTTTGGAACCCAAATCAAGCAAAAAAATTAATAGGCTTTCTATGGCCCACAATTGGAGAGAGAGAGATGGCACACCCAGGAGTCAAGACTGGCACACAAGCAGAAAGGGCAATATTAATCTCCCACTGATTTGATTTTTTTTTTTTTTTTCAGGGAGACTTTAGAAAAAAAAATACAAAAAAATGAATTTTTCAGGAAGAATTTAGAAACAAAATAAAATAAAATGATTGTTTCAGGGAGAATTTAGAAAACAAATAAAAAAAAAATAGGCTTTGTAGGGCCCACTGAGTGAGAGAGGATGCACACAGGAGTCAGGAGTGGCACATAAGCCCAGAAGCCAATATTTATCTCCCACTGATTGATTTAGTGATTTTTTTCAGGTAGATTTTGGAACCCAAATCAAGCAAAAAAATTAATAGGCTTTCTATGGCCCACAATTGGAGAGAGAGAGATGGCACACCCAGGAGTCAAGACTGGCACACAAGCAGAAAGGGCAATATTAATCTCCCACTGATTTGATTTTTTTTTTTTTTTCAGGGAGACTTTAGAAAAAAAAAATACAAAAAAAATGATTTTTTTCAGGAATAATTTAGAAACCAAATAAAATAAAATGATTTTTTCAGGGAGAATTTAGAAAACAAATAAAACAAAAAATAGGCTTTCTAGGGCCCACTGAGTGAGAGAGGACGCACACAGGAGTCAGGTGTGGCACACAAGCCCAGAGGCCAATATTTATCTCCCACTGATTGATTAAGTGATTTTTTCAGGTAGATTTTGGAACCCAAATCAAGCAAAAAAATTAATAGGCTTTCTATGGCCCACAATTGGAGAGAGAGAGATGGCACACCCAGGAGTCAAGACTGGCACACAAGCAGAAAGGGCAATATTAATCTCCCACTGATTTGTTTGTTTGTTTTTTTTTTTTCAGGGAGACTTTAGAAAAAAAAAATACAAAAAAAATGATTTTTTTTCAGGAATAATTTAGAAACCAAATAAAATAAAATGATTTTTTCAGGGAGAATTTAGAAAACAAATAAAACAAAAAATAGGCTTTCTAGGGCCCACTGAGTGAGAGAGGACGCACACAGGAGTCAGGAGTGGCACACAAGCCCAGAGGCCAATATTTATCTCCCACTGATTGATTTAGTGATTTTTTCAGGTAGATTTTGGAACCCAAATCAAGCAAAAAAATTAATCGGCTTTCTATGGCCCACAATTGGAGAGAGAGAGATGGCACACCCAGGAGTCAAGACTGGCACACAAGCAGAAAGGGCAATATTAATCTCCCACTGATTTGTTTTTTTTGTTTTTTTTCAGGGAGACTTTAGAAAAAAAAAATACAAAAAAAAATGATTTTTTTCAGGAATAATTTAGAAACCAAATAAAATAAAATGATTTTTTCAGGGAGAATTTAGAAAACAAATAAAACAAAAAATAGGCTTTCTAGGGCCCACTGAGTGAGAGAGGACGCACACAGGAGTCAGGAGTGGCACACAAGCCCAGAGGCCAATATTTATCTCCCACTGATTGATTTATTGATTTTTTCAGGTAGAATTTAGAACCCAAATCAACCAAAAAAATAAATAGGCTTTCTATGGCCCACTATTTGTGAGAGAGATGGCACGCTCAGGACTGGCACACAAGCCCAGAGGCCAATATTAATCTCCCACTTTTTTTTTTTTTCCAGGGAAAATTTATAAACCCAATAAAAAAAATAATAAATAGGCTTTCTATGGCCCACTATCTGAGAGAGAGAGATGGCACGCTTAGGACTGGCACACAAGCCCAGAGGCCAATATTAATCTCCCACTGATTGATTTATTGATTTTTTCAGGTAGAATTTAGAACCCAAATCAACCAAAAAAATAAATAGGCTTTCTATGGCTCACTATTTGTGAGAGAGATGGCACGCTCAGGACTGGCACACAAGCCCAGAGGCCAATATTAATCTCCCACTTTTTTTTTTTTTTCCAGGGAAAATTTATAAACCTAATAAAAAAAATAATAAATAGGCTTTCTATGGCCCACTATCTGAGAGAGAGAGATGGCACGCTTAGGACTGGCACACAAGCCCAAAGGCCAATATTAATCTCCCACTGATTGATTTATTGATTTTTTCAGGTAGATTTTGGAACCCAAATCAAGCAAAAAAATAAATAGGCTTTCTATGGCCCACTGAGAGATGGCACACACAGGAGTAAGGAGTGGCACACAAGCCCTGAGGCCAATATTTTTCTCCCACTGATTGATGTAGTGATTTTTTCAGGTAGATTTTAGAACCCAAATCAAGCAAAAAAATAAATAGGCTTTCTATGGCCCACTGAGTGAGAGATGACACAGACAGGGATGGCACTCTAGCAGAAATGCCAATCTTAATCTCCCACTAAAAAAAAAAAAAAAAAGGAACTGTCCTTCAATTACTATCTCCCTGCAGTAATCTCAGCCAGGTATGGCAGGCAGCAATAAGGAGTGGACTGATGCACAAATTAAATAAAAAGTGTGGACAAACAAACAAGATAGCTGTGCAGAAAGGAAGGAACAAGAGGATTTGTGCTTTGAAAAAAGCAGTTGGTTTGCACAGCGGCGTACACACAGCAATGCAGCTATCAGGGAGCCTTCTAGGGCAGCCCAATGAGCTACAGCGCTGAGGGGAAAAAAAAAAATGTAGCTTCCACTGTCCCTGCACACCGAAGGTGGTGTTGGGCAGTGGAAATCGCTACAGCACAAGCGGTTTGGTGGTTAATGGTCCCTGCCTAACGCTATCCCTGCTTCTGACGAAGCGGCAGCAACCTCTCCCTAGGCTCAGATCAGCAGCAGTAACATGGCGGTCGGCGGGAACGCCCCTTTATAGCCCCTGTGACGCCGCGGACAGCAAGCCAATCACTGCAATGCCCTTCTCTAAGATGGTGGGGACCAGGACCTATGTCATCACGCTGCCCACACTCTGCGTTTACCTTCATTGGCTGAGAAATGGCGCTTTTCGCGTCATTGAAACGCGACTTTGGCGCGAAAGTCGCGTACCGCATGGCCGACCCCGCACAGGGGTCGGATCGGGTTTCATGAAACCCGACTTTGTCAAAAGTCGGCGACTTTTGAAAATGTTCGACCCGTTTCGCTCAACCCTATTGATGATGGCATCATCGCTGCTCACCATCTTTGTGGAGTCCTCAAAGTCTTGCAGAACCGTACAAATGTCAGACATCCATGCCCTCTCTGTTGGGTGGGGGACACAGGACAGGATGCACAAATACGGCAGAGAAATATACTTTAGGTATAGTATAATGCCAAAGATTTCACTTCTTACATTACATGATTGATATCAATAGCTCAGAAAGCGGACAGTACAGCACTCCATACAGAATAATGAGCCCCATATATTGCTCCATACAGTATTTTTGGGCACCACATAGTGTTCCATAGTGTATAATGAACCTAATATATTGCTCCATACAGTATTATGGGCACCACATAGCGCTCAATACAGAATAATGATCCCCATATAGTGTTCCATACAGTATTATGGGCCCCACATAGTGCTCCATACAGAATGGGCCCCATATATTGCTCCATACAGTATAAAGAGCCCCATATATTTCTCCATACAGAATATTGAGCCCCATATATTGCTCCAAATAGAATAATGGACCCCATATATTGCTTCATAGACTATAATGAGCCCCATATAATTCTCCATAAAGAATAATGAGCCCCATATCTTACTCCATACAATATAATGGGCTCCATATATTGCTCCATACAGAATGGGCCCCATATATTGTTCCATACAGAATGGGCCCATATAATGTTCCATATAGAATAGGCATCATTAGGGTTGAGCGAAACGGATCGTTCATTTTCAAAAGTCGCCGACTTTTGGCACAGTCGGGTTTCACGAAACCCAACCCGACCCCTGTGTGGGGTCGGCCATGCGGTACGCGACTTTCGCGCCAAAGTGGCATTTCAATGACGCTAAAAGCGCCATTTCTCAGCCAATGAAGGTGGACGCAGAGTGTGGGCAGCGTGATGACATAGGTCCTGGTCCCCACCATCTTAGAGAAGGGCATTGCAGTGATTGGCTTGCTGTCTGCGGCGTCACAGGGGCTATAAAGAGGCGTTCCCGCCGACCGCCATCTTACTGCTGCTGATCTGAGCATAGGGAGAGGTTGCTGCCACTTCGTCAGAAGCAGGGATAGCGTTAGGCAGGGTCCATTAACCACCAAACCGCTTGTGCTGTAGCGATTTCCACTGTCCAACACCACCTTTTGTTTGCAGGGACAGTGGAGGCTACATTTTTTTTCCTCAGCGCTGTAGCTCATTGGGCTGCCCTAGAAGGCTCCCTGATAGCTGCATTGCTGTGTGTACGCCGCTGTGCAAACCAACTGCTTTTTCAAAGCACAAATCCTGTTGTTCCTTCCTTTCTGCACAGCTATCTTTTTTGTTTGTCCACACATTTGATTTAATTTGTGCAGCAGTCCACTCCTTCTTATTGCTGCCTGCCATACCTGGCTGAGATTACTGCAGGGAGATAGTAATTGTAGGACAGTCCCTTTTTTTTTTTTTTTTTTTTTAATTCTCCCTAAAAAAATAAGTTGTGGGAGATAAATATTGGCCTTTCTGCTTGTGTGCCAGTCCTGAGTGTGCCATCTCCCTTAAATAGTGGGCCATAGAAAGCCTAGTGTTTTTTTTTTTTTTAAATTTGGTATCTAAATTCTCCCTGAAAAAAAAAACAGTGCGAGATTAATATTGGCCTTTCTGCTTGTCTGCCAGTCCTGAGTGTGCCATCTCTCTTAAATAGTGGGCCATAGAAAGCTTTTTTTTTTTTTAAATTTGGTATCTAAATTCTCCCTGAAAAAATAAAAAAAAACGTGGGAGATAAATATTGGCCTTTCTGCTTGTGTGCCAGTCCTGAGTGTGCCATCTCTCTTAAATAGTGGGCCATAGAAAGCCTAGTGTTTTTTTTTAAATTTGGTATCTAAATTCTCCCTGAAAAAATAAAAAAAACAGTGGGAGATTAATATTGGCCTTTCTGCTTGTGTGCCAGTCCTGAGTGTGCCATCTCTCTTAAATAGTGGGCCATAGAAAGCCTAGTGTTTTTTTTTTTAAATTTGGTATCTAAATTCTCCCTGAAAAAAAAACTGTGGGAGATTAATATTGGCCTTTCTGCTTGTGTGCCAGTCCTGAGTGTGCCATCTCTCTTAAATAGTGGGCCATAGAAAGCCTAGTGTTTTTTTTTAAAATTTGGTATCTAAATTCTCCCTGAAAAAATAAAAAAAACAGTGGGAGATTAATATTGGCCTTTCTGCTTGTGTGCCAGTCCTGAGTGTGCCATCTCTCTTAAATAGTGGGCCATAGAAAGCCTAGTGTTTTTTTAAATTTGGTATCTAAATTCTCCCTGAAAAAAAAAACAGTGGGAGATTAATATTGGCCTTTCTGCTTGTCTGCCAGTCCTGAGTGTGCCATCTCTCTTAAATAGTGGGCCATAGAAAGCCTAGTGTTTTTTTTTTTAATGTGGTATCTAAATTCTCCCTGAAAAAAAAAAAACAGTGGGAGATTAATACTTGCCTTTCTGCTTGTCTGCCAGTCCTTAGTGTGGCATATCTCTTAATTAGTGGGCCATAGAAAGCCTAGTGTTTTGTTTTTTTAAATTTGGTATCTAAATTCTCCCTGAAAAAGAAAACCGTGGGAGATTAATATTGGCCTTTCTGCTTGTGTGCCAGTCCTGAGTGTGCCATCTCTCTTAAATAGTGGGCCATAGAAAGCCTAGTGTTTTTTTTTTAAATTTGGTATCTAAATTCTCCCTGAAAAAATAAAAAAAACAGTGGGAGATTAATATTGGCCTTTCTGCTTGTGTGCCAGTCCTGAGTGTGCCATCTCTCTTAAATAGTGGGCCATAGAAAGCCTAGTGTTTTTTTTTTTTTAATTTGGTATCTAAATTCTCCCTGAAAAAAAAAACACAGTGGGAGATTAATATTGGCCTTTCTGCTTGTCTGCCAGTCCTGAGTGTGCCATCTCTCTTAATTAGTGGGCCATAGAAAGCCTAGTGTTTTTTTTTTAATTTGGTATCTAAATTCTCCCTGAAAAAAAAAAACCGTGGGAGATTAATATTGGCCTTTCTGCTTGTGTGCCAGTACTGAGTGTGCAATCTCTCTTAAATAGTGGGCCAAAGAAAGCCTAATTTTTTTTTTTTTAAATTTGGTATCTAAATTCTCCCTGAAAAAAAAAAAACAGTGGGAGATAAATATTGGCCTTTCTGCTTGTCTGCCAGTCCTGAGTGTGCCATCTCTCTTAAATAGTGGGCCATAGAAAGCCTATTTTTGTTTTAAATTTGGTATCTAAATTCTCCCTGAAAAAATAAAAAAAAACAGTGGGAGATTAATATTGGCTTTTCTGCTTGTGTGCCAGTCCTGAGTGTGCCATCTCTCTTAAATAGTGGGCCATAAAAAGCCTAGTGTTTTTTTAAAAAAAAATTTGGTATCTAAATTCTCCCTGAAAAAAAAAACACAGTGGGAGATTAATATTGGCCTTTCTGCTTGTGTGCCAGTCCTGAGTGTGCCATCTCTCTTAAATAGTGGGCCATAGAAAGCCTAGTGTTTTTTTAAATTTGGTATCTAAATTCTCCCTGAAAAAAAAAACAGTGGGAGATTAATATTGGCCTTTCTGCTTGTGTGCCAGTCCTGAGTGTTCCATTTCTCTTAAATAGTGGGCCATAGAATGCCTAGTGTTTTTTTTTTAAATTTGGTATCTAAATTCTCCCTGAAAAAATAAAAAAAACAGTGGGAGATTAATATTGGCCTTTCTGCTTGTGTGCCAGTCCTGAGTGTGCCATCTCTCTTAAATAGTGGGCCATAGAAAGCCTAGTGTTTTTTTAAATTTGGTATCTAAATTCTCCCTGAAAAAAAAAACAGTGGGAGATTAATATTGGCCTTTCTGCTTGTCTGCCAGTCCTGAGTGTGCCATCTCTCTTAAATAGTGGGCCATAGAAAGACTAGTGTTTTTTTTTTAATGTGGTATCTAAATTCTCCCTGAAAAAAAAAAAACAGTGGGAGATTAATACTTGCCTTTCTGCTTGTCTGCCAGTCCTTAGTGTGGCATATCTCTTAATTAGTGGGCCATAGAAAGCCTAGTGTTTTGTTTTTTTAAATTTGGTATCTAAATTCTCCCTGAAAAAGAAAACCGTGGGAGATTAATATTGGCCTTTCTGCTTGTGTGCCAGTCCTGAGTGTGCCATCTCTCTTAAATAGTGGGCCATAGAAAGCCTAGTGTTTTTTTTTAAATTTGGTATCTAAATTCTCCCTGAAAAAATAAAAAAAACAGTGGGAGATTAATATTGGCCTTTCTGCTTGTGTGCCAGTCCTGAGTGTGCCATCTCTCTTAAATAGTGGGCCATAGAAAGCCTAGTGTTTTTTTTTTTTTAATTTGGTATCTAAATTCTCCCTGAAAAAAAAAACACAGTGGGAGATTAATATTGGCCTTTCTGCTTGTCTGCCAGTCCTGAGTGTGCCATCTCTCTTAATTAGTGGGCCATAGAAAGCCTAGTGTTTTTTTTTTTAATTTGGTATCTAAATTCTCCCTGAAAAATAAAAACCGTGGGAGATTAATATTGGCCTTTCTGCTTGTGTGCCAGTACTGAGTGTGCAATCTCTCTTAAATAGTGGGCCAAAGAAAGCCTAATTTTTTTTTTTTTAAATTTGGTATCTAAATTCTCCCTGAAAAAAAAAAAACAGTGGGAGATAAATATTGGCCTTTCTGCTTGTCTGCCAGTCCTGAGTGTGCCATCTCTCTTAAATAGTGGGCCATAGAAAGCCTATTTTTTTTTTAAATTTGGTATCTAAATTCTCCCTGAAAAAATAAAAAAAAACAGTGGGAGATTAATATTGGCCTTTCTGCTTGTGTGCCAGTCCTGAGTGTGCCATCTCTCTTAAATAGTGGGCCATAAAAAGCCTAGTGTTTTTTTAAAAAAAAATTTGGTATCTAAATTCTCCCAGAAAAAAAAAACACAGTGGGAGATTAATATTGGCCTTTCTGCTTGTGTGCCAGTCCTGAGTGTGCCATCTCTCTTAAATAGTGGGCCATAGAAAGCCTAGTGTTTTTTTAAATTTGGTATCTAAATTCTCCCTGAAAAAAAAAACAGTGGGAGATTAATATTGGCCTTTCTGCTTGTGTGCCAGTCCTGAGTGTGCCATTTCTCTTAAATAGTGGGCCATAGAATGCCTAGTGTTTTTTTTTTAAATTTGGTATCTAAATTCTCCCTGAAAAAATAAAAAAAACAGTGGGAGATTAATATTGGCCTTTCTGCTTGTGTGCCAGTCCTGAGTGTGCCATCTCTCTTAAATAGTGGGCCATAGAAAGCCTAGTGTTTTTTTAAATTTGGTATCTAAATTCTCCCTGAAAAAAAAAACAGTGGGAGATTAATATTGGCCTTTCTGCTTGTGTGCCAGTCCTGAGTGTGCCATCTCTCTTAAATAGTGGGCCATAGAAAGCCTAGTGTTTTTTTAAATTTGGTATCTAAATTCTCCCTGAAAAAAAAAACAGTGGGAGATTAATATTGGCCTTTCTGCTTGTCTGCCAGTCCTGAGTGTGCCATCTCTCTTAAATAGTGGGCCATAGAAAGACTAGTGTTTTTTTTTTAATGTGGTATCTAAATTCTCCCTGAAAAAAAAAAAACAGTGGGAGATTAATACTTGCCTTTCTGCTTGTCTGCCAGTCCTTAGTGTGGCATATCTCTTAATTAGTGGGCCATAGAAAGCCTAGTGTTTTGTTTTTTTAAATTTGGTATCTAAATTCTCCCTGAAAAAGAAAACCGTGGGAGATTAATATTGGCCTTTCTGCTTGTGTGCCAGTCCTGAGTGTGCCATCTCTCTTAAATAGTGGGCCATAGAAAGCCTAGTGTTTTTTTTTTAAATTTGGTATCTAAATTCTCCCTGAAAAAATAAAAAAAACAGTGGGAGATTAATATTGGCCTTTCTGCTTGTGTGCCAGTCCTGAGTGTGCCATCTCTCTTAAATAGTGGGCCATAGAAAGCCTAGTGTTTTTTTTTTTTTAATTTGGTATCTAAATTCTCCCTGAAAAAAAAAACACAGTGGGAGATTAATATTGGCCTTTCTGCTTGTCTGCCAGTCCTGAGTGTGCCATCTCTCTTAATTAGTGGGCCATAGAAAGCCTAGTGTTTTTTTTTTTAATTTGGTATCTAAATTCTCCCTGAAAAAAAAAACCGTGGGAGATTAATATTGGCCTTTCTGCTTGTGTGCCAGTACTGAGTGTGCAATCTCTCTTAAATAGTGGGCCATAGAAAGCCTAATTTTTTTTTTTTTTAAATTTGGTATCTAAATTCTCCCTGAAAAAAAAAAAAACAGTGGGAGATAAATATTGGCCTTTCTGCTTGTCTGCCAGTCCTGAGTGTGCCATCTCTCTTAAATAGTGGGCCATAGAAAGCCTATTTTTTTTTTAAATTTGGTATCTAAACTCTCCCTGAAAAAATAAAAAAAAACAGTGGGAGATTAATATTGGCCTTTCTGCTTGTGTGCCAGTCCTGAGTGTGCCATCTTTCTTAAATAGTGGGCCATAGAAAGCCTAGTGTTTTTTTTAAAAAAAATTTGGTATCTAAATTCTCCCTGAAAAAAAAAACACAGTGGGAGATTAATATTGGCCTTTCTGCTTGTCTGCCAGTCCTGAGTGTGCCATCTCTCTTAAATAGTGGGCCATAGAAAGCCTAGTGTTTTTTTTTTAATTTGGTATCTAAATTCTCCCTGAAAAAAAAAAATCGTGGGAGATTAATATTGGCCTTTCTGCTTGTGTGCCAGTACTGAGTAGTGTGCCATCTCTCTTAAATAGTGGGCCATAGAAAGCCTTTAAAAAAAAAAAAAATTTGGTATCTAAATTCTCCCTGAAAAAAAAAAAAACAGTGGGAGATTAATATTGGCCTTTCTGCTTGTGTGCCAGTCCTGAGTGTGCCATCTCTCTTAAATAGTGGGCCATAGAAAGCCTAATGTTTTTTTTTTTTAATTTGGTATCTAAATTCTCCCTGAAAAAAAAAAACAGTGGGAGATTAATATTGGCCTTTCTGCTTGTCTGCCAGTCCTGAGTGTGACATCTCTCTTAAATAGTGGGCCATAGAAAGCCTAGTGTTTTTTTTCTTTTTTAATTTGGTTTCTAATTTCTCCCTGAAAAAATTAAAAAAACAGTGTGTTAGGAGTCGAGTTTCCTCTGCTGCACAGGGGGAATCTCGATCCGTGTCTGCTGCGGTCTCCCATTCTGCTTCGGCCGCAGTGGGCTCTGCTCAGCGGAGGCGCCGCTCCCAGCGTCTTGCTGGGACTGATTCTGTGCAGGGGGTTACTGCTGCCTTTTCTGGCTCTCCTGTTGTACCCTGCACTGATCTGCGGTGAGCGGGCTTCTCTGGGACTAAGTCCTTATTTGCACACACTGAGCATGCCCAGGGCAAGATCTCCCGTTGGAGATCGAGGGTCACATGCTCAGGCACTGCAGCACATCCCATTGGTCCTCTTGGCAGGTCCTGAAAGGGCAAAACTTCTGTAGCTGCTTCCTGTGCTGCAACTATATAAACTGCGCATGACCGCACGGCCATGCGCTAGTATTGTCTTGATAATGTGTGTGTGTAGATGGATGTATGTCGATGGATGAAAGCTCCTAAGTATCCCTCCCTAGTGTTGTTGACTGCTCGCGGATGATGGTAGCTATCTAGCGCCCGACTAGCCATCTGCACGTAACACACATCACAGCGTCCAGTTGCTGTGTCCGCCAGTACGGCGCCGTGCGCTTCCTCTGCGCTTTCCTTACCCAAGCCTGGGTGGTTAGTGGCGTCCGTCAGTGAGGCACCGCACGCACTCTCGTGCCTTTATATTCTATTTATTAGTTTCCTTACACACCCAGTTGCGGTGTTGTGCCAGCAAGTGTCTAATCGGACTTCAATCCTGAGTAGGGGTTGAGTTCGCTGACTTCTTGCTCGCGCTCTATGTGCGGTACTGCGGTCCTGTGACGCAACAGGATCGCTTCCTTCACGCAGGGTGAAGTTAACCCATGTGTGTATACTTAGTACCGCCATATAGTCCGTCTTACTAGCAGCAGGGTCTTTACCTGCACGGTGGACCTCGGACTGCGAACGCACCTAGTTTCATATCATCTATACTTGGTGCGTTCCGCCAGTCCTTAACATAATACTAGCGCCAAGGTCTGGCTAGTAAATGGCGGACATTCAGCAATCTTGGCGGTATATCCAGCAGCTGGAGGGTAGGTTGTCGGTTCTCGAGAGCTCAACCTCAGCTGTGAATGTTACCGCAGTTGCTGTACAGGCTGCTAGCGTGGCTGTAGCAACCTTGTCCACTGCCACCCCTGTTCCGACATTATCTCGCCTCCCGTTGCCAGAAAAATTTTCTGGAGATTGCAAAACTTGTAGGGGATTCGTGAGTCAGTGCTCTATCCACCTCGAGCTCCTGGCTGCACGTTTTCCTACAGAGCGGGCTAAGGTGGGATTTATTGTCTCTCTCTTGTCGGACAGGGCGTTGGAGTGGGCTACGCCGCTGTGGGAGCGTGATGATCATGTGGTGCAGAGTGCTCCGTTGTTTCTGAGCACTCTGAAAAAGGTCTTTTTAGGACCTCAAGTCACCCATGACACAGCGCTCCAACTACTGGCATTAACTCAGGGTGAGTCCTTGGTCAGCCATTTTTCCGTCCGCTTCCGTACTTTAGCTTTTGAGCTGGAGTGGTCGGATAAAGCCCTTATCCCCATATTTTGGAGGGGCCTGGCTGATCACGTTAAGGACGCTCTGGCCACTAGGGAGATTCCTGCCACACTGGAGGAGTTAATAACTGTCTCTACTCGTATTGACCTCCGTTTTAACGAGCGGAGGTTAGAGCGAGCCCAGTGTAGGCAGAGGTTTCGGCTGGCTCCCACCTTCGCCAAACCTTTGGAATCTCCAATCCAGGCATCTGAGTCACATGAGGCCTTAGAGGTGACACGAGCGGGATCCAAATCTCAGTCCGCCCATGCACATAGGGTCCGTCATGTTTGCCAGCAGTCAGGACATCTTGCCTCCAAGGGTCCTCAGCGGTCGGGGAAACGTCAGCGTCTAGTGGCAGTTGGAGGAGGTACACTAGACACGGCGACGTTTGCCTCAAAGTTGTCCTTCAAGGGGACAATTACCATAGGCCCATCCACTCTTATGGTCGAGCTATGCGTGGATTCTGGGGCAGAGGGTAATTTTATGTCTTCCTCTTTTGCCCAGCGTCACGCAATACCCTTGGTGATGCTCGCCAAGCCTGTAACCGTTCGAGTGGTAAATGGGTCAACACTACCCTCACAGATTACCCACCAAACCATTCCTTTCACGCTTTCTGTGTCTCCATCACATCAGGAGATAATCTCCCTATTAGTCATTCCTGAGGGAATTGATGAGGTCCTGTTGGGGATACCATGGCTTCGCTACCATTCTCCTCATATTGAGTGGTCCTCTGGGAGAATTTTGGGATGGAGTAAATCCTGCGAGGGTAGAAGTCAGAGGGAGTGCGTTCAGGTTGCTACTACACAGGTACCCGCAGATCTTTCCTCTCTCCCCAAGCACTATTGGCCCTATGCAGACGTGTTCTCCAAAAGAGCTGCGGAGACCCTTCCGCCTCACCGCCCCTATGACTGTCCTATTGACCTCTTGCCTGGTGCTGAGCCTCCCCGGGGTCGAGTCTATCCGTTATCTCTCCCGGAGACGGAGGCAATGTCTCAGTACATCCAAGAGAATCTGGCAAGAGGATTCATTAGGAAGTCAGTGTCACCGGCAGGGGCTGGGTTCTTCTTCGTACAGAAGAAGACTGGAGACTTACGTCCATGCATAGACTACAGGGGTCTTAACGCCATCACCGTTAAGAACAAGTACCCATTACCCCTGATAATCTGAGCTGTTTGATAGGCTACGGGGAGCGAGGATATTTACTAAGTTAGATCTGCGGGGTGCTTACAACCTGATTCGCATCCGTGAGGGGGATGAATGGAAGACGGCTTTTAACACCAGGGATGGGCACTATGAATATCTGGTGATGCCCTTCGGGTTCTGTAATGCCCCAGCCGTTTTCCAAGACTTTGTGAACGACATCTTCCGGGATATGCTCACCACCTCGGTCGTAGTCTATCTGGATGATATTCTCATCTTCTCTCCAGATATTGACTCCCATCGGAGAGATGTTCGCAAAGTCTTCGACCTCTTACGGGCAAACTCCCTCTACGCCAAGTTGGAGAAGTGTGTGTTTGAGCAGGAGTCCTTGCCTTTCCTTGGTTATATCATCTCTGCCCAGGGTTTGGCTATGGATCCTGCCAAGCTACAGGCTGTAATGGACTGGCAGGAACCCCATTCTCTTAAAGCGGTGCAGCGCTTTATGGGGTTCATTAATTACTATCGCCAGTTCATTCCACACTTCTCAACTTTGGTAGCTCCCTTGGTTGCCCTCACCAAGAAGGGAGCAAATCCCAAGTTGTGGTCAGAGGAGGTCTCTAAAGCCTTTCTCTCGATCAAGTCACACTTCGCTAGCGCTCCCATCCTACATCGCCCCGATGTTGATAAACCATTTATCTTGGAGGTGGATGCCTCATCCGTTGGTGCTAGAGCAGTCCTTTTCCAAAAGGATGCTCAAGGTCGGAAGCATCCTTGCTTCTTCTTCTCCAAGACCTTCACACCTTCACACCAGCGGAGAGGAATTATTCCATCGTGGACAGGGAGTTGCTAGCCATGAAGTTGGCTTTTTCTGAGTGGAGACATCTCTTGGAGGGAGCTCGCTTTCCCTTCCAAGTCTTCACTGACCACAAGAACTTGGTATATCTACAAACGGCCCAGCGGCTGAATTCTCGCCAGGCTAGATCGTCCCTGTTCTTCTCCCGGTTTCATTTTACTCTCCATTTCCTCTCCGGGGAGAAGAACGTTTGTGCTGACGCTCTCTCCCGCTCCGTAGTGTCATCGGAGGAGGAGGAGGAGCCTCGGCTTATTGTCCCTTCTGAGAGCCTGAGAACTGTAGCTCCGGTTTCGCTAGAGTCTGTGCCCCCGGGCAAGACTTTCGTACCAGCTAACTTGCAACCGGAGGTTCTCTCTTGGGCTCACTCCTCCAGAGTGGGTGGGCATTTTGGGACCAAGAGGACATCTGAGCTTTTGGCGAGAACATACTGGTGGCCGCATATGGCCCGAGATGTCAGGGACTATATTCAGGCGTGCGTTTCTTGCGCCGAGAATCGGTCTCCTCGGCAACGGCCTGCTGGGTTGCTTTACCCTCTACCGGTGGCAGACAGGCCCTGGGAGATGGTCGGGATGGACTTTGTGGTGGGCTTACCCAAGTCGCGTGGCTGCTCCATTATTTGGGTTGTCACCGACCATTTCTCTAAGATGGTGCATTTGGTGCCGCTTCCTCGGTTACCCTCTGCACGGGCTTTGGCGGTGTTGTTCATTAAGCACGTTTTCCGATTGCATGGTATGCCTGATAAGATTGTCAGCGATCGGGCTCCCCAGTTCGCGTCTCGGTTTTGGAGAGAGCTCTGCCGTTTACTCAGCATAGAGTTAAACCTCTCCTCTGCATACCATCCCGAGACGAATGGGTTGATGGAGAGAACCAACCAGACTCTGGTGACATATTTGCGACATTTCGTCTCTGCTAGGCAGGATGACTGGGCATCTTTGCTACCTTGGGCGGAATTTGCCTTGAACAACACCGTAGCCGATTCCACTGGTCAGACTCCTTTTCTCCTTAATTACGGCCAGCATCCGCGTGTCCCTGTGCCCATGCCCGTGTCATCCACCGATTCTAGGGTGGCAGACTGGGCGGTGGAGGCACGTGACATCTGGGACCGCACACAGGATGCCATCCGGGCCTCCAAGGAGAGAATGAGGGTTTCAGCTGATACACACCGGCGCCCCGCTCCGGTCTTTGCTCCTGGCGACTTAGTGTGGCTCTCCGCCTGTAATATCAGGCTGCGAGTTGAGTCCACTAAGTTTACTCCTCGCTACATTGGCCCGTTTAAGGTTCTGGAACAGGTCAACCCTGTGGTCTACCGTTTGGCTATTCCTCCACGCCTTGGTATCACCGATACTTTTCACATTTCCCTCTTAAAGCCCGTTCATTTGTCCCAGTTTTCTGAGTCATCTGCTGGGACATCGGGTTCATCCACGGATGAGTTTGAGGTGAATGCTATTGTGGGGTGCAAGGTGGTACGTGGCAAGAAATTTTATCTGGTGGACTGGAAGGGTCACGGCCCAGAGGATAGAACCTGGGAGCCTGTGGAGCACATTCGGGCTCCGCTGCTTATTGCAGCTTTTGAGCGTAGTGAGGCTCAAGGAGGGGGGGGCCCTAGGAGGGGGGGGTAATATTAGGAGTCGAGTTTCCTCTGCTGCACAGGGGGAATCTCGATCCGTGTCTGCTGCGGTCTCCCATTCTGCTTCGGCCGCAGTGGGCTCTGCTCAGCGGAGGCGCCGCTCCCAGCGTCTTGCTGGGACTGATTCTGTGCAGGGGGTTACTGCTGCCTTTTCTGGCTCTCCTGTTGTATCCTGCACTGATCTGCGGCGAGCGGGCTTCTCTGGGACTAAGTCCTTATTTGCACACACTGAGCATGCCCAGGGCAAGATCTCCCGTTGGAGATCGAGGGTCACATGCTCAGGCACTGCAGCACATCCCATTGGTCCTCTTGGCAGGTCCTGAAAGGGCAAAACTTCTGTAGCTGCTTCCTGTGCTGCAACTATATAAACTGCGCATGACCGCACGGCCATGCGCTAGTATTGTCTTGATAATGTGTGTGTGTAGATGGATGTATGTCGATGGATGAAAGCTCCTAAGTATCCCTCCCTAGTGTTGTTGACTGCTCGTGGATGATGGTAGCTATCTAGCACCAGACTAGCCATCTGCACGTAACACACATCACAGCGTCCAGTTGCTGTGTCCGCCAGTACGGCGCCGTGCGCTGCCTCTGCGCTTTCCTTACCCAAGCCTGGGTGGTTAGTGGTGTCCGTCAGTGCGGCACCGCACGCACTCTCGTGCCTTTATATCCTATTTATTAGTTTCCTTACACACCTAGTTGCGTTGTTGTGCCAGCAAGTGTCTAATCGGACTTCAATCCTGAGTAGGGGTTGGGTTCGCTGACTTCTTGCTCGCGCTCTATATGCGGTACTGCGGTCCTGTGACGCAACAGGATCGCTTCCTTCACGCAGGGTGAAGTTAACCCATGTGTGTATACTTAGTACCGCCATATAGTCCGTCTTACTAGCAGCAGGGTCTTTACCTGCACGGTGGACCTCGGACTGCGAACGCACCTAGTTTCATATCATCTATACTTGGTGCGTTCCGCCGGTCCTTAACACAGTGGGAGATAAATATTGGCCTTTCTGCTTGTGTGCCAGTCCTGAGTGTGCCATCTCTCTTAAATAGTGGGCCATAGAAAGCCTAGTGTTTTTTTTTTTAAATTTGGTATCTAAATTCTCACTGAAAAAAAAAAAACAGTGGGAGATTAATATTGGCCTTTCTGCTTGTCTGCCAGTCCTGAGTGTGCCATCTCTCTTAAATAGTGGGCCATAGAAAGCCTAGTGTTTTTTTTTTTTTAAATTTGGTATCTAAATTCTCCCTGAAAAAAAAACAGTGGGAGATTAATATTGGCCTTTCTGCTTGTCTGCCAGTCCTGAGTGTGCCATCTCTCTTAATTAGTGGGCCATAGAAAGCCTAGTGTTTTTTAAAAAAAATTTGGTATCTAAATTCTCCCTGAAAAAAAAAAAACAGTGAGAGATTAATATTGGCCTTTCTGCTTGTCTGCCAGTCCTGAGTGTGCCATCTCTCTTAAATAGTGGGCCATAGAAAGCCTTTTTTTTTTTTTTTAAATTTGGTATCAAAATTCTCCCTGAAAAAAAATACAGTGGGAGATTAATATTGGCCTTTCTGCTTGTGTGCCAGTCCTGAGTGTGCCATCTCTCTTAAATAGTGGGCCATAGAAAGCCTAGTGTTTTTTTTTTTTAAATTTGGTATCTAAATTCTCACTGAAAAAAAAAAAACAGTGGGAGATTAATATTGGCCTTTCTGCTTGTCTGCCAGTCCTGAGTGTGCCATCTCTCTTAAATAGTGGGCCATAGAAAGCCTAGTGTTTTTTTTTTTTAAATTTGGTATCTAAATTCTCCCTGAAAAAAAAACAGTGGGAGATTAATATTGGCCTTTCTGCTTGTCTGCCAGTCCTGAGTGTGCCATCTCTCTTAATTAGTGGGCCATAGAAAGCCTAGTGTTTTTTAAAAAAAATTTGGTATCTAAATTCTCCCTGAAAAAAAAAAAACAGTGAGAGATTAATATTGGCCTTTCTGCTTGTCTGCCAGTCCTGAGTGTGCCATCTCTCTTAAATAGTGGGCCATAGAAAGCCTTTTTTTTTTTTTTTAAATTTGGTATCAAAATTCTCCCTGAAAAAAAAAACAGTGGGAGATTAATATTGGCCTTTCTGCTTGTGTGCCAGTCCTGAGTGTGCCATCTCTCTTAAATAGTGGGCCATAGAAAGCCTAGTGTTTTTTTTTTTTTAATTTGGTATCTAAATTCTCCCTGAAAAAAAAAAAACAGTGGGAGATTAATATTGGCCTTTCTGCTTGAGTGACAGTCCTGCGTGTGTGGCATCTCTCTCATTTGGTGCCACAGAAAACAGAGTGTGTAACATCGTGCCTGATTTTCCTTGCGGTCTCACCCACCTATAAAGGGATATCTAAATCATACAAAAGTTAGAGTTCACCTTGTAAGATGTTTGACAGTAACAAATACCGTTAGTTTGGTTACGTTTTTAAAACAATGAGGAAGTCTGGTGGAAGAGGTCGTGGCCGTGGGCGTTCATTGCCAGCTGGTAATGATGGTAGTGGAGCATCGGGTGGTCGTGGGAAAAACAATATAGCACCTAAGTCTGGAGCTGTGGAGCCAGGTTCGTCGTCTGGCTACACAAGGCCTCGAACGCTCCCTTTTCTGGGAGTAGGAAAACCGCTTTTAAAGCCGGAGCAGCAAGAGCAAGTTTTGGCTTATCTTGCTGACTCAGCCTCTAGCTCTTTTGCCTCCTCTCGTGAAACTGGTAAATGTAAAAGCAGCGCATCGTTTGTGGATGTTCACGGTCAGGGACAAGTCGCTTACTTGTCCTCTTCAGCAAAAACAGCAACAGAGAAGGATGCAGCAGGCGACACAACGGGTTACTCCATGGAGCTCTTTACACATACCGTCCCTGGCTTAGAAAGTGAAACAGTTAACAGGCCATGCCCATTGCAAGTTGAATCTGATATGGAGTGCACTGATGCACAGCCACAGCCAGACTACTATGCTGGTCCTTTGACTCAGACCACAACATTGCCCTCGCAGGGTACTGATCCAGAATCAGACCCTGATGAGACTATGGTGCCCCGTCACGAACGCTATACCACCGACTTACACGGTGACACAGACGAAGTTGCACACGAGCTAGAAGAGGAGGTTATAGATGACCCAGTTGTTGACCCCGATTGGCAGCCATCGGGGGAACAGGGTGCAGGCGGCAGTAGTTCTGAAGCGGAGGAGGAGGGGCCGCAGCAGGCATCAACATCGCAACAGGTTCCATCTGCCGGGCCCAAAACGCGTGGCAAAGCCAAAACCTGTTGGAGGACAGCGTGGCCATCCGGTTAAAGCTCAGTCTGCAATGCCTGAAAAGGGATCCGATGCTAGAAAGAGTGCAGTCTGGCATTTTTTTTAAACAACATCCAATTGATCAGCGCAAAGTCATCTGTCAAAAATGTTCAACTACCTTAAGCAGAGGTCAGAATCTGAAAAGTCTAAATACAAGTTGCATGCATAGACATTTAACCACCATGCATTTGCAAGCCTGGACTAACTACCAAACGTCCCTTAAGGTTGTAGCACCCTCGGCCAATGAAGCTAGTCAGCAACGCAACATCCCTTCCGTCACTGTAAGGCCACCATTTTCCGCACCACCTGCAGGGTCTGTGCAGGTTTCTTTGCCAGGCCAAAGCAGTCAGGGTCAGGGAATCACCAGTTTCGTAGTAGGAAACACTGCATCTAGGGCACCGGCGGCAACAATACCGTCTCCAACCGTCTCTCAGTCTGCCATGTCCACCGGCACCCCCGCTAGTTCCACGATCTCCAGCTCTCCAGTCCAGCTCACCCTACATGAGACTCTGGTTAGAAAAAGGAAGTACTTAGCCTCGCATCCGCGTACACAGGGTTTGAACGCCCACATAGCTAGACTAATCTCGTTAGAGATGATGCCCTACCGGTTAGTTGAAAGCGAAGCTTTCAAAACCCTGATGGACTACGCTGTACCACGCTACAAGCTACCCAGTCGACGCTTCTTTTCGATAAAAGCCATCCCAGCCCTCCACCAGCATGTTAAAGAGCGCATCGTCCATGCACTCAGGCAATCTGTGAGTACAAAGGTGCACCTGACAACAGATGCATGGACCAGTAGGCATGGCCAGGGACGTTACGTGTCCATCACGGCACACTGGGTGAATGTGGTGGATGCAGGGTCCACAGGGGACAGCAATTTTGGGACAGTTCTGCCTAGCCCACGGTCTAGGAAACAGTTGGCTGTAGCCGTTCGCACCCCCTCCTCCTCCTCCTCGTCCTCCTGCAGAAGCGAGAGCTCGTCCACAGACCGCAGTCGCCCAACCACTCCATCCGCAGCTGCCACTGTTGCACACCAGTTGTCCCATTATGGGGCAGCTACTGGCAAGCGTCAGCAGGCTGTATTGGCTATGAAGTGTTTGGGCGACAACAGACACACCGCGGAAGTTCTGTCCGAGTTCTTGCAGAAAGAAACGCAGTCGTGGCTGGGCACTGTAGATCTTGAGGCAGGCAAGGTAGTGAGTGATAACAGAAGGAATTTCATGGCTGCCATCTCCCTTTCCCAACTGAAACACATTCGTTGCCTGGCTCACACCTTAAACCTGGTGGTGCAGTGCTTCCTGAAAAGTTATCCGGGGTTATACGACCTGCTCCTCAAAGTGTGCGGACTTTGCTCGCATATCCGCCGTTCGCCCGTACACTCCATCCGTATGCAGACCTATCAGCGGTCTTTGAACCTTCCCCAGCATCGCCTAATCATAGACGTTGCAACAAGGTGGAACTCAACACTGCACATGCTTCAGAGACTGTGCGAACAGAGGCGTGCCGTTATGTATTTCTGGGAGGATACACATACACCGGCAGGCAGTAGGATGGCAGACATGGAGTTGTCAGGTGTGCAGTGGTCGAAGATACAAGACATGTGTCAAGTCCTTCAGTGTTTTGAGGAATGCACACGGCTGGTTAGTGCAGACAACGCCATAATAAGCATGAGCATCCCCCTAATGCGTCTGCTGATGCAAAGTTTGACGCACATAAAGGAGCAGGCGTCTGCAGCAGAGGAAGAGGAAAGCCTTGATGACAGTCAGCCATTGTCTGGTCAGGGCAGTGTACAGGACGAGGTAGCGGGCGAACAGGAGGAGGAGGAGGAGGAGGATGATGGGGATGAGTATTTTTTTAATGAAGAAGCTTTTCCGGGGCCACTGGAAATTGGTGGCGTGGCAAGGCCGGGTTCTGGTTTTTTGAGGGACACAAGTGACGTAGATTTGCCTGAAACAGCCCCTCAACCCAGCACAACCGCAGATTTGACAACTGGAACTTTGGCCCACATGGCGGATTATGCCTTACGTATCCTCAAAAGGGACACACGCATTACTAAAATGATGAACGATGACAATTACTGGTTTGCCTGCCTCCTTGATCCTCGCTATAAAGGCAAATTGGAAAATATTATGCCACATGAGAACTTGGAACTAATATTAGCAACCAAACAATCAACTCTTGTTGACCATTTGCTTCAGGCATTCCCAGCACACAGCACCCGTGATCGTTCTCACACGAGCTGCAGGGGGCAGCAGACCAGAGGTGTTAGAGGTGCAGAAATCAGAAGTGGCATTGGACAGAGGGGTTTTCTGACCAGGTTGTGGAGTGATTTTGCTATGACCGCAGACAGGACAGGTACTGCAGCATCAATTCAAAGTGACAGGAGACAACATTTGTCCAGTATGGTTACTAACTATTTTTCATCCCTTATCGATGTTCTCCCTCAACCGTCATTCCCATTTGATTACTGGGCATCCAAATTAGACACCTGGCCAGAATTGGCAGAATATGCATTGCAGGAGCTTGCTTGCCCGCCAGCTACTGTCCTATCAGAAAGAGTATTCAGTGCTGCAGGTTCAATATTAACCGAAAAAAGGACTCGTCTGGCTACCCAAAATGTTGATGATCTAACCTTCATTAAAATGAACCACAACTGGATTTCGAATTCTTTTGCCCCACCTTGCCCGGCTGACACCTAGCTTTCCTATGAAAAGGTCTTGTTTGTGGACTACTCTGACTGACTTTTCCAATCGCGTAATTTGCAGCAGCTGATTGTCCAGCATACGACATGTTTACACCTCCCAAAATGGCCAAACTCCCCCCACTGGGCCGTGGTCTCGCCACTTGGCGCAAGCACCCGTGAGAGTGCCGTTTGTCTGAAGAGGTGGGTGTGCCCGCTTTTGGTCGACGGCACTGCCACTGGGTCCCTCATAGTACAATAAAGTGTCTCTGGCGGTGGTGGTGCGCACCCAACGTCAGACACACTGTTGTAACATGAGGGGCCCTGGGCCTGTACCGCCGGCCACAAGAGAGTTTCCCCCCCCCAGCTCAAACATTGCTCTACCACTTGCACAATTATCTGTCACAGTTCCACCAATGTTTAGTCTATGCGCTGACATCATTCAATGCCTGGCACTGACAATACACCAGTAAATAATTAGCGCCAAATTACTAGGTCTAAAACTCAGTAGAGGAGCCCACCCCTGTACCTAAGTATTCCACCCTTTTGTGTTTTGGTTTTGTTGTAATGCGAGACATTAACATCTATTTATTTTTTTGGAGTACTAACCGGCAGACACTCTTTACAATCGGCCTCCGCTGACAACACCAATGCTGCCTGCGTACCCCTGCAAGAGAATTGCAAGTGCCTACAGCCAAATTTTGTTATGTTAGGCCTACTATGCCTGTCTGCAGTCCCTCCTTCCACTAGTCCTCCACTGACCAGACCACTGCTGCCTGTGTACCCCTGGAACCAATTTAAAAGTGCCTAAAGCCAAATTTTGTTATGTTAGGCCTACTACGCCTGTCTGCGGTCCCTCCTTCCACTAGTCCTCCAGTGACCTGTCCACTGCTGCCCATGTACCCCTGGAACCAATGTAAAAGTGCCTACAGCCAAATTTTGTTATGTTAGGCCTACTACGCCTGTCTGCGGTCCCTCCTTCCACTAGTCCTCCACTGACCTGTCCACTGCTGCCCGTGTACCCCTGGAACCAATGTAAAAGTGCCTACAGCCAAATTTTGTTATGTTAGGCCTACTACGCCTGTCTGCGGTCCCTCCTTCCACTAGTCCTCCAGTGTCCTGTCTACTGCTGCCTGTGTACCCCTGGAACCAATTTAAAAGTGCCTACAGCCAAATTTTGTTATGTTAGGCCTACTACGCCTGTCTGCGGTCCCTCCTTCCACTAGTCCTCCACTGACCAGACCACTGCTGCCCGTGTACCCCTGGAACCAATTTAAAAGTGCCTACAGCCAAATTTTGTTATGTTAGGCCTACTACGCCTGTCAGGTTTCCTCTCCATAGCTTTGAGCTTCTAGCTCTCGTTTAGTAGTTGTTGAAAACAACACTGCATTCGGCCTACAAGTTGGGTCTGGGTTGTAGAGACGGTGTCTTCCGCTCCAAGGTGTTCTCCAGGTTTCCTCTCCATTGCTTCAATCTTAAAGCTCTTGTTTAGTAGTTGTTGAAAACAACACTGCATTCGGCCTACAAGTTGGGTCTGGAGTGTAGAGACGGTGTCTTCCGCTCCAAGATGTTCCCCAGGTTGCCTCTCCATTGCTTCAATCTTAAAGCTCTTGTTTAGTAGTTATTGAAAACTACACTGCATTCGGCCTACAAGTTGGGTCTGGGGTGTAGAGACGGTGTCTTCCGCTCCAAGGTGTTCCCCAGGTTGCCTCTCCATTGCTTCAATCTTAAAGCTCTTGTTTAGTAGTTGTTGAAAACAACACTGCATTCGGCCTACAAGTTGGGTCTGGGTTGTAGAGACGGTGTCTTCCGCTCCAAGGTGTTCTCCAGGTTTCCTCTCCATTGCTTCAATCTTAAAGCTCTCGTTTAGTATTTGTTGAAAACAACACTGCATTCGGCCTACAAGTTGGGTCTGGGGTGTAGAGACGGTGTCTTCCACTCCAAGGTGTTCCCCAGGTTGCCTCTCCATTGCTTCAATCTTAAAGCTCTTGTTTAGTAGTTGTTGAAAACAACACTGCATTCGGCCTACAAGTTGGGTCTGGGTTGTAGAGACAGTGTCTTCTGCTCCAAGGTGTTCTCCAGGTTTCCTCTCCATTGCTTCAATCATAAAGCTCTCGTTTAGTAGTTGTTGAAAACAACACTGCATTCGGCCTACAAGTTGGGCCTGGGGTGTAGAGACGGTGTCTTCCGCTCCAAGGTGTTCTCCAGGTTTCCTCTCCATTGCTTTAATCTTAAAGCTCTCGTTTAGTAGTTGTTGAAAACAACACTGCATTTGTCCTACAAGTTGGGTCTGGGTTGTAGAGACGGTGTCTTCCGCTCCAAGATGTTCTCCAGTTTTCCTCTCCATTGCTTCAATCTTAAAGCTCTTGTTTAGTAGTTGTTGAAAACAACACTGCATTCGGCCTACAAGTTGGGTCTGGGGTGTAGAGACGGTGTCTTCCGCTACAAGGTGTTCCACAGGTTGCCTCTCCATTGCTTCAATCTTAAAGCTCTTGTTTAGTAGTTGTTGAAAACAACACTGCATTCGGCCTGCAAGTTGGGTCTGGGGTGTAGAGACGGTGTCTTCCACTCCAAGGTGTTCCCCAGGTTTCCTCTCCATTGCTTCGATCTTCTGGCTCTCGTTTAGTAGTTGTTGAAAACAACACTGCATTAGGCCTACTAGTTGGGTTGGGGCCTTCTATCTGTGTCTGCCGCATCTTGCTGTTCTCCTACAGTGAACAAAGCTGTGCCGCCGGTTTACTACTGTTGCCAATTTTGAACTGCATTTAGAATACTTACTGATTTGGGCCTACTCTCTGTGTCAGCCTCTCATTCCAGTTGTCCTCCACTGAACAAAACAATGCCCCCTAGTTAGTCCTGTTACCAATTTTGAACTGCATTTAGCCCACTTTATTCTTTGGGCCCATATCTGTTTCTCCCTCATCCTGCCCATTGCCCAGCCAGTGATAGATGAGTCTGCTGGTACATTGACCCATAATGCAACATTCCCCGTGCACGCTACACTGCAAGATTGTGACCCTGCTGAAAGTCAGGTCCCCCTTCCCGCATACCATACCACCTTACACGGGGACAAAGAGGAAGGTGCAGATGAAGGTGCAGGTTCCTTCATCAGGTAGGGGGAGGAATACTCGTTGGCGACGTCACTGGCACAGGGCCCCTCATAGTACGCAAAAGTGTTGCTGCCAGTGGGAGGCGCCCCCGCCGTGCAAACACACCGCTGTACTTTGAGGGGCCCTGTGCCAGTGCCAATGCCAACGAGTGGGCCCCCCCTGCTTGCTCAGGATCACAGCACTTGCAAAGTTGAAATACTTACCTCTCCCTGCTCCACTGCTGTGACGTGGTCCAGATTTACTGGGCCCACTAATTACTTGAACCAGCCCTACCCCCCACAACTTTAGCCAAATGACCCCCAATATCAAATGCCTTACAATTATTATAAGCTAAATTAAGATTGACAAGCTTCAGTAACAAGAATGGATGTTTTTGCCATTAAAATGGGCTCTGTACATGTTTTCCTGGCCTCTACTCACTGCCGACTATGCTCCCCCATTGACTTGCATTGGGTTTCGTGTTTCGGTCGATCCCCGACTTTTCGCGATAATCGGCCGATTCCACTCGACTCGACTTTTGAGATAGTCGGGTTTCGCGAAACCCGACTCGACTCTAAAAAGGTCAAGGTCGCTTAACCCTAGGCATCATGTAATGCTCCATACAGTATATGGTGGCCCCATATATTGCTCCAAACAGAATGGGCCTCATATAATTCTCCATAAGATGATTCATACATTTTAAAAAAAAATTAAAATTCAAAATCACTTCTCCTTACAGGCCGCGCTGCTTTGCTCCAGACTCATCAGCATCGGCATCTTATGGCTCTCTACACTGTGACTGCTCAGTCAGAAGGCGCATACTAGTGACATCATCATGCCCTCTGACCTGAATGTCACAGTTATGAGACGTGGAAGACACCGCAGCAGTGGAACAGAGAGAGGTGAGTATCACAAGTGCCGGGACCCTGAGCAAGAGACGGGGGGGAACTTGCGGTGCTAGTCCCCCATGGTGCGCTAGTGTCTGTGACAGTGAGTGGGCCCCCCATCTGCTCGGGACCCCGGCACTTTCCCGGGTGCGTCGGGTGCTGACACCGGCCCTGAAAGGGGATGTACTCATTTATGCTGAGCACTGTATATAACAAAAAAGGATGATTATGATTATAATGGGATTTCATTTTGTGAATCTGTGAAGTACAGTTTTTATATCCTAAAAACATATTGTACAGCAGATGCATTGCTGGTCTATGACTCATAAGTACCGTACTTCAACCAGCAGTGTGGCCAAGCGTAAAAAAGTTGCACAAATTAGAGCAATGGTTTGGCAACTTCACAGAATTGTAATATATTTATAGGACATCTTTCTCCACATTTTTTGTGCGAAATGTTGCTACAGACCTGTCATGTTTGAGGAAATTTGTCATAGGTACATTAGTGAGGATGAAGCAATACACATACAGTAGTTCCAAGGTCACAATTGTCATACACACCCTCAGCCACTTGGTGGTAGTAGCGCTCTTCTCAACTTTATTTATTTTATTCTGCACTTTATTAAAACAGAAAAGGTGATGAGCTGTCCACATGTAATCAATAGGAGAGTGCAATGCCAAGTAAAAATGATTAATAAATACAAATAAGCCAAAGGACACAACAAATACAGATATCTTGCTTTGTTACATTGCCCTTAGTTCATTTTCCTAAGTAATAAAAAATCATAGGGTACAAATATAGCAAAGCAGCAATGTAATTACTGTAGTACTTGTAATCTCCATCCTTCTATTATATCAAGGAACAGGAAACAGCAATTGTGCTCAAAAAATATATACCGTAAATGGTACAACTATTTCTGCATTTCTAGTTTAGGTAGATATTGTTTGTCTATAATTGCATTATTATTATTCTATAATTTGATAATAACATGTTTTCATCAATGCAGAAATACAAATAATTCTACAGGAGTTCCCATACTTTTTCATACAGCTGTATATGTGGATGGTTATACAGTGGTCTCTCTAATACAATGGGCTCAAGTTATAATATTATCAAAATACAATTTCTATGCACAGGCACATTGGGCCCAATTCATCAAAGCTTTCACGACACAATTCTGGTGTAACAGTTTTTAAAGTCGCATGGCCGCATGCTGGGAGAAGGCGACCATACAGCCGGTCTAATTCATGACGAGATGTGTCATTCCTTAAGCCAGAAATCTCACTCCAGTACTTAACTGGAGTGGAAATTCTGGTGCCATAGGAGGATTTTAATGAGGGCAATTTGGGCTACCGCCCGCCCGGGGTCCAGGGCTCCGTGGGTCCCATTGCCAGATTGCCCTCATTACAATGTTTTGTGCACCGTCATCCACTGCCACAAATCCCGGCAGGATGCTTTCCTAGAGCTCCGCTGCCGACAATGCAGAATAGCAGCGCAGCTCCAGGTGAGCTCCCGTCGCCTCTGCTGTGACGTGTCGATGCAATGATGTCATCAGCTGGCTTGTGCCGGCATAGCTAGGGTTTTGGTTCAGGGGGGCCGAAGCTTCTGAGTGGCCCTGAAACCAGGTAACCTTGATTACAACTGGGTGATGCCCCCTAATAGTGGAGGAGAACCTCAGCAGATGACCGCGCTATTACTGAAGATAATCTCTACAGGTCCTTCTCAAAAAATTAGCATATAGTGTTAAATTTCATTATTTACCATAATGTAATGATTACAATTAAACTTTCATATATTATAGATTCATTATCCACCAACTGAAATTTGTCACGTCTTTTATTGTTTTAATACTGATGATTTTGGCATACAACTCCTGATAACCCAAAAAACCTGTCTCAATAAATTAGCATATTTCACCCATCCAATCAAATAAAAGTGTTTTTTAATAACAAACAAAAAAACCATCAAATAATAATGTTCAGTTATGCACTCAATACTTGGTCGGGAATCCTTTGGCAGAAATGACTGCTTCAATGCGGCGTGGCATGGAGGCAATCAGCCTGTGACACTGCTGAGATGTTATGGAGGCCCAGGATGCTTCAATAGCGGCCTTAAGCTCATCCAGAGTGTTGGGTCTTGCGTCTCTCAACTTTCTCTTCGCAATATCCCACAGATTCTCTATGGGGTTCAGGTCAGGAGAGTTGGCAGGCCAATTGAGCACAGTAATACCATGGTCAGTAAACCATTTACCAGTGGTTTTGGCACTGTGAGCAGGTGCCAGGTCGTGCTGAAAAATGAAATCTTCATCTCCATAAAGCATTTCAGCCGATGGAAGCATGAAGTGCTCCAAAATCTCCTGATAGCTAGCTGCATTGACCCTGCCCTTGATGAAACACAGTGGACCAACACCAGCAGCTGACATGGCACCCCACACCATCACTGACTGTGGGTACTTGACACTGGACTTCAGGCATTTTGGCATTTCCTTCTCCCCAGTCTTCCTCCAGACTCTGGCACCTTGATTTCCGAATGACATGCAAAATTTGCTTTCATCAGAAAAAAGTACTTGGGACCACTTAGCAACAGTCCAGTGCTGCTTCTCTGTAGCCCATTTCGGCACCTGTAGCCCATTTCCTGCACATGCCTGTGCACGGTGGCTCTGGATGTTTCCACACCAGACTCAGTCCACTGCTTCCTCAGGTTCCCCAAGGTCTGGAATCGGTCCTTCTCCACAATCTTCCTCAGGGTCCGGTCTCCTCTTCTCGTTGTACAGCGTTTTCTGCCACATTGTTTCCTTCCAACAGACTTACCATTGAGGTGCCTTGATACAGCACTCTGGGAACAGCCTATTTGTTGAGAAATTTCTTTCTGGGTCTTACCCTCTTGCTTGAGGGTGTCAATGATGGCCTTCTTGACATCTGTCAGGTCGCTAGTCTTACCCATGATGGGGGTTTTGAGTAATGAACCAGGCAGGGAGTTTATAAAAGCCTCAGGTATCTTTTGCATGTGTTTAGAGTTAATTAGTTGATTCAGAAGATTAGGGTAATAGGTCGTTTAGAGAACTTTTCTTGATATGCTAATTTATTGAGACAGGTTTTTTGGGTTATCAGGAGTTGTATGCCAAAATCATCAGTATTAAAACAATAAAAGACGTGACAAATTTCAGTTGGTGGATAATGAATCTATAATATATGAAAGTTTAATTGTAATCATTACATTATGGTAAATAATGAAATGTAACACTATATGCTAATTTTTTGAGAAGGACCTGTATATAAAGACCAACATGGATATTACCGCCATATGGTCAATGGTCAATGGTAGATACCAGTCCTACAGAACATATAACAGATCGCTGCACAGTTACAGATAATGTCTTACCGCTGACGTCCTTTCTGATGGAATCGTTCACTTTTCCCGTCTTTTCCATCTGGCCCAGACCGACATGACAACTTCTTCCAGCAACGACTCACCTGCAGAGAATACAACAAAGACACGTTTCACTTCTCATATTTTCAGCCCCATCACCATCTATTCCCAACCTGCACAAACTTCGCATCCTGCTGATATCCCAATACTGAGCCGCTGCTGCCGTATGTGTCCCTATTACTGCACCTGATACCCCGATACTGAGCCGCTGCTGCCGTATTTGTCCCTATTACTACACCTGATACCCCAATACTGAACCGCTGCTGCCGTATGTGTCCCTATTACTACACCTGATACCCCAATACTGAACCGCTGCTGCCGTATGTGTCCCTATTACTACACCTGATACCCCAATACTGAGCCGCTGCTGCCGTATGTGTCCTTATTACTGCCCCTGATACCCCAATACTGAACCGCTGCTGCCGTATGTGTCCCTATTACTGAGCCGCTGCTGGCATATGTGTCCCTATTACTGCACCTGATACCCCAATACTGAGCTGCTGCTGCCGTATGGGACCCTATTACTGCACCTGATACCCCAATACTGAGCTGCTGCCGTATGTGTCCCTATTACTGCACCTGCTGTGTGGTTCTCTGTGACTTCTAAATTCTAAAGCACCCCTCTAAAATATAGTAATGCCGCGTGCAAGTGCCCTAGAAAACAGTGCCAACATTTTGCCCCTAGAAAATAATAATGCCCTGTGTGCCCCTTTGATAGTCACAGTAACCTGAGTTCCCCTATAACAATAAGTGCTCACTTAACATTGAATACTGTCCCGAGTCTCCCCCTGTACAGCTCCCCTATACAAAGCATGATGCTCTCTTATATATAACATGATGCCTCATCACTGTAATGTACCCTCACACAGTATACTGACCCCTTAGTAGAGCAAAAAAGGGGGAGAAGCCAGCGCAGCCTAAGGTTAAGACGCAATACATAAAGTGCAAATGCACATATTAATTTCTAACTGTATTTTCAAAATGAGACATTTAGCAAACAATTGATCAATTCTTTGAGCCACCCCGCCTCTTCACGGCAATCTCATATTGGGGCAGTCCTACACTACGTTTTTTATATTCACTGTGCCATAAAGGCCTCCTAAATGAACTAAAAGCAAGACAACATTAAAAGCAAGCTGTACCTGGAGCATTACTGAGTCACCCCCATGGCGCCGAGTAGGCAAGCGAGGATAAAGGTTGTCCAGGTCCAGACAGACATTTCGGATCCAACCTCCACACTGCCCATCCAGTACCACAGATGAAGAGTGAGACAGGCTGAGACACAGGTGCATAATTAAACAAAGCCTGAGGCAGGGCAGGGCTGCTGTGAGTGTGTACAGCAGCCTATCAATCACTGAGACACAGAAAGAATGGCGCACAAAACCAGGCGCGGCGCACGGCAACAGTGGTGGTCAGCCACTTACCAATAACAGAGCAAAAAAGGGGGAGAAGCCAGCGCAGCCTAAGGTTAAGATGCAATACATAATGTGGTCTTGCTTTTAGTTCATTTAGGAGGCCTTTATGGCACAGCAAATATAAAAAACGTAGTGTAGGACTGCCCCAATATGAGATTGCCGTGAAGAGGCGGGGTGGCTCAAAGAATTGATCAATTGTTTGCTAAATGTCTCATTTTGAAAATACAGTTAGAAATTAATATGTGCATTTGCACTTTATGTATTGCGTCTTAACCTTAGGCTGCGCTGGCTTCTCCCCTTTTTTGCTCTGTTATTGGTAAGTAGCTGACCACCACTGTTGCCGTGCGCCGCGCCTGGTTATGTGCGCCATTCTTACTGTGTCTCAGTGATTGATAGGCTGCTGTACACACACACAGCTGCCCTGCCCTGCCCTAGGCTTTGTTTAATTATGCACCTGTGCCTCAGCCTGTTTCACTCTTCATCTGTGGCTCTGGATGGGCAGTGTAGAGGTTGGATCTGAAATGTCTGTCTGGACCTGGTCAACCTTTATCCTCGCTTGCCTACTCTGGCGCCATGGCGGTGACTCAGTAATGCTCCAGGTACAGCAGGCTTTTAATGTGGTCTTGCTTTTAGTTCATTTAGGAGGCCTTTATGGCACAGCGAATATAAAAAACGTAGTGTAGGACTGCCCCAATATGAGATTGCCGTGAAGAGGCGGGGTGGCTCAAAGAATTGATCAATTGTTTGCTAAATGTCTCATTTTGAAAATACCGTTAGAAATTAATATGTGCATTTGCACTTTATGTATTGTGTCTTAACCTTAGGCTGCGCTGGCTTCTCCCCTTTTTTGACCCCTTAGTAGCCCCCAAACTGCTTGATGGCCCCCAACACTGTTTGATGGCCCCTTCACTGTAATCCCCACACTGTATGATGGCCCCCTAGATAGCCTCCATATATTATATTGTGCCAGATACCCCTCAATATAGTATAATACACTCCCCATAGGCCTGGATAGTATAATGCATTACCCATAGGCCTGTATAGTATAATGCACTGCCCATAGGCCTGTATAGTATAATGCCCACCCTATAGGCCTGTATAGTATAATGCACTCCCCGTAGGCCTGTATAGTATAAAGCACTCCCCGTAGGCGGGTATAGCATAATGCACTTCCCATAGGCCTGTATAGTACAATGCACTCCCTATAGGCCTGTATAGTATAATGCGTTCCCCATAGGCCTGCATAGTATAATGCACTCCCCATAGACCTGTATAGTATAATGCTCACCCCATAGGCCTGCATAGAATAATGCACTCCCCATAGGCTCGCGTAGTATAATGCACTCCCCATTGGCCTGTATAGTATAATGCCTCCCTATAAGCCTGTATAGTATAATGCACTCCCCATAGACCGGTATAGTATAATTAACTCCCTATAGGCCTGTATAGTATAATGCACTCCCCATAGGCCTGTACAGTATAATGCACCCCCATAGGCAGCCAGTATAGTATAATGCACCCCCATTAGTCAGCCAGTACAGTATAATGCACCCCCATCAGGCAGCCAGTACAGTTTAGTGCACCCGCATAGGCAGCCAGTAATATATAATGCACCTCCATAGGCAGCCTGCATAGTATAATGCAGCCCCATAGTCAGCCAGTACAGTACAATGCACCCCCATAGTCAGCCAGTACAGTATTATGCATCCCCATTAGGCAGCCTGTATAGTATTATGTATCCCCATGAGGCAGTCTGTATAGTATAATGCACCCCCATAGGCAGCCAGTACAGTATAATGCACCCCCATTAGGCAGCCTGCATAGTATAATGCACCCCCATTAGGCAGCCTGCATAGTATAATGCACCCCCATTAGGCAGCCTGCATAGTATAATGCACCCCCTTTAGGCAGCCTGTACAATACAATGCACCTGATAGAAAAAAAGTCCAATACTCACCTCTCTTCCTCCTTGTTCCCACAGTGCTCTGAGCACCCACTCATCTCAAGACAGCGGGCACCGAGTACTGACGTCATCGCGACCTCCCGTCAGTGTCGGCGTCAGTGACGTGGATGATGGGAGAGGAAGCATAGCACTCCTTCTCTCATCAATGCAGTCAACTGTATTGGCATGCAGCTGATACAGCTGAACCAGCAATAACAGGCGGGGGGCCCATTGCTGCCACAGGACCCCCCACCACCTCCTCAGGGGCCCCATAGCAGCCGGGAGGCAGAGCAGGGAGATAGTTACATTCTGCAGCAGAGCAGGGAGACATGATCGGTGCACTGTTCACACGCCACTACAGTTACATAGCGTAGATCCGGGTAGGCCCCCTCAGAGCGTGGCGCCCAGGGCCGCCGCCCCCTCTGCCCCCCCGGTAGCCATGCTACTGGCCAGAATGAAGCCTCGGGGACCGGAGCAGAGCTTTCAGATTATGGGAGTGAGCTGAGCATGTGGTGATTTTTTTTATTAATATGTGAATGGGATGTATGCCTATATATGAGCTTTGTGGAAGCTCATACTATACATAGGAGGCTATGTGGAGGCTCATACTCTATATAGGGAGTTATATGCAGGCTCATACTGTATATCGGTAGCTATGTGCATGCTCATACTGTACATAGAAGGCTATGTGAGGGCTCATACTGTATATAGGGAGCTATGTGTGGGCTTCTGCTGTATATAGGAGCTATGTGCAGACTCATACTGTATATAGAAGGCTATGTGCGGGCTCATACTGTATACATGAGGCTACAGTGCCATACAAGGCTATGTGCACACGTTGCGGATTTTGTTGCGGATTCGCAGCGTTTTTTCTGTGCGGATTTGCACCAAATCTGTAAAGAGTGCTCAGGCCATGTTAATCAATGGGAATCCAGAATTGGTGTGCACATGCTACCTAAAATTCTGCACTGATTCTCAGAATTTATTTTCCGCAGCATGTCAATTCTTTTTGTGGATCTGCAGCATTTCTGCACCCATTGACTTACATTGAGTCAGTCAAATCCACAGCTAAACTGCAGGTGTAAAAAGGTCTGCAGATTACCTGTGGATATGCGTGCCAAAAACGCTGCAGGAAAGAAGGAAGGAAGGAGGGAGAGTGTGTTGGCAGAGACTATGTGTGTAGGCGGAGACTATGTGTGAGCGGAGAATATGTGTGGGTCTGTCTGCGGGTCTCTGTGTGTATCTGTGTATGTGTGCAGGTGTCTGTGGGTATGTGCACGGCTGTGTGCGGGTCTGTGTGTCTGTCTGCGGGTGTCTGTGTGTGTGTGTGTGTGTGTGTGTGTGTGTGTAGCCAGTCTGATGGGATTACTGCTCCCATCCGGCTATGTCTGCTGTCACATATAACAGTGACAGCATGAGCTGATGATGGGACAGTAGTCCCATCATCCGGCGACTGTGTTCAAGTGTATACACCCCCACACACATTTACATATTCACACGCACATTCATACTCACCAAACAGCTAATTCCCTGACGCCCTTAATCTTCTGCAATAAAAATAAAATAATAAACCACCATATATTTACCTTTCTACCATAGTCCATTTAATAATGAGTGTCCCACGGCGATCTCACATGTAGAACAGTCACATCACCGCTCTACACGACTCCGGCGATACACTGACAGGAGGTGATCCTCCCGCAGTGTATCACTCCACCGCCGTGAGAGAGTTCACCAGAGTTCGTGCTGTCACTTGCGGCACCGCTGTGTGAGAAAATTCCCAAGCAACGATGAAGTAAAGTGAAAGTATAAACTTTGGTGAACTCTCAGTGATGCACTGCAGGAGAGTTATCTTCTGTCAGTATATCTCCGCAGGCCCTGTAGAATGGTCACATCTTCTGATGTGACTGTTCTAAACGGGAGATTGTCATGGGACACTTGTTATTAAATGGATTACAGCATACAGGGAGTATTTGTGTTGGTTCATTATTTTATTTTACCCCACTTGCCACTGCTATAGGGCATGTGGGATGAGTGAGGCTAAGTGCCAGAATTTACGAATCTATAAGATGCGCCATTTCTGGGGCGGCTGAGAGCTGATGTTTTAAGCCTGGGGGCTGCCAATATCCATGGTCCTTTCCTAGGCAATTAATATCAGCCGCAGCTCTCTGCCTAGCCTTTGCTGGTTCAATTTTATGGGGGGACCCTAAGTCAATTTTTTTCTCGTATTCCTCTGTAAACTAGCCAGTAAAGACTAAGCAAACATCTGTGAGCTGATATTAATAGCCTAGGAACCTTTATGGCTATTGGCTCCTTCCCAAAATATTAACCCATTCCCAACCTGTGACACCGTGTAGGCGTCATGAAAGTCGGTGCCTATCCGACCTGTGACGCCTATGTGGCGTCATGGCAGGATCGCGTTCCTGCAGATCGGTTGAAAGGGTTAACTGAAATGTCACCCGACCTGCAGGGACAAGGGGACAAGGGGAGTGGTACTTCGCCCAGGAGGGGTGGCTTCGCAACCTTCCCCCCCCCCCCCCCGTGGCTACGATCGCTCTGATTGGCTGTTGAAAGTGACGTTTCACTTTCAATCAGAGCAATCGTAATATTTCACCAATGAAAATTGGTGACATATTACAATCCAGCCATGGCTGATGCTGCAATATCATTGGCCATGGCTGGAGACCACAATCTGCCCCCGCCACTGCCACCGATCTCCTCCCCTCCGTCCTGTCCTCTGCTCCCCTTCGTCCTCCTGTCCGCTCTCCCCGTGCTCTGATCCCAACCCCCATACTTTCTGTTATACTCTATGGAACACTATGTGGTGCCCAAAAATACTGTATGGAGCAATATATGGGGCTCATTATTCTGTATGGAGCGCTATACTGTCTGGTTTCTGAGCTATTGATATCAATCATGTAATGTAAGAAGTGAAACAGCATAACAGAAATCAAAGTTCAAAATAAATACCAAGAGCAATGAGGGCCCTGCTCGCAAGCTTACAAACTATGAGGAAAAGGGGAGACACGAGAGGTGGATGGTAACAATTGCTTTAGTTATTCGGACCAGCCATAGTGTGAGGCTCGGGTGTTCATGTAAAGCTGCATGAACAAGTTAACTGCCTAAGTAAGTAGCAGTACAGACACAGAGGCTATTGACTGCATGAAGTGTATAAATGACACTGGTTATCAAGATATCAAGCCTCCTGATGAGCCTTATCTGGCGAAACGCGTCGAAGTGCTAGTCTATGATGGCGAATGGTGAACCACTTCGAATGCATTAAGGGATGAGTACTGATACTTTCCATATTATATGCTTTTATACAGCAATTTATGCTGCTTTGAATTGTTGGCATATGTGTTTTATCAAGTGAAGGTGGTATTCTCTATATGCATGTGGAAAACATTAGTGGACAAGCTCACACTATAAGGGCCAAGTATTGACTATTTGTGGTATAAACAGTGAGAGTATCTGCATTCAAATAATATTGTCCACCGCAAAAGTGGTTGTCACCTACTATCCACAAGTTATGTGCCGCCATGTGTTCATTCAATGTTTTTAAAATTTATTTGGGGACCTAGGTCTTCCCTAGTCTAGGTATTATACTGTCTAGTGACAGGGGACCCTCTAGCTCACGGGTAGAGGCTCTCATTAGTGGCTGCAGGGTGCATCAGGGCTTCTAGGGTCAGCCATCATGGAGCGGGGGCGCCAATACGTTCCCCCCTAGGGCGTCTACCTCCGCAGCCAGGTAGGGGCGATATAGGTGCCTTCAATAGAGTGGACTAGATATCCCCATTAGATTTTGGGATTCTTGTTTTTTAGCACTGGTTTGTTTTTTGTTTGTCACTTTAGGTGGTTCTAGTTTGCCTGTTTTTAATAATAAAAGTGATTTTGTTTTAGGGGAGGTATATATGATTTCGGTAAAAAGTTAAATCTTCATTTTTTCCTTCCATGTTGCTTCTGCTGCTGTGAAGCACCTGAAGGGTTAATAAACTTTTTGAATGTGGTTTTGAGCACCTTGGGGGGTGCAGTTTTTAGAATCATGTCACTTTTGGGTATTTTCAGCCATATAGACCCCTCAAACTGACTTCAAATGTGAGGTGGTGCCTAAAAAAAAGGTTTTGTAAATTTCGTTGTAAAAATGAGAAATCTCTGGTCAAATTTTAACCTTTATAACTTACTAGAAAAAAAAATTTTGTTTCCAAAATTGTGCTGATGTAAAGTAGACATGTGGGTAAATGTTACTTATTAACTATTTTGTGTCACATAACTCTCATCTAACAGAATAAAAATTCAGAATTTGAAAATTGCGAAATTTTAAAATTTTTTGCCAAGTTTCCATTTTTTTCACAAATAAACGCAAAAATTATCGACCTAAATTTACCACTAACATGAAGGCCAATATATCACGAAAAAACAATCTCAGAACCGCTAGGATCCGTTGAAGCGTTCCTGAGTTATTACCTCTTAAAGGGACACTGGTCAGAATTGCAAAAAATGGCCAGGTCATTAAGGTCAAAATAGGCTGGGTCATGAAGGGGTTAATGGCACTCAGTACAACAATAAATACATCATTATATCAGCACAATAGTGAAGTAATTTTGGTGAGTTTCAACACCCTCTTTTTAATGTCCCAGAAGACAAATCCCTCATTCTTATAATTCAAGGTCCTTTTAGTACAATCAATCACTTGTGGTGACTTAAGGGAATGTATATGTGAAAGTCCACCAGTTCTATAAGGCATCTAACCATTACATATGCCCGGCATAATGGACATAGAAAGGGGAACCAAAGGAGAGCATTTCTCACCTTGCACTGGAGAGCCCACTGAACACACCCCGATGCGCGTTTCGCCGCTGTCAGCCTCCCTTTCTCAGCAGCAATTAGGCATTTCTATTTACATAGGTAAATGGTGACATTCAGCTATCTACACTAGCACAGAAAGATTAGTTTCACACCTCTTGGCATTTTCTCAAGCAACTTCTCCAGGCAGTCACTGGGAATGGCTTTCCAACAGTCTTTAAAGCATTCCCAAAGCACTTATTGGCTGCTTTGACTTCCCTCTGCGGTTCAACTCATCCCAAGCCATTTCTATTAGATTCGGGTCAGGTGATTGTGTCTGCTACTTGATATCACTGCATCATTTAGGAGGGCTAATTTCTGAGGTGCTGCAAATATGCATTTTTTAGGCTGATAACTCTGATGAACCTATCTTCTGCAGCAGAGGTATAACTTGGTCTTCCTTTCCAGGGGCAGTCTCTATGGGAGAGTTTCATTAAAGCGAATGATGGTTATTATAACTGCATTTGAGGATGCCTTAAACATATTAGTTATTTTCTAGACTCACTGATCTTCATGTCTTAAATGAGTAATGATGTGTAATGGGATGAACGAGTGAGGAGACACCATGGTGTTGAAGCCAAATGTCTCTGAGCAAAACATCGCCATCTGCTAACCAAAGATGATGGAGATAGAAAAAGAGGAGAGATGCCAATGGTAGGAACTGAAGAGTGGAACACATGTCCCCAGTGGGAGAAGACAAGAGGGGACACTGGGATAGGTAACAGTTAGGTAACAGTTATGGCACAGTTAATAATTATAAAAATCCCAGGAAGGAAAAGAAGAGGAAGAGTTGTTGCCTGAGCCTGTAACAGGACGGACGTGCTGTGCAGTAGAATTGGCTTATAGTCGTCATGGCAAGTGAAGGACTGAGCAATTAGATATGAGTGGAGAACCGAATAACCCGAGGCAAGTAAAGGACCAAGTAACCAGATGTGTGACCTGAGCTGAAAGATCCAAATCGAGTGAGCTGAGCCAGGTATGAGAGAGACGACCAGGCAGCAGAGAGGGATGTTCGTCTGAGCCATTACATCCATCTTCAGACGTACAGTACAGAGTGTGCGCCAAGGCCGTGCTTCAGGGAATGAAGATGGTCAGTCTAATGAGCGTACTGTGTACCAAATAACTCACCAATTCAGGACTGGCTGCCCAGCGTGAAATACTGGTGACCCCTGTTGGAGTCTGTGTGACGTTTTTGAGCCACCTAGAGAAAAGTCAACAGTCATAGGCCCAGTAATAAGAGTGGCACCCATTAAGCTGGGATATCAGGACTAGGTATTACCGATAAGCAGTCCTCTAACTGCAAGATATAGAAGACAATGTGTATATATATTTGTCTAAGGGTCACTTCCCCATCTTTCTGTCTGTCTGTCCTTCTGTCACGGATATTCATTGGTCGCGGCCTTTGTCTGTCATGGAATCCAAGTCGCTGATTGGTCTCGCCAGCTGCCTGTCATGGCTGCCGCGACCAATCAGGGACGGCCACAGTCCGATTAGTCCCTCCCTACTCCCCTGCAGTCAGTGCCTGGCGCCCGCTCCATACTCCCCGCAGTCACTGCTCACACAGGGTTAATGCCAGCGGTAACGGACTGCGTTATGCCGCGGGTAACTCACTCCGTTACCGCCACTATTAACCCTGTGTGACCAAGTTTTTACTATTGATGCTGCCTATGCAGCATCAATAGTAAAAAGATCTAATGTTAAAAATAATTAAAAAAATAAAAAATCATTATATACTCACCTTTTGCGATGCTCCGGTGACCGCTCCATGCAAGCGGCAGGTTCCGGTGCTGAAGATGGTATGCGACAAGGACCTGCCATGACGTCACGGTCATGTGACCGCGACATCATCACAGCTCCTGCGCGCCTGTGCGAGAAGGACCTGCCATGATGTCACGGTCATGTGACCGCGACGTCATCACACCCTGGGACTGGAAGCTGCTGCGTGCACCGCGCACAGGCAACAGAACTACAAGGGTCCCTTGGATCGGAAGGTGAGTATATGTTTATTTTTTATTTTTTAACCTGTGACATACGTGGCTGGGCAATATGCTATGTAGCTGGGCAATATACTACGTGGCTCTATGCTGTATACTACGTCCCTGTGCAATATACTGCGTGGCTCTGTGCTGTATACTACGTCACTGGGCAATATACTACGTAACTGGGCAATATACTATGTGGCTGGGCAATGTACTCCGTCACTGGGCAATATACTACGTGACTGGGCAATATACCATGTGACTGGGCAATATACTACGTAGCTGGGCAATATACTACGTGACTGGGCAATATACTACGTGGCTGGGCAATGTACTACGTGGCTGGGCAATGTACTATGTGGCTGGGCAATATACTACGTGGACAATCATATTCTAGAATACCCGATGCGTTAGAATCGGGCCACCATCTAATATATATATACAGGTCCTTCTCAAAAAATTAGCATATAGTGTTAAATTTCATTATTTACCATAATGTAATGATTACAATTAAACTTTCATATATTATAGATTCATTATCCACCAACTGAAATTTGTCAGGTCTTTTATTGTTTTAATACTGATGATTTTGGCATACAACTCCTGATAACCCAAAAAACCTGTCTCAATAAATTAGCATATCAAGAAAAGGTTCTCTAAACGACCTATTACCCTAATCTTCTGAATCAACTAATTAACTCTAAACACATGCAAAAGATACCTGAGGCTTTTATAAACTCCCTGCCTGGTTCATTACTCAAAACCCCCATCATGGGTAAGACTAGCGACCTGACAGATGTCAAGAAGGCCATCATTGACACCCTCAAGCAAGAGGGTAAGACCCAGAAAGAAATTTCTCAACAAATAGGCTGTTCCCAGAGTGCTGTATCAAGGCACCTCAATGGTAAGTCTGTTGGAAGGAAACAATGTGGCAGAAAACGCTGTACAACGAGAAGAGGAGACCGGACCCCGAGGAAGATTGTGGAGAAGGACCGATTCCAGACCTTGGGGAACCTGAGGAAGCAGTGGACTGAGTCTGGTGTGGAAACATCCAGAGCCACCGTGCACAGGCGTGTGCAGGAAATGGGCTACAGGTGCCGCATTCCCCAGGTAAAGCCACTTTTGAGCTACAGAGAAGCAGCACTGGACTGTTGCTAAGTGGTCCCAAGTACTTTTTTCTGATGAAAGCAAATTTTACATGTCATTCGGAAATCAAGGTGCCAGAGTCTGGAGGAAGACTGGGGAAAAGGAAATGCCAAAATGCCTGAAGTCCAGTGTCAAGTACCGACAGTCAGTGATGGTGCGGGGTGCCATGTCAGCTGCTGGTGTTGGTCCACTGTGTTTCATCAAGGGCAGGGTCAATGCAGCTAGCTATCAGGAGATTTTGGAGCACTTCATGCTTCCATCGGCTGAAATGCTTTATGGAGATGAAGATTTCATTTTTCAGCACGACCTGGCACCTGCTCACAGTGCCAAAACCACTGGTAAATGGTTTACTGACCATGGTATTACTGTGCTCAATTGGCCTGCCAACTCTCCTGACCTGAACCCCATAGAGAATCTGTGGGATATTGTGAAGAGAAAGTTGAGAGACGCAAGACCCAACACTCTGGATGAGCTTAAGGCCGCTATTGAAGCATCCTGGGCCTCCATAACATCTCAGCAGTGTCACAGGCTGATTGCCTCCATGCCACGCCGCATTGAAGCAGTCATTTCTGCCAAAGGATTCCCGACCAAGTATTGAGTGCATAACTGAACATTATTATTTGTTGTTTTTTTTGTTTGTTATTAAAAAACACTTTTATTTGATTGGATGGGTGAAATATGCTAATTTATTGAGACAGGTTTTTTGGGTTATCAGGAGTTGTATGCCAAAATCATCAGTATTAAAACAATAAAAGACCTGACAAATTTCAGTTGGTGGATAATGAATCTATAATATATGAAAGTTTAATTGTAATCATTACCTTATGGTAAATAATGAAATTTAACACTATATGCTAATTTTTTGAGAAGGACCTGTATATATATATATATATATATATATATATATATATATATATATATATATATAACGCTGTATAGATATCCTGATTAGCTGCAATGCCAAGTTACGACTGTGCCATAATTCACTATACTGACATTGTTCACACTGTTACCCTTAAAACCATGCCTATATATACAGTGGGTACGGAAAGTATTCAGACCTCTTTAAATTTTTCACTCTTTGCTTCATTGCAGCCATTTGGTAAATTAAAAAAGCTCATTTTTTCTGCACCCACCTTGACTGAAAAAAACAGAAATGTAGAAATTTTTGCAAATGTAATAAAAAAAAGAAAAACTGAAATACCACATGGTCATAAGTAATCAGACTGGAGTCAAGCTGTGTTTGATAGGACTTGATTTGGAAAGGCATACAACTGTCTATATAAAACCTAACAGCTCACAGTGCATGTCAGACCAAATGAGAATCATGAAGTCAAAGGAACTGGCCAAGGAGCTGAGACAGAATTGTGGTAAGGCACAGATCTGGCCAAGGTTACAACAGTATTTCTGCAGTACTCAAGGTTCCTAAGAGCAAAGTGGCCTCCATAATCCTTAAATGGAAGATGTTTGAGACCATCAGAAGTCTTCCTAGACCTGGCAATCCAGCCAAACTGAGCAATCATGGGAGAAGAGCCTTGGTGAGAGAGGCAAAGAAGAACCCCAAGATCACTGTGGCTGAGCTCCAGAGATGCAGTAGGAAGATGGGAGAAAGTTCCACTAAGGCTAAGTTCACATTTGCGTTGTGCGGTGCTGCGTCGGCGACGCAACGCACAATGCATGCAAAAAACGCATGCAAAACGCAGCTTTTTGTTACGCATGCATTCATTTTTGCATGATTTTTGGCGCAGAAAAAAATGCATGATGTAGTGTCCTCTGCGCCCTGACAGTTGCGCCAAAATGACGCATGCATCACAAAACGCAAGACAACGCATGTCCATGCGCCGCCCATGTTAAATATAGAGGCGCATGACACATGCGTCGCCGCGGCTGCGCCCAACGCTGCCCCGCGCAACGCTAATGTGAACGTAGCCTAAGTCAACCATCTCTGCAGCCCTCCACCAGTCGGGCCTTTATGGCAGAATGGCCCGACAGAAGCCTCTCCTCAATGCAAGACATATGAAAGCCCGTATAGAGTTTGCTAAAAAACACATGAAGGACTCCCAGACTATGAGAAATAAGATTCTCTGGTCTGATGAGACGAAGATAGACCTTTTTGGTGATAATTCTAAGGGTATGTGTGGAGAAAAACAGGCACTGCTTATCACCTGCCCAATACAATCCCAACAGTGAAACGTGGTGGTGGCAGCATCATGCTATGGGGGTGTTTTTCAGCTGCAGGGACAGGTTGTCATTGACAGAAGCACGAATGCGGCCAAGTACAGAGATATCCTGGATGAAAACTTCTTCCAGAGTGCTCTGGACCTCAGACTTGGCCGAAGGTTCACCTTCCAACAAGACAATGACCCTAAGCACAAAGCTAAAATAACAAAGGAGTGGCTTCAGAACAACTCTGTGACCATTCTTGACTGGCCCAGACAGAGCCCTGACCTAAACCCAATTGAGCATCTCGATAGAGACCTGAAAATGGTTGTCCACCGACGTTCACCATCCAACCTGATGGAATTAGAGAGGATCTGCAAGGAAGAATGGCAGAGGATCCCCAAATCCAGGTGTGAAAAACTTGATGCATCATTCCCAAGAAGACTCATGGCTGTACTATCTCAAAAGGGTGCTTCTACTCAATAGTAAGAAAAAGGTCTGAATATCTATGACCATGTGATATTTCAGGTTTTTTTTAATACATTTGAAAAAATTACTACATTTCTGGGTTTTTTCAATCAAGATGGGTGCATAGTGTGCATTAATGAGTACCACTGTCTCCTTATTGTCTGCACTGTTGCATCTGCTTACCTATTAACACTCGGACTGCTGTTTCCCTTTGCTTAGTTGAGTGGTTCTTGCATATTCTGGCTTAGAAAAGTTATGCAATAAGGCTCAGCACTATATGTAACTTTGTCGCAACGCTGTAACCTTCAGAAGGCCAATGATTTCACAAATTAACTCTTGATGAGGTATACCCAGGGGCATACATAGAAATCATGGGGCCCCATAGCAGAAGTTCAAATTGCTCCCCCCAAAAAATAATAGTTATATTTGTCAGGGTCACAGGAGAGCATATCTCACAACTTTGCACCTTTACAAAGTAATTTTCCTCCTACTGAACCCCTAGGTTCCCTTTTCATTCCACCTATAAAGTATGATGCCAACAGGAGCTCCCCACAAACAAAGTATAAAAGCCCCACAGTGAATTCCTCCAGAGTATCCTCCACACGCACAGTATGATGACCCTATTGTATCACATCTCAACTTTCCTGGCAAAGTATGGTGATCCCAACACAGCATGATCCCGCAACTGTGACCCCCACACAGCCCTCCATGCTGTATAATGGGTCTACATATAGTATAATGGCCCCACACCTCGCCACACTGCATAATGGTCCCCACTAGACTCCAAACAGTATAATGCACCCACACAACCCTCCACACAGTATAATGAACAACACACAAATCTTTGCACTGTATAATTGCCTGCATACAGTACAATTGTCCCCCACATGGCCCTCCATAAGGTATAAAGGCTCCCACATAGCCCTCCAAATATATTATAATGCCCCTATATAACCCTCCAAATATTATAATAGCCCTTACATAGCTCTTCATAGCTCTTCATATAGTATAATGCACTCCCCATAGTCCTCCATACTGTATAATGCACTCCCCATGTTCCTCCACATAGTATAATGTACTCTCCATAGTTATCCATATAGTATAGTATACTATAGTCCTCCATAGTCCATACAGTATAATGCACTCCCCATAGTCCTCTATACAGTATTCTGGCTACCACAATTTACTCGCTGGTTTAAAAAAAATAAATACAATACTCACTTCTCCTTTTCGCTCCCCTGCTGTTCCGGTTTCTGAAGCAAGCATTCTGAAGCACCCACATCTCGATGCAGTGGGCGCCATGTAGCAATATTATCGTGCCTGCTGCACTGAGATGTCAGAAGCCGAGAAAGAATGATGGAGGTGGAAGCATGAGCTGACGCTCCCTCTTTTATCATTGCTTTCAACTGTATCAGCATCCCGTTACAGATGAACTTGCGATGACAGGCCTGGTGTTGTCGCTGGCACTGCCACTAGCTCGTGGGTCCCAAAAGCACCATGTGGCCTGCCAACATTGTCGATATGCCACTGGGTGTACATATCTCTTCATTGGAAACCATTTTAATTGACAACCTGATGAAGCTTCTTAAGAAAATGGCAATGGTGTTTAAAGTTATCAGCAGAGTAAAAGGGTTTAGTTTGAACAATCTATGCTTTAATGCATATTCTGCTTTGCTTCACGGTAGCATGTGTGATTTGATTCTTGCTGGATATTAAAAATCTTGCATGATCAGTTATCAATTACTTTACATCACTGAGATACTGGGTTTCGACTTCATAAAAGGGAAATATCTGAATGGATTCTGTATGCACTCCCTATGTTTCCATATGTTTAGTCTGGGTCATCTAGTTTCTTCATATAATAAAAAAACATACTTACAAAGTTAATTTGAAGAATAAATTGTGAACCTCAATGGGAACAGCGACTGATATTGTTGATGAAAAAAATCTTTATAGTATTGCAAAATATGTTGGCGCTATATAAAAAAAGAAAGTAGAAATACTTTAAAGAAAAAGTCCCTGCACCGATCACTGCCAAGATCAAGCAATTGCTAGCATTTAAAAACAAATTAAAAAAGATTGCCCACTTTGGACAATTTCTTACTGTTAGCATGGTCTCTTGGCAATAGGCTCGTCAAAATGTTTTCTGACTTTTAAAGGCCCGGGCAATCAGCTGTTGTCTGAGGGAAAACCTGTATCTAGTGTTGTGTTCACCTGCAGTGCCGCATGATAAATAAAGCATTGCACAGTGCCATGTGAAATATATGGGCTCTTCATTTAATGAACAGACATACCAGATGTTTTCTGCTCTTGCATATAGAGGAGATCTCAAATAGAGGATTTCCAACCAAGATATTTGATAATTAGGTTTGTAAACTCAACAATCTCATTAAGCATTTATTTCAGAGATGGCTCTATGAACAGGAGTCTTGTTTATAACCAATATGCAAATATCTTCAATTAACACCCTGAAAAACTTGTCTGTAATTGGAGAGTCTGATTTGGCTTTTTATCTTCAATCATAAGGCAAGGCTCGTTAAAAGAGTCAATATTGACTTTTAGGATTGCTACCCCCAATAGATGACACTAGAGTTCTAATCCTCTGTCTCTCTGAAGACAGTATTTCCATATTTTCCAAAGGAGCATTGAATGGCCTATAAGTCTCCTTACACCAACTTGGCACTCTGCACAAGGAGAAAAGTTCCCCCCTAGAACACATGTCAGAGGCCACTCACCAGACAAATGAAACCTCCTACTTTGCACTGATGAGGGGCGAACAGCTCAAAACACTTTTCTGCCGATTAAGTGTCTGATTTGAATTTTTATCCTAAGTCATGTGGCAAGGCGCATTGCAGGGTTAATATTGACTTTTAGGATTGCAACCACCAATAAGTGGCACTAGAGTTCTAGTTCTCTTCCTCGTCGAAGAGGATATTTGCATATTTAATTTAAATTTAAAGCTCTGCGGAATATGTTGGCGCTATATAAATAAAATTATTATTATTATTATTATTATTAATTTCCCAGAGGAGCATTGAATGGTCTATAAGTCTCCTTATGCCATTTATGGCTTACACTTGGCACTAGTTTGTATAATGTAGAAAGCGGCACAATAATACATACAGAAGTAGCCCTACCGGTAAAAGAAAAGCCTGTGGTAAGAACTGGAAGTTCAGAAGTTAATGTACACTATTTCAAAGGGTAGCATTCACTTATAGAAATGTCAGACAAATAAGTAGAAAATGTAAGTGCAAGCCAAATGTCAATATCGAATGCAAGGACAGGGAGCCAGTTAATTACAGTCAGGCCACTGTCCCTAGAACAGCAGTAGTTAACCACCATTAGCTGAATGAACAAGAGTGGTAAAGCGTCAGTGGATTATATTACAGCATCACTTTGCGTTATTACAACACTTGAATGCAGGACCAGACTAGATTTAATCTTTGGAGGGAATAGACCAACATTTAAGCTCTTTAAACCACTAAAGCCTGTTGCAATTTTGCCCACTGTGTAGTAGGCAGTGTTACATCAGATAATATATCCATTAGTGTATGATTGGCCTGTGTCCTCAGCAATAGGTGCATTTATCTAATTGAGACAAGTAGATGAACATGCACACACTGAAGCAAACATGCTACTGAATGTCCCAGCTTTATTTGGCAACACACTTTCAATCTTAAAACATCTGTCATTATATAGAAAAGCAAAAACATTATAGGTAATTACATGGACAAACAAACCTACTGCCAGGTATAATGAAATGAGCAATTTTTTTGTTCATATAGGCTGAAGAGCAGTGAACTCTGCAGGAAGTGCACAAAGCGGTACACTGCGATAGAAGTTACATATGCTGCGGATCGAAAACTTTATACCTATATTAGTAATAATCAAATTTCTATAGCACCAATAGATTCTGCAATAATATGTAATAATGATAATATAATGTAGTAATAATTATATAGGACTCTGATCTTCTATGTATAAACAAATACATAAAATGCATAGTAGTAAACTAAACAACAGGTGAAATCATAGTGCTAAAGCCCTGCTCACAACAACTATCTACAAGGAATTAGGACTGACACAAAAAGTAAAAAGTGCAAGTTTTGTACAATCTTTTATGTTATATAGGGTAGTATACATAATTCTGCCTGAGATAGTCACAAGCCAGTATCTATGCATACTGTAGGAATTTGCTCTGGTAGGTAGTGGCAGGGTCACAGTAATGAGGCAACACACAGGCTTTAAGTCCAAACTTCAGTGGTTTATTAACATTTTAACAGTCCGTGGCAGAAAGTGAGAGAAAAACATAAACATACTCTAGCTTGGAGAACCACTGGTCTCAGACTCACCCTTGCACGGGATGGGCTTAGCTAAGCGGCTGCCAGGTCAGCAGCTTCCGCCAGTTGCCATTCCCAGGTTTGCTACCAGTCTTGTCGCCAACCGCTGCAGCATATGTAACTGACAAAACCAGTTCAGGCTCATTCCAGCCTAGCTCCTCACACAGAACATGTGCCAAACAGAAGAAACTTCATTACATAGCCTATAGCCACTAGCCACCGCTCTATCAATTCATCCACCCGGAGCATGGGGTAAGCATCAAATTTTGAAAATTCATTACAGAACCTTAGCGTTTCATCAGGTTTAGGTATTATGACTATTGGACTGGCCCACTCACTTTGGTACACTTCAATGACCCCTAACTAGCATATTTTTCACCTCCTGCGATATGGCTTGTCGCCGGGCCTCAGGCACCCGATATGGCTTTAATCGGATTTTGGCCTGTGGCTCCGTGACAATGTCATGTTGGACTATGGAAGTACGTCCAGGGAACTCAGAGAAAACGCCCGTATTTCGGCTAACAAACTCCCGGACCTCCTGAACCTGTTTAGGAGACAAAGTATCTGCTATTTTGACTATGGAGAAGGCTTCTCCTGACTCACCCAAAGGTAATGGTAGAGCCTTCTCCACAGGAAATGGAGGCAACGATCTATTCCCGCCAAAGTAGTCTCTATCTTTCCTCAGTTTAAGCAAATTAATATGATAAACCTGCTCTGGCTTTCTCCGTCCTGGTTGGCGTACCTTATAGTCTACCATTCCCACCTTCTCCATAATCTCATAGGGGCCCTGCCACCTTACATGAAATTTGCTATCCACTGTGGGCACAAGTACCAACACCCGATCCCCAGGACTAAAGGTTCTTTCTCGAGCCTCCCGGTTATAGACCCGACTCTGAGACCGTTGTGCTGTTTCCATATGTTCCTGGACCAACGGAACGACTGTCTCCATTCTTTCCTGCATTTTTGCAACATGTTCTATCACAATCTTGTGGGGGGTTGGTTGGTTCTCCCAAGCCTCTTTGGCTATATCAAGTAAGCCCTCGGGATGTCTGCCATACAATAGTTCAAAGGGCGAGAAACCCATAGATGCCTGGGGCACCCCCCGCACTGCAAACAACAAATATAGTAATAATAGATCCCAATCCTTTCCATCTTTACAAACGGCTTTTTTTAGCATGCTCTTTAGAGTCTTATTGAACCTTTCTACCAGCCCATCTGTTTGGGGATGATAAACGGATGTGCGCAACTGTTTGACATTTAACAAACGGCAGAGCGCTTTCATAATTTTTGACATAAATGGGGTTCCTTGGTCTGTTAAAATCTCTTGTGGAATCCCCACCCTTGAACACATACCCATGAGTTCTTTCGCTATGAGCTTTGCTGACGTGTGGCGAAGCGGAACGGCCTCAGGACACCGGGTGGCATAATCTAGAACTACTAGGATGTGTTGGTGCCCCCTTGCTGACTTATTGACAGGACCGACCAGATCCATTGCCACTCTTTCGAAAGGCACCTCTAATAGGTAGAGGCGCCAAAGGACTCCGAACGTGTGGCTGGGGACTGGTTACCTGGCACAAAGGACAGGAATTACAATATCGTTTCAGTTCTTCATGGACACCTAGCCAGTAAAATCGCTGGAAAATTCAGTCTAGGGTTTTCTTTTGGCCCAAATGCCCACCGAGTACATGCACATGTGCTAGGTCCATTACCAGCCTACGAGATGCCTGAGGTACCAATAACTGCTCTACCATTTCTCCACGTATTTTCTCGACTCGATGCAACAGGTCTCGGTTTAGCTCAAAGCGTGGCAACACTGTGGTTGCCCCAGGTTGTTGGTGTTCCCCATTAATAAACAGTACATTTTCCCTGGCTCGAGTCAAAGTATGGTCTCGGAGTTGCGCTGTACCAAAATTATTGCTTGATACATTTAAGTCTGATAATTCAGTTCCTGGCAGCAAGTCTTCCACATCCCTGGCCAACACTTCTATGGGAGAATTTTCCCCCTCCTTCACCGAAGGGGAGGTCACCCCTAACGCCAACACTTCTTCCTCTGGGCCACCAGGTTCATGCCCCACTTCTGGAGAATGTAACCTGGTTGTCAACGGTGTCGTCAGTTGTCCGCTGGGTGAGACAACTGTTGGCCAAAGTACAGAACATAAAGGAAAATCTCTTCCAAGTATCAATTCATAATGTAAGTTAAACACAACCCCCACCTCATGGCACCGCCTCCCCGCTGGCGTGTTTATCACCACTAGTGCGGTATGATAGTCTTTTAAGTCCCCATGTATACACAACACCCCAATTTTCCGACCAGTGTACTCGCTGGTTTGCACCAGGCTGTCTCGTACCAGGGTTACGAGACTCCCTGAGTCCAGTAGGGCCGCAGCTGGGGTGCCCTCCACATCCACCTTACACAAAGGTCCCATTTTGGATCCCTCCAGAGTGCCCATTGTACAAATCAGTTTGGCATAATGGGATTGGCGATACCCAAAGTTTGTGTCCATGGGCTCATCCAGGTGGGGGCAATCAGCTCTCATATGGCCAAGCTCCTGGCACTGCCAGCAGACTATGGGGCCCCTTTCTCCCTCAGACCAGTATTGAGCGGCCTTCCTGGGCCCTGCTCGCCGAGCCAGGGGTGGAGACTTAGGGAACCTTCCGGGGAGTCCCTCCCTGGAGCTCTTTGGTAGCCCCATATCGTTCTTTCAGGTACATCATCTGGAGCGTATAAGTAGGGAATGCTTGCCCGACTCATGATTGGAGGGAGTGCGGCAAACCTCTCCAAAATGTATCAGTCACTATGCGGTCCAGCATGGCCGTGGGAGACAGTACATCAGGCTGCAACCACTTAATAAGTGCAACAGGTCATAATACTGGGACCAAGCCAGCTTGGAGGGGTTAAACTCCCACTGGTGTACACACTGGACCCAGACTAACATATTTACCCCAAGACGTGCCAGTATCTCACCCTTGATGATCGTGTAGTCCTTCCTCTGCTCAGGGGTTATATCTTGATTAGTGATGAGTAGTGTTGAGCGATACCGTCCGATACTTGAAAGTATCGGTATCGGATAGTATCGGCCGATACCCGAAAAATATCGGATATCGCCGATACCGATATCCGATACCAATACAAGTCAATGGCACACCAAGTATCGGAAGGTATCCTGATGGTTCCCAGGGTCTGAAGGAGAGGAAACTCTCCTTCAGGCCCTGGGATCCATATTAATGTGTAAAATAAAGAATTAAAATAAAAAATATTGATGTATTCACCTGTCCGGCAGCCCCTGGACATCACGCTGGTAACCGGCAGGCTTCTTTGTTTAAAATGCGCGCGTTTAGGACCTGAGGAATGACGTCCCGGCTTCTGATTGGTCGCGTGCCGCCCATGTGACCGCCACGCAACCAATCAGAAGCCGTGACGTCATTCGCAGGTCCTAAATTCCTAGAATTAGGAGTTTAGTGAATGAGAATGATGTCGCGGCTTCTGATTGGTCGCGTGGCGGTCACATGGGCGGCACACGACCAGAATATATATATATATATACGAGCTGAAGAGCCCGGCGTTGCCTGGGCATAGTAAATATCTGTGGTTAGTTATAGCACCTCACGCCTCTTATTTTCCCATCATGCCTCTCATTTTCTCCCTAACACCTCTCATTTTCTCCCTTACACCTCTCATTTTCCTCCTCACGCCTGTCATTCCCCCCTAACACTTGTCATTTCGACCTCACATCTGTCATTTTTCGATCACTCCACTATTTTCCCTCACTCCTCTCATTTTGCACTCACACCTTTTCATTTTCACCTCACACCCCTCATTTTCACCTCAGCATAAACATGTTTGTCATCTCCCTTATATAAAGTATACACCTGTATGTCTTCTCTTGTATATAGTATATACCTGTATGTCATCTCCCCTGTAAATAGTATACACCTGCTGTATGTCATCTCCTCCTGTATATTGTATGTACCATGTGTCATCTCCTCCTGTATATAGTATATACCTGTATGTCATCTCTTCTGTTTATACTATATACCTGTATGTCATCTCCTCCTATATATAGTATATACCTGTATGTCATCTCCTGTATATAGTATATACCTGTATGTCATCTCCCCTGTATATAGTATATATCTGCTGTATGTCATCTCCTCCTCTATATACCTATGTGTCATCTCCTCTTTTATATAGTATATACTTGTATGTCATCTCCTCCTGTATATAGTATATACGTGTGTCATCTCCTCCTGTATATAGTATGTACCTGTAAGTCATCTCCTCCTGTATATAGTATATACCTGTGTATCATCTGCTCCTGTCTATAGTATATACCTGTGTCATCTCCTCCTGTATATAGTATATACCTGTATGTCATCTCCTCCTGTATATAGTATATACCTGTGTGTCATCTCCACTGTATATAGTATATACCTGTGTGTCATCGCCCCTGTATATAGTATGTACCTGTATGTCATCGCCCCTGTATATAGTATATACCAGGTTGTCATCTCCTGTATATAGTGTATACCTGTATGTCATCTCCTCCTGTATATAGTATATACCTGTGTGTCATCTCCTCCTGTATATAGTATATACCTGTGTCTCATCTCCTCCTGTATATAGTGTATACCTGTGTCTCATCTCCTCTTGTATATAGTATATACCTGTGTGTCATCTCCTCCTGTACAGGTCCTTCTCAAAAAATTAGCATATAGTATTAAATTTCATTATTTACCATAATGTAATGATTACAATTAAACTTTCATATATTATAGATTCATTATCCACCAACTGAAATTTGTCAGGTCTTTTATTGTTTTAATACTGATGATTTTGGCATACAACTCCTGATAACCCAAAAAACCTGTCTCAATAAATTAGCATATTTCACCCATCCAATCAAATAAAAGTGTTTTTTAATAACAAACTAAAAAACCATCAAATAATAATGTTCAGTTATGCACTCAATACTTGGTCGTGAATCCTTTGGCAGAAATGACTGCTTCAATGCGGCGTGGCATGGAGGCAATCAGCCTGTGACACTGCTGAGATGTTATGGAGGCCCAGGATGCTTCAATAGCGGCCTTAAGCTCATCCAGAGTGTTGGGTCTTGCGTCTCTCAACTTTCTCTTCACAATATCCCACAGATTCTCTATGGGGTTCAGGTCAGGAGAGTTGGCAGGCCAATTGAGCACAGTAATACCATGGTCAGTAAACCATTTACCAGTGGTTTTGGCACTGTGAGCAGGTGCCAGGTCGTGCTGAAAAATGAAATCTTCATCTCCATAAAGCATTTCAGCCGATGGAAGCATGAAGTGCTCCAAAATCTCCTGATAGCTAGCTGCATTGACCCTGCCCTTGATGAAACACAGTGGACCAACACCAGCAGCTGACATGGCACCCCACACCATCACTGACTGTGGGTACTTGACACTGGACTTCAGGCATTTTGGCATTTCCTTCTCCCCAGTCTTCCTCCAGACTCTGGCACCTTGATTTCCGAATGACATGCAAAATTTGCTTTCATCAGAAAAAAGTACTTGGGACCACTTAGCAACAGTCCAGTGCTGCTTCTCTGTAGCCCAGGTCAGGCGCCTCTGCCGCTGTTTATGGTTCAAAAGTGGCTTTACCTGGGGAATGCGGCACCTGTAGCCCATTTCCTGCACACGCCTGTGCACGGTGGCTCTGGATGTTTCCACACCAGACTCAGTCCACTGCTTCCTCAGGTTCCCCAAGGTCTGGAATCGGTCCTTCTCCACAATCTTCCTCAGGGTCCGGTCTCCTCTTCTCGTTGTACAGCGTTTTCTGCCACATTGTTTCCTTCCAACAGACTTACCATTGAGGTGCCTTGATACAGCACTCTGGGAACAGCCTATTTGTTGAGAAATTTCTTTCTGGGTCTTACCCTCTTGCTTGAGGGTGTCAATGATGGCCTTCTTGACATCTGTCAGGTCGCTAGTCTTACCCATGATGGGGGTTTTGAGTAATGAACCAGGCAGGGAGTTTATAAAAGCCTCAGGTATCTTTTGCATGTGTTTAGAGTTAATTAGTTGATTCAGAAGATTAGGGTAATAGGTCGTTTAGAGAACCTTTTCTTGATATGCTAATTTATTGAGACAGGTTTTTTGGGTTATCAGGAGTTGTATGCCAAAATCATCAGTATTAAAACAATAAAAGACCTGACAAATTTCAGTTGGTGGATAATGAATCTATAATATATGAAAGTTTAATTGTTATCATTACATTATGGTAAATAATGAAATTTAACACTATATGCTAATTTTTTGAGAAGGACCTGTATATAGTATATACCTGTATGTCATCTCCTCCTGTATATAGTATATACGTGTGTCATCTCCTCCTGTATATAGTATATACATGTGTGTCATCTGCTCCTGTATATAATATATACGTGTGTCATCTCTCCTGTATATAGTATATACCTGTGTGTCATCTCCTCCCGCGTTCACACGTTATTTGGTCAGTATTTTTACCTCAGTATTTGTAAGCTAAATTGGCAGCCTGATAAATCCCCAGCAAACAGGAAGCCCTCCCCCCTGGCAGTATATATTAGCTTACACATCAGATTTTTATTTTTGAAGGATAATACCAGACTTGGCGAGTTTCATGTGTCAAGTTGTGTGTGTTGCGTTGCATGTGGCGACATGCATGTAGCGACTTTTGTGAGATGAGTTTTGTGTGGCGACATGCGTGTAGCAACTTTTTGTGCGTCGAGTTGCATGTGACAGGTTAGTGTAGCAAGTTGTGTGCAGCAAGATTTGCGCATGGAGAGTTTTGCGCGTGGCGATTTTTATGTGTGGTGCGTTTTGAGTATGTGCAAGTTTTGTGTGAGGCAACTTTTGCATGTGTTGCAACTTTTGTGCATGTGGCAATTCTGCGTGTGCAATTTTTCCACCTGTGGCGAGTTTTCCATGAGGTGAGTTTTGCACGTGTGGCGAGTTTTGCGTGAGCCTAGTTTTGCATGTGGCGAGTTTTGCGCGTGGCGACTTTTGAGCGGCGACTTTTGTGTTTCGACTTTTATGTGGCGAGGTTAGTGTATGTGTGGTGAAATGTGTGCTGAGGGTGGTGTATGTGTTCAAGCACGTGGTAGTGTGTGGCGCATTTTGTGTGTGTGTTCATATCCCCGTGTGTGGTGAGTATCCCATGTCAGGGCCCCACCTTAGCAACTGTATGGTATATAATCTTTGGCGCCATCGCTCCCACTCTTTAAGTCCCCCTTGTTCACATCTGGCAGCTGTCAATTTGCCTCCAACACTTTTCCTTTCACTTTTTCCCCATTATGTAGATAAGGGCAAAATTGCTTGGTGAATTAGAAAGCGCGAGGTTAAAATTTCGCCTCACAACATAGCCTATGACGTTCTCGGGGTCTAGACGTGTGACTGTGCAAAATTTTGTGGCTGTAGCTGCGACGGTGCAGATGCCAATCCCGGACATACATACAGACATACATACATACATACACACACACATTCAGCTTTATATATTAGATATATATAGGGGAGCCACCCACAAACTGGATAAGGGCTCCCTCTTCTGGCCTGGAGTGTGAGCATGTTGTTTGCTTGTGTTTACCTGGTGAAAGAAATCTTCCTTCGCTTTCAAGCGTGACATCACTCTCCCCATGAGGAAAGTAATGCCACTATAACAACTAGGACCCTGGGGTGTTACAGAGCCAAACACTATCTAATGTTCCTCGAAAGAGACAAACTTTCTAGCAAAAGTTGAGTCTGAATTTCCTGAATTGTGGGTTCCCAGCAAACAGACTAAGATCCCACAACCCTACACAGCTCCTCTTTCAGAGATAGCATGAGATCATACTTGTTATTGTGAGATTTCTCTCTTTGCACTAACTAAACTCGACCGCATCCTTTGCTAAGTGGTGAACGAATAGATACCACTTTAAGGATGCTACCATTTGGTCACTGCTTAGTAAATGATACAACACCCCTGGGTTAGTGCAAATGTAAGGAGATGGATATATTCCCCCATGAAGACACGTGTATTGTTGCAAAAGTAGTTTGATGTGTAAGCTAAACTGTGATATGTGTTAACAGTGTTGGTATCGTGTTCTGCCCGACAATAGAGAGAGAGTTAGAGGTAATGATTAGCCCAAAGTGGGATGGGTTAAGTAGCAGGGACAGAGACAATATCTTCTCAGGACATGAGTTAAGGCCTAGAGTGCATGAGAAACTGACCTGAGGTCTGAATAGAAGGCAGTGTCGCAATACGTGGGTGTCCCAAATTGAGAGGAGACCAGGAGAGTGGTTAGTGTGAACCAGAGTAAAATGAAAGGAGAACCGACAGAAGGACAGAGTCGTCATTGGAGATAGGTTCAGGGAGAAGGCAATTAACAGTACAGCCCTAAGTTTATATTTCAGAGTGGTAATGGGCCAAAACAGGACAGAGAACATGAGATGAAGAGTGCCTTGGGTGGGAGTTCCAAGGCATCAGTATGAGAAGCTAAGGACTGGCAATATAGTTCCCTTAAGAGGGAAAGAGAACACATAGGACTCTTGCTAACTGGACTGTAGCACTGAGATTGCTTGTGGTGAAGGATAGTGGAAAAGTGGAGATAGAGGCCAAACGAGTAACGAGAAAGGAATTTAGACTGTGTATGAAGATGCTCCAAATTGTGAAAGAAATGTTCCTAAAGTTGTGTACCCACTACCTAATGTACATAAATCCCACAAAGTTATCGTTCAGTAAAAAATGTATTTTGATTTGTGCTCTCCCTCATTGAACTCTTGAACATCTGGCTCTGGCCAATCAAAGTTATCGGTAACACACAGCCTGCAAGGGTGTAGCGCTCCATAGCAGAAGTCCGCACACCCAGCCAGGAACCCCAACTTCATGTAGCGTGCCGGGGCATAAAAAATAAGTACTTCTCCCATGGCTACAGCCCCATGACACGTTTCACAAAGAGTGAGTTCTTGCGCTTTCACTATGAGATAGGCCCAGGGACCAAACTTTTCTAGAAAGTTTTTCTTAGAGCTATTGAGCTTTTTTAATAGTTTGTTTTGAAAAATCACCAGTTATTTTATTAGATAAAAAAGGGCAGCAGCAGACTAGTGATAGGTACTCTTTATAGAGGAAAACATACTGAGTAGGAGTCTGCAGTCCACTGTGTCAAATTCTGCAGAGACATCATGAAGAATCAAGTTCAGGTCAGGAGATTATTGAAGACTTTTGGTAGAATGCAGAAAAGAGATAATAAGGGGTATAGGTTATAGTTAGCAGAAATATAGGAAACAAAACATGGAGACAGCACACCAGTATAAGGTGAAAAAAGTGCTTACTTAACAGCCCATAGTGGCAACATTTCATCTCAAACACTGTGAGCCTTTCTCAAGCTGAAATATAACTATTTTAAAAAATATATTTTGGTTAGATTACTAGTAGAGTTGGGCGAAGCTGAACAGTAAAGTTCGACGTCCGTACAGAACACCTACTGTTTAGGCACGAACACCGAACACGGACTTGGCCCACTCCTCAAGAACTGCTCCAGCTGTCTCATGTTTGAAGGTTGCCTTTTCAAGACGTTATGTTTCAGCTCTTTCCAAAGATGCTCAATAGGATTTAGGTCAGGACTCATAGAAGCCACTTCAGAATAGTCCAAAGTTTTCCTCTTAGCCATTCTTGGGTGATTTTTGCTGTGTGTTTTGGGTCATTACACTGGGCAGCACATTTCTCTCTAGAATCCCTTGATAGTCTTGATATTTCATTGTACCCTGCACAGATTCTAGCCACCCTGTGCCAGATGCAGCGATGCAGCAAAGCAGCCCCAGAACATAATAGAGCCTCCTCCATGTTTCACAGTAGGGACTGTGTTCTTTTATTGATATGCTTCATTTTTCCGTTTGTGAACATAGAGCTTATGTGCCTTGCCAAAAAGTTCCATTTTTGTCTCAATATAACTGTAGTAACAGGAACATCAAGCTGCTTGGAGATGGTCTTATAACTTTTACCTTTAAAGGGAACCTGTCACCCCTCTCAGGCCTTTGTAACTAAAAGAGCCATCTTGTGCAGCACTAATGCTGCATTCTGACAAGGTGGGTCTTTTAGTTATGCTCCCCGCACACACTGAAATAAACGCTTATAAAATCTGCCCCCCTCATGCCGTGAAATTGTCCCGGGGGTGGGTCTTTCCCCCTTAATCAGATGCAGCACAGCCATCACTCCGGGCCTGTGCGCGCCGGGAGCCACCTCCTCTTGCTTCATTAGCGTTCCCGGCGCCTGAGCTGTAAGTATGTTTTTCCGGGCATGCGCAGTTGCGCTGCCCTTCAAACTTACAGCACAGGCGCCATGGACGCTGATGAAGCAAGAGGAGGCGGCGCCCGATGCTCACACAGGCCCGGAGTGATGGCTGTGCTGCGTCTGATTATGGGGGAAAGACCTGCCCCCGGGACGATTTCACGGTATGAGGGGGCACATTTTATAAGTGTTTATTTCAGCGTGTGCAGGGAGCATAACTAAAAGAGCGATGTGAAGTGTAGTATGTACCCTGTGTGACACTGCTGAGATGTGTATCTAATCCTATACTGTGTGATACTGACTGAGCCATATATCTAATCCTCTCCTGTGTGATACTGTCTGCTGAGCCATGCATCTAATCCTACCCTGTGTGATACTGTCCTGAGACGTGTATCTAATCCTACCCTGTGTGATACTGACTGAGCTGTGTATCTAATCATCTCCTGTGTGATGCTGTCTGGTGAGCCATGTATCTAATCCTACCCTGTGTGATACTGTGCTGAGACGTGAATCTAATCCTCTCCTGTGTGATATTGACTGAGCTGTGTATCTAATCCTACCCTGTGTTTTACTGCTGAGATGTGTATCTAATCCAATCCTGTGTGATATTGACTGAGCCATGTATCTAATCCTCTCCTGTGTGATACTGTCTGCTGAGCCATGTATCTAATCCTATCCAGTGTGATACTGTGCTGAGACGTGTATCTAATCCTCTCCTGTGTGATACTGTCTGCTAAGCCATGTATCTAATCTGTTATGACCTGGTGGTTAGGAGCACCCGACCTGATAGTTAAACTCATACAGGACAAGCTCTGGGATGTGGGAGCTCTGCTGACCGCAAGCCCTAATCCTATCACACACACTAAAAATAGCCGTGGAGCGCTCCTGACCAGACCTAGGCGCCTCGTCACAGCCTAAGGACTAGCTAGCCCTAGAGATAGAAAATAAAGCCTACCTTGCCTCAGAGAAATTCCCCAAAGGAATAGGCAGCCCCGCACATATAATGACTGTAAGTAAAGATGTAAGTCACAAACGCAGAAATGAAACAGGTTTCAGCAAAGGGAGGCCAGACTTACTAAATAGACAGAGGATAGGAAAGGTAATTTTGCGATCAGCACAAAAACCTACAAAAGACCACGCAGAGTGTGCAAAAAAGACCTTGGCCAAAGGCGTAGCATCAATTTCTCTCAATGGAATAGGATACTGCAAGGGCTCCAAGAAAAAACCACAGCGCCTGGCAAACTCCAAGTCCATCAAATTCAGGGCAGCGCCTGAATCCACAAATGCCATTACAGAATAGGACGACAGAGAGCAAATCAGAGTAACGGACAAAAGAAATTTAGACTGTACCGTACCAATGGTGGCAGACCTAGCGAACCGCTTAGTGCGCTTAGGACAATCGGAGATAGCATGAGTGGATTCACCACAGTAAAAACACAGCCCATTCCGACGTCTGTGTTCTTGCCGTTCAGCTCTGGTCAAAGTCCTATCACACTGCATAGGCTCTGGCCTATGCTCAGAGAATACCGACAGATGGTGCACAGCTTTGCGCTCACGCATGCGCCGATTGATCTGAATGGCCAAGGACATAGACTCATTCAGACCAGCAGGCGTGGGAAATCCCACCATGACATCCTTAAGGGCTTCAGAAAGACCCTTTCTGAAAATTGCCACCAGGGCACATTCATTCCACTGAGTAAGCACAGACCACTTTCTAAACTTCTGACAGTACACCTCCGCTTCATCCTGACCCTGACACAAAGCCAGCAAGATTTTCTCTGCCTGATCCACTGAATTTGGTTCATCATAAAGCAATCCAAGCACCAGAAAAAACGCATCAACATCACGCAATGCAGGATCTCCTGGCGCAAGGGAAAATGCCCAGTCTTAAGGGTCACCACGCAACAAAGATATTATGTTTTTTACTTGTTGAACGGGGTCACCAGAGGAGTGGGATTTCAAAGCTGGAAACAGTTTACAATAATTTTTGAAATTCAGGAACCTAGATCTATCCCCAGAAAGCAAATCAGGAATAGGAATTCTAGGCTCTAACATCGGATTCTGAACCACAAAATCTTGAATGTTTTGTACCCTTGCAGTGAGATGATCCAGACAAGAGGACAGACCCTGAATGTCCATATTTACACCTGTGTCCTGAACCACCCAAAGGTCTAGGGGAAAAGAAAGACAAAACACAGTGCAAATAAAAAAAATGGTCTTAGAAGTTCTCTTATCCCTCTATTGAGATGCAATAATACTTATGGCCAGCTGTACTGTTATGACCTGGTGGTTAGGAGCACCCGACCTGATAGTTAAACTCATACAGGACAAGCTCTGGGATGTGGGAGCTCTGCTGACCGCAAGCCCTAATCCTATCACACAGACTAAAAATAGCCGCGGAGCGCTCCTGACCAGACCTAGGCACCTCGTCACAGCCTAAGGACTAGCTAGCCCTAGAGATAGAAAATAAAGCCTACCTTGCCTCAGAGAAATTCCCCAAAGGAATAGGCAGCCCCCCACATATAATGACTGTGAGTAAAGATGAAAGTCACAAACGCAGAAATGAAACAGGTTTCAGCAAAGGGAGGCCAGACTTACTAAATAGACAGAGGATAGGAAAGGTAACTTTGCGATCAGCACAAAAACCTACAAAAGACCACGCAGAGTGTGCAAAAAAGACCTCCGCACCGACTCACGGTGCGGATGGGCCACTCTGCATCCCAGAGCTTCCAGCTAGCAAGACAAAATCATGATAACCAGCTGGACAAGAAAACAGAGAACAAATAATGACTATCAGGAACTTAGCTTCTGCAGGAGAAGGCAGGTCACTAGAGAGATCCAGGAGCGAACTGAACCAATGCAAAAACATTGGCAGCTGGCATGGAGTAACGATCTGAGAGGAGTTAAATAGAGCAGCCAACCAAAGGATAAACCACGTCACCTGTGTAAGGAACCTCAGAAGCATCAGCTTCACTCATAGCCACCAGAGGGAGCCCATAGACAGAACTCGCCGAAGTACCATTCACGACCACAGGAGGGAGTTCGACAACAGAATTCACAACACTTATCCTACCCTGTGTGATACTGCTGAGACGTGTATATAATCCTCTCTTGTGTGATGCTGTCTGCTGAGCCATGTATCTAATCCTCTCCTGTGTGATACTGACTGAGCTGTGTATCTAATCCTCTCCTGTGTGATACTGACTGCTGAGCTGTGTATCTAATCCTATGTGTGATGCTGACTGCTGGGCCATGTATCTAATCCTCTCCTATGCACTCCTCTCCCCCCTGTTAGGTGTGATCTATATGGCGGTATTATGTGAGATCTATATGACGTCGTTATGTGAGAAGTATATGGCGATATTATGTTAGAATACTATAGCATCGTTATTTGCGATCTATATGATGGTATTATGTGAGAACTATAGGACAGTATTATGTGTGATCTATATGGCGGTATTATGTGAGAACACTATGGCAGTATCATCTTCAGAAAGGGGACCCATTCTATGGTGGTTCTGGCTGAGCACTTGAACACTGGTCTGGGGTAATAGAGGGGGCAGCATGACCTCCAGTTAGGTGCAGTCAAGGGAGGGCTGGTGAGGCAGCAGAAGAGAGGGGTCTCATTTTTATCATTACTATATGGCTACATTTCCTTCCCAGCGTCACCCCAGACTGCGCCTGTCGCCTTGCTTTCACACATTGCCAGCACAGGATCTGAGGAGGGGAATGGGGTCTTTACATGCAAAGTCTGGATCAGAACAGGCCATAAATCCGCAGAAATGTTTCCTGGATTTCTGTGGAGCAGACGCTCCATCCATGTGTATAAAAGACAGCGCTCTATGTACAATCCCTGGCTGCTCCGCGCACCGAACAGAGTGCCCCCCATAGACCAGCACTCTGCTCTCCTGAAATACTCTATGCTGCTGTCACCCTGCTCCCTCCACCATATATCTCCCAGAATCCTTGCTGCCTGCCATCCTCGGTGACTGTTTACTTGTCAGTATAACTTTGCAGTCACCAACAAAATGGCTGCTCACTGTGTTCCTGAATCTCATCCACTCTTATCCCTTAGCAAACACCCAGAAGGGGAGGAGAGGAGACATCACACAGGTCAGCAGACTCCGCCCATATTTACTGCAGTGCAGTAATGTGAGCTAGTTGTACACTAGGTTTTTGTCAAATTTCAGTAGCTGCTCCCCCTAGTGTTTAAAAGTGGAAATGCCAAACCTTTTAAAATTATGTTTCATATTTTACTAAATTATAAACAAATGATAATATTTTTTAAGAAAATGTAAACATTAATTTAAATTTTTTCAATCGCTGGCAAAAAATTTTTTTTTTGATAACACCTTCCCTTTAAGGAGAAAAGAAGCGGAAAAATGGGTTGAAGTGCAGGACTCTCGCATACTGGACTCTAGTGTCGTTGTTGGGAAAAATGGAAGCTTCCAAAGTGCTGTGCTGGGTTTTGGTGAAGGCAGAGGAACTGAGTGAGATTAGGAACGAGAAAGAGAATGTATATGAAGATATTCTGTGTAAAGAAAAACTTCCATAAAGATTTGCAGCCACTATACATTCTGCATGCTCCATCCTAAGTTGTTCAATAAAAGACAGTTTATTTTTAAGTGGTGGTCTCCCTCATTGAATTTGACAACATCTGTTCTTGGCCAGCCGAAGTCATCGGCATCATGCGACCTGCAAGGATATAGTGCCCCAGAGAAAAACTCCATACACCCAGCCAGCACCCCCACTTTAATTTAGCGTGTCGTCAGGGTGTGAAAAATGAGTAACTCACCCATGCCTGTGTGACTGGTGCCTTATACAAGCATTATCCATGTGCATTTTTAACACTAAGCAACCACGGCTTCCATGAATGGTAGGTGTGTGAGTGGATGTTTCATTGTTACCCCTTAAATGCCATAATTAGGAAAGAAAATCTGATTTGATCACAATATATGTCCTATAATAATTATGTTTTGAGATTGTATGTACCGATGCCTTATACAACTTGTACTTGTGATTCTTAATGTTTAAAGACTTCATTCAACATTTCACTATTCTTCCTGCCTTGTGCAGCTGCACGTCCCAAGGTTGAAGTTAGTTGCTGAAAATGACTTCTGTCCATTGAAATAATGTGTAATTATTTTCAGGAGCTGTAGTGAATGTGTACTCTAGCAGCATGCTACACCAAGATAATTTACCTGCTGTAAAAGGAAGTAAGATGAAAATTAACAACGCCATGAGATCTCTACTGAACAGCATGTATGTCACTGTTGTCATGGAAACTATTTTTACATTATACAGTTCAACAGGCACTTTTCTTGATTATATTGCTTTACTTCACAAGCCCTGAACCTGCTCAGGTACATGTTTATTAAGGCAAGCTTATAAACCCTAATCTAACTTAGATGTTTTTTAAGATCATTCCATTGCAACTGACCTAAAAAAATGGAAATGCAAATTTTGCTTTACAATTAGACATGTATTGAATCTTACTGGTATTCTATTGTTTCTCAACATTTCCCTCTGCAGTTTAAGCACGTCAGAGATCGAATATGCACTCCTTTACTCCATTACGATGAGGCCCTGGAGAGCTCCATTCTCGAGCAACTTCGGGTCACAGCGGTGAGGCACCCAATGATTAACACTAGGGTTGAGCGACCTTTGCTTTTATAGGATCGGGTCGGGTTTCACGAAACCCGACTTTTTCAAAAGTCGGGTCGAGTGAAATCGGCCAATCCTATAAAAAAGTCGGGGTCGGGGTCGGCCGAAACGCGAAACCCAATGCAGTGCATTGGGTTTCCATGGTTCCCAGGGTCTGAAGGAGCGGAAACTCTCCTTCAGGCCCTGCGATCCATATTTTAGTGTAAAATAAAGAATTAAAATAAAAAACCACGACGTCACCGAAGGTCCTTCCTAAGAATCAGCGCTTCCAGGACCTTCGGTGACGTCGTGGTGACGTCGCGGCTTGTGATTGGTCGCGCGGCCGCCCATGTGACCGCCGCGCGACCAATCAGAAGCCGCGACGTCACCGCAAGGTCTTGGAAGGCTGATTCTAAGGAAGAAAGGCTGCTGGTTAGTACCAGGGCGCGACAGAGGGTAAGTATTGCGATATTTTTTATTTTAATTCTTTATTTTACACTTAAATCTGAATTCCGATACCAATTCCCGATATCTTAACCCCTTCATGACCCAGCCTATTTTGACCTTAAAGACCTTGCCGTTTTTTGCAATTCTGACCAGTGTCCCTTTATGAGTTAATAACTCAGGAACGCTTCAATGGATCCTAGCGGTTGTGAGATTGTTTTTTTGTGACATATTGGGCTTCGTGATAGTGGTAAATTTAGGTCAATAAATTCTGTGTTTATTTGTGATAAAAACGGAAATTTGGCGAAAATTTTGAAAATTTCGCAATTTTCACATTTTGAATTTTTATTCTGTTAAACCAGAGAGTTATGTGACACAAAATAGTTAATAAATAACATTTCCCACATGTCTACTTTACATCAGCACAATTTTGGAAGCAAAATTTTTTTTTGCTAGGAAGTTATAAGGGTTAGAATTTGACCAGCGATTTCTCATTTTTACAACGAAATTTACAAAACCATTTTTTTTAGGGACCACCTCACATTTGAAGTCAGTTTGAGGGGTCTATATGGCTGAAAATACCCAAAAATGACACCATTCTAAAAACTGCACCCCTCAAGGTGCACAAAACCACATTCAAGAAGTTTATTAACCCTTCAGGTGCTTCACAGCAGCAGAAGCAACATGGAAGGAAAAAATGAACATTTAACTTTTTAGTCACAAAAATGATTTTTCAGCAACAATTTTTTTATTTTCCCAATGGTAAAAGGAGAAACTGAACAACGAAAGTTGTTGTCCAATTTGTCCTGAGTACGCTGATACCTCATATGTGGGGGTAAACCACTGTTTGGGCGCACGGCAGGGCTTGGAAGGGAAGGAGCACCATTTGACTTTTTGAATGAAAAATTGGCTGCACTCTTTAGCGGACACCATGTCCCGTTTGGAGAGCACCCGTGTGCCTAAAAATTGGAGCTCCCCACAAGTGACCCCATTTTGGAAACTAGACGCCCCAAGGAACTTATCTAGATGCATAGTGAGCCCTTTAAACCCCCAGGTGCTTCACAAATTGATCCGTAAAAATGAAAAAGTACTTTTTTTTCACAAAAAAATTCTTTTAGCCTCAATTTTTTAATTTTCACATGGACAACAGGATAAAATGGATCCTAAAATTTGTTGGGCAATTTCTCCTGAGTACGCCGATACCTCATATGTGGGGGTAAACCACTGTTTGGGCACATGGCAGGGCTCGGCAGGGCTCGGAAGGGAAGAAGCGCCTTTTGACTTTTTGAATGGAAAATTAGCTCCAATTGTTGGCGGACACCATGTCGCGTTTGGAGAGCCCCTGTGTGCCTATGCATTGGAGCTCCCCCACAAGTGACCCCATTTTGGAAACTAGACCCCCCAAGGAACTTATCTAGATGCATACTGAGCACTTTAAACCCCCAGGTGCTTCACAGAAGTTTATAATGCAGAGCCATGAAAATAAAAAATAATTTTTCTTTTCTCAAAAATGATTTTTAGCCTGGAATTTCCTATTTTGCCAATGGTAATAGGAGAAATTGGACCACAAATGTTGTTGTCCAGTTTGTCCTGAGTACGCAGATACCCCATATGTGGGGGTAAACCACTGTTTGGGCGCACGGCAGGGCTCAGAAGGGAAGGCACGCCATTTGGCTTTTTAAATGGAAAATTAGCTCCAATCATTAGCGGACACCATGTCGCGTTTGGAGAGCCCCTGTATGCCTAAACATTGGAGATCCCCCACAAATGACCCCATTTTGGAAACTAGACCCCCAAAGGAACTAATCTAGATGTGTGGTGAGCACTTTGAACCCACAAGTGCTTCACAGAAGTTTATAACGCAGAGCCATGAAAATAAAAATAAAAAATTCTTTTCTCAAAAATGATTTTTTAGCCCGCAATTTTTTATTTTCCCAAGGGTAACAGGAGAAATTTGACCCCAAAAGTTGTTGTCCAGTTTCTCCTGAGTAAGCTGATACCCCATGTGTGGGGGTAAACCACTGTTTGGGCACACGTCGGGGCTCAGAAGGGAAGTAGTGACTTTTGAAATGCAGACTTTGATGGAATGGTCTGCGGACGTCACGTTGCGTTTGCAGAGCCCCTGGTGTGCCTAAACAGTAGAAACCCCCCACAAGTGACCCCATTTTGGAAACTAGACCCCCCAAGGAACTTATCTAGATATGTGGTGAGCACTTTGAACCCCCAAGTGCTTCACAGACGTTTACAACGCAGAGCCGTGAAAATAAAAAATCATTTTTCTTTCCTCAAAAATGATGTTTTAGCAAGCAATTTTTTATTTTCTCAAGGGTAACAGGAGAAATTGGACCCCAATAATTGTTGCGCAGTTTGTCCTGAGTATGCTGGTACCCCATATGTGGGGGTAAACCACTGTTTGGGCGCACGTCGGGGCTCGGAAGTGAGGGAGCACCATTTGACCTTTTGAATACAAGATTGGCTGGAATCAATGGTGGCGCCATGTTGCGTTTGGAGACCCCCTGATGTGCCTAAACAGTGGAAACCCCTCAATTCTAACTCCAACACACCCCTAACCCTTATCCCAACTGTAGCCGTAACCCTAATCACAACCCTAACCCCAACACACCCCTAACCACAACCCTAACCCCAACACACCCCTAACCCTAACCACAACCCTAATTCCAACCCTAACCCTAAGGCTATGTGCCAACGTTGCGGATTCGTATGAGATTTTTCAGCACCATTTTTGAAAAATCCGCGGGTAAAAGGCACTGCGTTTTACCTGCGGATTTACCACGGATTGCCAGTGTTTTTTGTGCGGATTTCACCTGCGGATTCCTATTGAGGAACAGGTGTTAAATGCTGCGGAATCCGCACAAAGAATTGACATGCTGCGGAAAATACAACGCAGCGTTTCCGCGTGGTATTTTCCGCACCATGGGCACAGCGGATTTGGTTTTCCATAGGTTTACATGGTACTGTAAACCTGATGGAAAACTGCTGCGGATCCGCAGCCAAATCCGCACCGTGTGCACATAGCCTAATTCTAAAGGTATGTGCACACGCTGCGGAAAACGCTGCGGATCCGCAGCAGTTTCCCATGAGTTAACAGTTCAATGTAAACCTATGGGAAACAAAAATCGCTGTACACATGCTGCAGAAAAACTGCACGGAAACGCAGCGGTTTACATTCCGCAGCATGTCACTTCTTTCTGCGGATTCCGCAGCGGTTTTACAACTGCTCCAATAGAAAATCGCAGTTGTAAAGCCGCAGTGAAATGCGCAGAAAAACCGCGGTAAATCCGCGATAAATCCACAGCGATTTAGCACTGCGGATTTATCAAATCCGCTGCGGAAAAATCTGCAGAGGACCAGAATACGTGTGCACATCCCGAACCCTAACCCTACCCCTACCCCTAACCCTAGCCCTAACCCTACCCGTAACCCTACCCCTAACCCTACCCCTAACCCTAACCCTACCCCTAACCCTACCCCTAACCCTAACCCTAGTTCTTACCCCAACATTAGTGGAACAAAAAAAAAAATTCTTTATTTTTTTTTTATTGTCCCTACCTATGGGGGTGACAAAGGGGGGGGGCATTTACTATTTTTTTTTATTTTGATCACTGAGATAGGTTATATCTCAGTGATCAAAACTCACTTTGGAACGAATCTGCCGGCCGCACTGCACATGCGCCCGCCATTTTGGAAGATGGCGGCGCCCAGGAAAGAAGACGGACGGACTCCGGGAGGCTAGGTAAGTATAAGGGGGGGAGATCAGGGCACGGGGGGGGGGGGGCGTCGGAGCACGGGGGGGTGGATCGGAACACGGGGGGGGTGGATTGGAGCACGGGGTGGGGGATCGCTGTGCGGGGGGGTGGATCGGAGCACGGGGGGGGAATCGCTGTGCGGGGGGGGATCGCAGTGCGGGGAGGTTTGATTGGAGCACGGGGTGTGTGATTGGAGCACGGGGGGAGCGGACAGGAGGACGGGGGAGCGGAGCACAGGACGGAGGGGAGCGGACCACAGATCGGGGGGCTGGGGGGGAGATCGGTGGGGTGGGGGCACATTAGTGTTTCCAGCCATGGCCGATGATATTGCAGCATCGGCCATGGCTGGATTGTAATATTTCACCAGTTTTTTAGGTGAAATATTACAAATCGCTCTGATTGGCAGTTTCACTGCCAGAGCGATCGTAGCCACAGGGGGGTGAAGCCACCCTCCCTGGGCTAAACTACCACTCCCCCTGTCCCTGCAGGCCGGGTGAAATGGGAGTTAACCCTTTCACCCGATCTGCAGGGACGTGATCTTTCTGTGACACAGCATATGCGTCACAGGTCGGATTGGCACCGACTTTCATGACGCATACGCTGTGTCACAGGTCGGGAAGGGGTTAAACATATTGGGAATCGGTATCAGAATTCCGATTCCAGATTCAAAAGATCGCCGACTTCATGGCCGACCCCACACTGGGGTCGGGTCGGGTTTCATGAAACCCGACCTTGCCAAAAGTCGGCGACTTTTGAAATATTTCGACCCGTTTCGCTCAACCCTAATTAACACGTTATCTCTTGTCCAATGGATAGGGATACCGTTCAATTATGAGAATATCCCTTTAACCGCTTATAGGTAACTTTCCTTTTAGAAATCTTTTAGAAAACCATATAAACATAAAAGACATTTTGCTTGGAGGAATGGTGATTTTTAAAAATAGTGACCTGTCAAACAAGCGGAGTTATGGGGGAAGGGAAAAGCAGAAGGGAAGATGACCAACAGAAAACTTTCCCAGTTTCTTTTATAACCTAGTTCATTGCAATGATAAAGTGTGTTGCTATTTCATGCTGCTTGTGGATAAGGCAGCAAGAATCTGTGGACAAGATCTCCTAAATGTCACAATGCATTCCTGCAAACTTTTCCCATAACACCCACACAACATAGTGTTCACATGAAAGCACCAAACATTAAGCTTTTCCCACGATCTGGAAAACCGTCGGAATTTTTTGCATTAATAAAATAAAATTGCAAAGCCTTGACATCTTAGAATCACTCTCACACCAAATACTCAAATTATTCTTATTCTTCCTCCTTCCTCTCTTTATAATGTTCATTTTATTAATATCACAATCTTTATTGAAACACAAAATTAATAATTTAGCAATTTTGACTCAAGCCACTCAGTTGATCTCCTAATAATTGGTTTATCCAAATGACCTCTTGACTTGTGTGGGCTGAACATACTCTGCTTCAGTAGATGACAAGGCTACAGACATCTGTTTATTCGGACTCCTATGGCACCTCGAGAGAGGGGATCCGCCCTTCAGGAACAGGAAACCTACAGATAGAAAAGGGTGGCACCTCTCCCATGCATAACTTGGTTTCCTGTGCCTGATGGGACTGGTTCTTACAGACTACAGGATAATATGATCCCAGACCCAGCCAGTCGACTCAGGTAAAGGGGGGTCCTCTACCTCGACTGGTGCGGGGGTCCTGGAAGCGACACACAGTAGTCCTTGATGGACGACACAGCAGTGAGCGAGCAGCAGGGAGCAGAGGTCAGGAAGATTGCAGTCTCCAGAAGTAGCCAGCACCGAGGTAAATATTCTCCTAGGTTCCCTGCGGCGCCAGCGGTGCGGGGTCTCCATGTTTCCCAAGTCAGGCGGTGTTTATGGTGCGGGGGCGCGTGCAGCTCTCTTCCAGGCATCCTGAGCGGCCTCTGGTGTGCTCAGTGCTGTCAGGGGTCACCAGATGATGTCGCGGGATGGGGCTAGCGTGCACTTCCGGGTCACCGGCGCCGGCTCCCTTCTGCGCATGCGCGGAGGGTTTCTGACACCGGAAACATGGTGGCCACCATCCAAAGGGACCGGAGCCCTGATATCAGTTCCTCTGGGGCTAAAAAGCACTTGCGGGAGCATCACTTGCTCACCCGGATACCAGAGGGGGAAGTACAGTATATATGGCCGACAGGTTGGGGGATCCATGCTTCTGGTCCATTTTTCCTAACAATGGATGCTGAGCAGCTGCAACCTCTGCATCCGGTAGAAGCTGAAGTCCAGCATGCTACAGACAAGCCTCAGGCCCAACAGAAAAGTCGGGATGGAGGTGGCCAGTTGAGTGACCGATCCAGCCCCTAGACCGTTCCAGCCGCAGGAGTTCTTTCAGGTGACAAACAGCAACATCGGTGGAGAAATTCCCCCCTCGTATTCAGGTGCCTATGTCATGAATGTTCACTCAATGATGCAGCCTTCCCCTTATGTTTTTATTTCTAGAGCAAGAAATGCACAGATAACACAGGCCACAGGGAATGCGCCCTCTGTGGATGCCCCCTACCAGACACTTGTCCAAAAAGGTTATGCCCCCCTGTATCCAACAGATGGTGAGGTCTCAGGAAAGGGGAAGGTGGCACTGTTAGCTTCTAGATAGCCTTTATTGCCCGTTAATGTTCCCTCAGGTGGCGGAGGAGACTCCCATCTTCACCTCAAGTCTGAAGGACATTATCAGGACAGAAGTAAGGGAGTCCATAAAATCCCTATCGCAAGGAGAAAGTTCAAGACAAAAGAATCTCGCATAATCAGATTCATCAGTAGACTGGAGGAGGGATGAGGTTTCCCCTGGATCATCCTTCTCGGCTTCTTCATCCGAGGAAGACTCGGGCCGCTTCTGTTTATCCTGTGGATAAAATTGCAAAGACGGTCAAGGGAACAATGGGGATAGTGGAATCCAGGCCTGGAATGTCCATGCAGAATGTCATGTATAAGGGATTGGATCAAAAGAAACATAGATCATTTGAGAAGAATGAGAAGATTAAAGGTCTGATTCTCTGAGAGTAGAAAAGGCCGGAAAAGAGGGGCTCCTTACCTCCGGCCCTCAAGCGGAGATACCCCTTTGATGACCCAAATGTTAATCTCTGGGATAAAGCCCCTAAATTAGACACAGCAGTCTCCAAGGCATCAAAAAAATCTTCCCTGCCCTTTGAGGATATGGGCTCACTTAAAGATCCCCAAGATAGAAAGGCAGACATCTTTCTTAAAGGACCTTGGGAGATGGCGGCCCGATCTCTGAGACCAACAGGGGCAACCACTTGCGCAGCCAAATCTATGATGGTTTGGCTGGACCAACTTGAGTCTCAGCTAAAAGAAGGAACGCCTAGGGAGACGATTCTGGGGGCCCTTCCAACAATTCAAGGGGCCACGGCTTTTCTATCGGATGCCTCAATTGATTCAGTCAGGATGGCAGCAAGGGCAGACTGTCTCTCCAACGTGACCTGCAGAGGGCTGTGGTTAAAATGCAGGCCAGGAGATATCCAAGCAAGATCTAAGCTCTGTGCCATCCCGTGTGAAGGGGAATATCTTTTCGGCTCAGTCCTGGACGAGTTACCGAATAAAGCAGGGGATGAGAAAAAGATTTCCCAACCTATCATCCTCCCCTTACCGACGTCCTTTCAGCAGGAGAATATTTGGTCAGAGAAGACCGACAAGGGACTGCTCCAAGTGAGATGACAAGAAGAAGAGAGGTACTGGCTTCATGTTCAGATGTTCATCGCAAGAACGGAAAAAACCATCCCAATGACTAAGGGCTCCTGTAAGTAAGATGTAGATTGTTGGCCTTTTTATCCAGCCTGGTCTCGTATCACGAACAGCAGTTTGGTGCAGAGCGTGTTATCCGCAGGACTTAGACTTGAGTTACTTTCGGCCCCCGGGGATAAATTCAAGATAACTCCTGTCCGTCCCTCTCAGATAGAACAGTCTGCCCTAGAGACTGAGGTTGTCAAATTGTGCCATAAAGGGGTCCTGGTGGAGGTCCTGGAATCTGAAGAGGATAGAGGTTTTTACTCTCTCCTGTTCTTGGTTCGGAAACCAGACAACTCTTACAGGACCATTGTGGCACCCCAGGAGTTCAGGTACCACAGTGGTGCTGCCTTCCTCTCGGGGAGGGTAATACCATGCCTGGAGACAGGAGGGATCCCTTGGGAAGGTAATCTCACATTCGACACATTCTGACTCCAGGCCAGAAGGGGGAGCTCAAAACCTGGTTTTAGGGGAGCTTCCTTTAATATACATCCTGGTCTGGAGGAGTTAGTTGGTGGCAGACAGGGAAGGAGCAGAGAAACAGAGGAACTAGAGGAGGCTGCGATTGGGCCTCTTTAAGCTGATTGCAGAAACCGGGCACCAGGAGCCCGGAGTCGTGGGCAACTGCAAGTCCCACAACAGAACCGGAGGGCAGAGAGCTGAAAGTAACTTGCCCACATTAAACCTGAGGTACAGCAGCATTTCAGAGCCCAGAGTCACCGTGTAAAGAGACCCCAGAGGAACGGCTCAAGCTGCCTACCATGCAGGCACTGTCCCAGGACAGGAGAGAACGAGGACCTTGTTAGGACACTACAGAAGCAAGGCACTAATAGACCAGCACAAAATGGAAGGCTCCCAAATTGACCTGTCAAGGGGGTTTCCACCTGTCTTCAGGCTGCCTAGACTCCATCTACACCTGTTGCCGGTACCCTGGACTGTGGCCTGCTACCATCAGTAAACCAGGTAAAGACGGCAACCCTGTGCCCTCCGTTTATTTACCAGCAACCTACTATCCTTGCCCACTACACTGGGAGCCCTGGGAAACCCGCTTCACCTGTTCAAAGCATCACCATCTATGCTGCGGTAACATCATCTCAGAGGACGCCTTTAAGCAGCGTCAGTCCCCTCTGACTGAGAACCACAGGTGGCATCACAAATGTAAACTTTATTACAACTCCCCTTAAAAGACCTTTCCCTTTACTTGAGTGCCCAGGGCCACTGACTGGGTTGCTGCCACCGTGACCACCCCTTTAATTGCAACCGGACCCAGTATCGAGTATCCCCACTGCCCTGTTGGCGACTCATCATCATCAGTCTTCAGTCCCTCAATAGATTTCTGGTAGCTCGACCCTTTAAAATGGAAACAGTTGGCTCAGCAATAAAAATGTTGTTTCAAAATTGTTTTATGGTGGTTTTAGATTTAAAAGACGTGTTTATCAATGCTTCTTGAGAGTAGCTGTTTCCTTAGATGGCATAGTCCGGCATTTCCAGTATAGAGCTCTCCCCTTTGGCCTTTCAGTAGCACCACAAGTCTTCACGAAGCTAATTTCTGAAGCTATGGCCCATCTTCGAGAGTCAGACATCTTGATTATCCCATACTTAGATGACTTCTTAATTTTTGGCAATTTGGCAGATCATTGTCTTTCCCAGTTAGAAAGGTCTATATCCATTCTAGAACACTTGGGTTGGTTGATAAACTCTGAAAAATCCTGGTTAGAACCCTTGAGGGTCCAGCAATTTCTCAGCCTCGTTTTAGACTCAGAAAATCAATGTTGTCTGCCAACTGATTCAATTATTCACATCCGTCATCAGGTTAAATCAACCCTCCATGACCCTCAGGGCAGGCCATGTCCCTATTACCGTATTTTCCAGCGTATAAGATGACTTTTTAACCCCTAAAGATCTTCTTAAAAGTTGGGGGTCGTCTTATACGCCGGGTGCAGACCAATGTGCATATGGTAGGGGGAAATGGTACCGATGACAAAAAGAGGTGGCGTCTCACAGGAAAGTGTGAGTGGAGTATCCCCCTATTACCTCATTGTGGCATCGTGGGGTTTCTGTGCTGGTGAGCGGCGGAGGCTCCTCTTCATGCCGTGGGTGCTCTGTGCTGTGGGGCGGCGGCGTATCTTCGTGCAGCGTCTGGGCTCCTCTGGCATTTCCTCAAAACCCGGAGGCACCGGCAGCTCCATTGCTGCGATGCGGTGGCCTCCGGGAAAATGGCCGCTGGGGGCGACGCATGCTCAGATTCAAATCTTGTCTCCCGAGATCTCGGGACGAGATCTGAATATGAGAATGTGCTGCCCCAGCAGCCATTTTCCCGGAGGCCACCGCATCGCAGCAATGGAGCTGCCGATGCCTCCGGGCTTTGAGGAAATGCCGGAGGAGCCCCGATGCTGCACGAAGATACACCTCCGCCCCACAGCACAGAGCCCCAATGCTGCACAAAGATAAGCCGCCGCCCCACAGCACAGAAACCCCACGCGGCACAATGAGGAGCCGCCGCTCCCCAGCACAGAGACCCCACGCTGCCACAATGAGGTAATAGGGGGATACTCCACTCACACTTTCCTGTGAGACGCTCCCTCTCTTCGTCATCGGGACCACTCCCCCCCAAAAGGCACATTAGTCACCGGCCCTATAAGACGACACATGGCATATAAGAAGACCCCCGATTCTTAAGAAGATTTTATATTTTAACTGGCAAAGTTGGGGGGTCGTCTTATATGTTCAGTCGTCTTATACGCCAGAAAATACGGTAGGTTCCCTAACATCTTGTATTCCGGCCATCAAATGGGCTGTTTCACAGAAGAGCACATCAGAAAGATGTTTTATTTAATGATAGAGCCCTGCGGGGGTCCCTACAGGGGAGAATAACATTAGGTCCGTCTGCCTTAAGCTCCTTAAGATGGTGGCTTAACAAGAATAACTTGTCCTCAGGAGTTCCCTGGGAGAATCGATATTCCGTATAGAAACTACAGATGCCAGTCCCTCGGGATGCGGGCCCATATGAGGGATATTGTGGTCCAGGGACAATGGGATCCCCAGGTAGAAAGCTCATCTAACCTGAAGGAACTATCGGCGGTAGAGTTGTCTGTTAAAAAACTCCTTGTATACCTGCAGGGTCACCACGTCAGAATTCTGTCGGACAACCAGGTGACAGTGGCCTATATCAACCACCAAGGTGGGACCCGATCCGAGGCTCTGATGAAAGTAGCAGAATGCCTTTTCCAGACAGGAGAGAGACATTTTCTGTCTTTGACAGCATTTCACATAAGAGGAAAAGACAATACCAGGGCAGATTTTCTAAGCCGCAACATGCTGAGGCAGGGAGAGTGGTGTCTGAATGGAGCTATCTTCAGCCAGATTGTCCGCATGTGGGGTCATCCGGACATAGACCTTTTCACCACCACGAGCAACAGAAAAAGTAAAACAATTCTGTTCTCTGAATCCGGAGGAAAAACCCCTTATGGTGGATGCCTTCCTACAAAAGTGGGATTTCAATCTGGCCTACGCTTTCCCCCCCATCTTCCCGGTTGCCTCTGATAGTAAGGAAGATCAGGGAAGACAGAGTGAGGATTATACTAATTGCCCCTCTCTGGCCCAGGAGGGCTTGGTTTTCATGGCTGAGGACAATGTCAGCCTGCCATAACCGGGTACTTCCAGATCTTACAGATCTTCTCATCCAGGGTCCAGTCAATCACCCATGGTAGCAGGGCTCCATCTGATGGCGTGGAGTTTGGAAGAACATGATTAAGAGATAGAAGATTCTCCCCCAATCTAATAGACACCCTTCTGAAAAGTAGAAAATCAGATACAACCAAAATCTATGCTAGAACCTGGAGACGATTTCTAGCCACTTATGACCTTAAAACCAAAGAGGGGGTACCTATAGGGCAGATTCTAAAATTCTTGCAGAAGAGTCTTGAACTTGGCCTGGCTACTAGTACCCTGAAAGTGTAGGTTTCGGCCCTTGGTGCCTTATTTAATTGTGATAACATGAAAAATTACTGGATATCTAGATAAATAAATAATAATAATTTATTAAAGCAGCTGGCAGAACTAGGCCCATACACAGTAAGGTGCGTTCCATGGGACTTGAACTTAGTCCTTACGGCTATGACAGAGGCTCCGTTTGAACCCATGGTATCTGCCTCAATTAAGATTATATCCCTTTTTTTGGTAGCTATTACATTGGCACGTAGAATAAGCGATATTCAAGCACTCTCTAGAATTCCTCCTTACACACAGATTTTGGACAACAGGGTAGTGTTTAGGCCAGACCCGGCCTACTTGCCCAAGGTTGCCTCAGACTTCCACAGGACACAAGAGATAGTTCTTCCTTCCTTCCTCCCTAATCCCAGTAACCAAAAGGAGGAAAAACTGCACACTTTAGATGTTAGAAGGTGTCTTTTAGAGTATCTTTCTGTCACTAATCCATGAAAAAAGACAACGCCTTGTTTATATCTTTCCATGGTGCTAGAAAGGGTTTAAGGGCTTCAAAATGTACATTAGCAAGATTTGATTAGGAGGCTATCTCCCTAGCTTATACAGTAGGTGGTGGTCCGGCTCCACAGAACCTAAGGGCACATTCTACCCGGGCCATGGCAACCTCTTGGGCAGAAAGATGTGGAGTTTCCATCGACCAGATATGTATGACAGCTATTTGGTCATCTCTTTGCACTTTTCATAACCCCTATAGGCTAGACATGGGTGCTTCTTCTGAGCTAACCTTTGAGTTAAGGGTGCTGCAAGCTGTAGTCCCCCCCAAGCTAGTTTTACATCTCTGTAATTCTCTAGAGGTGCTGTCAAATAAAGCATTAAGTTACTTACCGGTAACTGCATTTTTCGGAGGCCCATGACAGCACCCTTAGTTCCCTCCCTTAATGTATGGGTGCCCACTTCTTCCACTTATAAGTTTTCACATGGGTGAATTGTTAAAATTGTATATATTTTATGTGCCATTAACCATGGAGGTCCTCTCAAGCTCTGTAATCCAACTGATTAGGAGAGTGGGAGAGGTGCCACCCTTTTGTATCTGTAGGTTTCCTGTTCCTGAAGGGTGGATCCCCTCTCTTGTGGTGCTGTCATGGGCCTCTGAAAAATACCGTTACCGGTAAGTAACTTAATGCTTTTCTCCTTGAACAAATAGCCGCATGTTGATTTAGGATCGCTTACGTCACCAGCACAGTCTACATCCACATAGCCAGTGAGTTGTAGATCTCCTATTGCAGATATCCTTAAATTTATGTCTTGAGTCTCTTTCAAATACTGAAGAACTGTCTGAACAACATGCCAATTTTTTTGGCATAATTTTTCCACATATGTACAGAGAATTCCAATATGTGCTGCGATATCCGGTCGGTTCATAGTTAGTATGTATAGAAGTGCCCACCACTGCCTGTCTGTATTTCACATTATATTTCACATAACAGATCATCTTCTCCTTCCAACTTTAAGTAGGATGGTTACATTGGCTTTGTACCTTTGGCTTCTGACATTCCAAACTACTTCAGAATTGAAGTAAAAAAAATTTTCTTTGTTCCACAGCACCATCTGCAGCACTAAGGAGCCTGCAGAGTTGAACCCTTCTGAAGAGATCCCACAGGAGTCTGCCACTAGGGGCCATTTCGACAGACCTGACCCTTCTGCACCTTCCCAGCCTTTCCTCGCATCTGGTCCCTCGGTCCCATCTACCAGCGCTAGAGCATCATGGCAGACTTTGTTACATAAAGCTGCTGGTGAGGATGTAGCTTTTCCTTTACCCCACCCCTCTGACACTGCTGCCACCTCCAGAACACCTTTGGGTTCTGGGCTGCAGTGCCAGAGGAGTCAGGAAAAGAGCTATGCGCCCGAGTTCTTGCATCTACAGTAAATGCATCCTTCCAGAACTCGCTCAAACTGTTTTTGGAGCAAATAACTGCAGGATTTAACCTCCTGAACAACAATGTTCTTGAGTTGCACACGCGTCTGGATAGGATGCATTCAGATACAAGTAAATCGCCAAATCACTCATTTTTCCAGGCAGTAGTCGAGCGCATAGACAAGCTATCTCCTGACCAGCAGATGCATGTAATGCAAACCTGCCAGTTTGCCCTAGTGCATGTTAGCACCCAAGCCCCTCCACCCACCACGGTAGTTCCTTCTGCACCTGCTCCCCCTGCAGCCACACCCGTTCTCTTTCTTTCTCCACCCCTTCACCTTCTGTTTTACCTTCTGATCTGTCACCACCACAATCCTTTCTCCACACTCCCACTGTCGAAGTGGTCCAATCTGACAGCCCCTCCAGTATTATCTCCACCCCACACTGCCTAAACATCTAAATTTTTGTATAAAATTTGTAAATAAAAAAATAATTTTTTTGTTTTACATTTTTTGTCTTTCATATTTAATTATAAGGTTAAATACTTTGGGTAAAACAGGTACAATACTTTGGGTAAAACGCAACCAGGTACAATACTTTGGGTAATACAGGTACAATACTTTGGGTAAAACCCAACCAGGTACAATACTTTGGTTAATACACGTACAATACTTTGGGTAAAACCCAACCAGGTACAATACTTTGGGTAAAACCCAACCAGGTACAATACTTTGGGTAGAACAAGGTCCAAGACAAATTTTTCAAACTATCTCTTCCTGCCAGTGTACTCTTCCTTGAGGTGAAATAAGGTATTCTGAAAATTAGTCCCTCATTCTGGAAACTGACACTGATTATCAAAACATTACTTTTAGAATTTCTTTCAAGGTGGTTTCTTCAAAGTGGTCATCAATGGCAATCTGTTCCTTGCATATTACGAAATTGTGCAGGACCACACAAGCTTTCACCACCTTGTCCACAGTGTCAATATTCAGGCTTATAGCGGTCAACAGAACAGAATCTGGATGTTAGAATCCAAAAAGCGCACTCCACCATTCTTCGTGCTCATGTTAGGCCGTAATTAAAAACTCTTTTAGTTGGTGTCAAACCACTACTTAAGTATGGCTTCAGCAGGTGTTCCAAGAGTGGGAACGCTTCATCTCCAACACACACAAATGGTATTGGTGGCCCAGAGGTTTCAGGCGCCCCAGTGTAGACACTTTAAAAACTTGCAAATCATTGGAGCGGCCACAGGTCCCTATATCGACCGCTATAAAATTGTATTCTGCCTCTGTGATGGCCATGAGCACAATGGAGAAATATTTCTTGTAGTTGAAATATTCTGAGCCAGATGCAGCAGGTTTGACGATGCGGATATGTTTCCGTCCATTGCACCCAAGCAATTGGGAAACTGACAAATTTGTTGGAATTTTTCTGCAATATCCAGCCAACTCTCCGTTGTAGGATGTGTCATAAATTCTTCATGCAAACAAAACAGTCCCACAATGCACGGCAAATGTGCTTAACAATTCCCGATATGGTGGAAATCCAGAGTCTAAATTGAAAATGGAGGAAGTGATTTTCAAGTTGCAAGGAATGTGTGAAAAAAGACAAGGCAATAATTAGTAGAAAATAAAAGCAACAACATTACAGTTATAAGTGTGCTTTAACAGTAGGAGATACAATAAAAATGGCTTCTGCCGGAGAAATGGAGAAGCAGCAATATGTGTCACTTCTTCGGATGAGGTGTCCAAATCCGTTCCACCAAAAAAATTGAAGTTCTCCGCTTTAATACGAACGTAGCTAAAAAACTTCTCGGGGTTTCCTCTTAACTCCATGTATAATGTTGAATACACCCCGTACTGTGATTGGGTGGTTCCAAAAACATCGTCGGCGCAGATGCAAGATGCGCCGTCTTTCTTGCTCCTTCTCCAGAACAATCACTTTCAAATGATTCGCCTCAAAAGTGAAATCCACATAAATCTTCAGAATGTTTTCCATCACGCATTCCATCTTTACCACTTGCTCTACAACCTGTCAAAGAAGGGCTGTAGAAACACTGTATATATAGGTTTTCAGCAGCCAATAATGTTTGGAAGCCTCCCATGGGTGTTTGTAAAAAACAGATCAGTCGTAATCTGTCGTAAAACGGATACAAAAAAAACTGAAGAAACAGATGAAAAACTGATGTGATGGTTGTTTTTTTGTGGAAAAATGGATTCGTCGCAACAGTTTTTTACAATTTACGACGGATCCGTCAAGCAACCGGATTGAGCCTGATGGCAAAAAACTGATGTGTAAATGCAGCATTACTTGTATATTCAGTTCCATTATCTGTACACAGAATTTTGGCATTCTACTAAATTTCTTACATACTTCAGTGAGATATATTTCATGTATCTCTGAAACTTCATTTTTGCTGTGAAGCAGATAGGCAACTATATATCTTGAATAATTGTCGATCAATGTGAGAATATATCTCTTTTTTTCCTGGAGTTTGAGTAGTCATTGGGCCACAAACGTTTATTAAGTCAAGGATCTGTTCTGATTTTGTAGTACTCTTTTCTTGACATTTTCCCTTTAAGACAGCTAGTACATTTCATTGTCTGATTGCACAGATCGACTGTATGGCTATGTGCCCACATTGCAGAAATGCTACGGAAATGTCCGCAGCATTTCCGCAACTCCCTGCCGCAGGTAAAACACATGCGGAATTCGCATGCGTTTCCCGCAAAACACAAGCGTTTTTAGCTTGCAAAATGCTTGCGCTTTTTCAAGCGATTTGAAGCATCGCTTGGAAAAGTGATTGACAGGTTGGTCACACTTGTCAAGCATAGCGCTTGACAAGTGTGACCAACTTTTTACTATTGATGCTACCTATGCAGCATCAATAGTAAAATAATGTTAAAAATAATAAAAAAATATAAAAAATATGGTTATTCTCACCTTCCGACGGCCTCCAGTCTCCTCAGTGGCGCTCCCGATGTGTTCCATTCCCAAGGATGCTTTGCGCAAAGGACCTTTGTGACATCACGGTTGCGTGACTGTGATGTCATCTCAGGTGATTCGCGCAATGCATCCCTGGGAACGGAAGCTGCCGCGTGCACCGCTGAGAGTCGGGAGGACTTTGGGGGCCATCAGAAGGTAAGTATATCCCTATTTTTTTATTTAAATTCTTTTTTTACAGGAATATGGTACCCAGGACCTGGAAGAGAGTCTCCTCTCCTCCAGGACCTAGGTACCATCCCCACATGAAGCGCTCACTTTACGCATGGTAGGCATAGCCACATGCGTAAAGTGAGTGTTTCAATGCAATCCTATAGTGTCGAAATCGCTGCGATTCCGCAGAAATAATGAACATGCTGCGGATTTTACTGCTATGTGATTCCGCAGGAGGAAAATCTGCAGCATGGGCACAGCAACTGCAGAATCCCATAGGATTGCATGGGAATGCGTTTTTTAAGCATTTCTGCGGCAGCAAAGGCGCGGCGGAAGCGCATTAAAAAACGCAACATGGGCAAACAGCTTAATACCATCAGCAATTTGCTTTTTAAAGGGAACCTGTCACCCCGGTTTTTCAGTAGGAGATAAAAATACCGTTAAATAGGGCCTGAGCTGTGCTTTACAATAGGGTATTTTTTGTCCCCTGATTCCCTACCTATGCTGCCGAAATACCTTACAAAAGTGGCCTTTTTCGCCTGTCAATCAGGCTGGTCAGGTCGGATGGGCGTGGTCACAGCGCTGTTTCTTCCCCCAGATCTTGCTTATGTTCCCGTTGGTGGCGTAGTGGTTCTCGCATGCGCAAGTGCCGAATGCACTGCGCAGCTGTAGAAAAAGAGCGCGCTCGCCGCTATTCAGCGGTTTCTAGGTGGGCGTGGCCATTTTACTGAGGCTGCGCGTGCGCAGATGGAGTCTCCTGCTTCCCGGGGCTTCAGGAAAATGGCCGCGGGATGCCGCGCGTGCGCAGATGGACATCGCGGTGGCCATTTTCCTGAAGCCGAGATTAGCAGAGGTAAGTATTTCAACTTTGCAAGTGCTGTGATCCTGAGCAAGCAGGGGGGGCCCACTCGTTGGCATTGGCACTGGCACAGGGCCCCTCAAAGTACAGCGGTGTGTTTGCACGGCGGGGGCGCCTCCCACCGGCAGCAACACTTTTGCGTACTATGAGAGGCCCTGTGCCAGTGACGTCGCCAACGAGTATTCCTCCCCCCACCTGATGAAGGAACCTGCACCTTCATCTGCACCTTCCTCTTTGTCCCCGTGTAATGTGGTATGGTATGCGGGAAGGGGGACCTGACTTTCAGCAGGGTCACAATCTTGCAGTGTAGCGTGCACGGGGAATGTTGCGTTATGGGTCAGTGTACCAGCAGACTCATCTATCACTGGCTGGGCAATGGGCAGGATGAGGAGGAAACACAGATATAGGCCCAAAGAATAAAGTGGGCTAAATGCAGTTCAAAATTGTTAACAGGACTAACCAGGGGGCATTGTTTTGTTCAGTGGAGGACAACTGGAATGAGAGGCTGACACAGAGAGTAGGCCCAAATCTGTAAGTAGTCTAAATGCAGTTCAAAATTGGCAAGAGTAGTAAACAGGCAGCACAGCTTTGTTCACTGTAGGAGAACAGCAAGGAGCGGCAGACACAGATAGAAGGCCCCAACCCAACTAGTAGGCCTAATGCAGTGTAGTTTTCAACAACCACTAAACGAGAGTCGGAAGACCGAAGCAATGGAGAGGAAACCTGGGGAACACCTTGGAGTGGAACACACCGTCTCTACACCCCATACCCAATGTGCAGGCCTAATGCAGTGTAGTTTTCTACAACCACTAAACGAGAGTCGGAAGACCAAAGCAATGGAGAGGAAACCTGGGGAACACCTTGGAGTGGAACACACCGTCTCTACACCCCATACCCAATGTGCAGGCCTAATGCAGTGTAGTTTTCTACAACTACTAAACGAGAGTCGGAAGATCGAAGCAATGGCGAGGAAACCTGGGGAACACCTTGGAGTGGAACACACCGTCTCTACACCCCATACCCAATTTGTAGGCCTAATGCAGTGTAGTTTTCTACAACTACTAAACGAGAGTCGGAAGACCGAAGCAATGTAGACGAAACCTGGGGAACACCTTGGAGTGGAACACACCGTCTCTACACCCCATACCCAATTTGTAGGCCTAATGCAGTGTAGTTTGCAACAACTACTAAACGAGAGTCGGAAGATCGAAGCAATGGCGAGGAAACCTGGGGAACACCTTGGAGTGGAAGACACCGTCTCTACACCCCATACCCAATTTGTAGGCCTAATGCAGTGTAGTTTTCTACAACTACTAAACGAGAGTCGGAAGATTGAAACAATGGCGAGGAAACCTGGGGAACACCTCGGAGCGGTAGACACCGTTAGTAGGCAATACCGAAGTAGTAGCCCCAATGCAGTTTTCAAATTCCTAGAGGCTGAAAACCAGACTATTGACGCTCAGCTTTTTTCAAAGGAGGACAGCTGTATTGAGTGGCGCTGACAGACACAGGTAGTAGGCCTTAAAAGAAAAATGTGGCTCAATGCAGTTTAAAAAAGGTTACAGGGGTACACAGGCAGCATTGGTCTGGTCAGTGGAGGACTATTTCAATTATGGACCGCAGACAGACTTTGTACGCCTACTATTAAAAAAAGATGCTCTATGCAATTAAAAATAGGTTCCAGGGGTACACGGGCAGCAGTGGTGTGGTCAGTGGAGGAGTATTGGAAGGAGGGACCACAAACAGGCGTAGTAGGCCTAACATAACAAAATTTGTCTGTAGGCACTTTAAAATTGGTTCCAGGGGTACACGGGCAGCAGTGGTGTGGTCAACGGAGGACAATTTGAATTAGGGACTGCAGACAGACTTTGTAGGCTGTCCCCTGTGGACCATGCATCCAACACATTAACCCAGTGCGCCGTAATGGACATGTAACTTTTTGTGGACATGCCTACTGGTCTATGCGTCTCTTGTCAGGTCAGGTGCACCTTTCTACTGTTTGATTGCCTGAGTGCTATGACAATGCAGAATTTTTCATGCCGGTGGAGGGCTGGGATGTCTTTTCTCGCAAAAGAAGTGACGAATGGGTAGCTTGAACCGTGGTACAGAGTAGTTCATCTGGGCTTTATAAATATAAAACAAAGAAAAAAGTAGGCTCCATGCACTTTCAGCTGGGTTCCAGGGGTACACGGCCAGCATTGGTCTGGTCAGTGGAGAACTATTGGAAGGAGGGCCCGCAGACAGGCTTCGAAGGCCTAACATAATAAAATTGGGCTGTAGGCACTTTATAATTGGTTCCAGGGGTACACGGGCAGCAGTAGACAGGTCAGTGGAGGCCTAGTGGAAGGAGGGACCGCAGACAGGCTTCGAAGGCCTAACATAATAAAATTGGGCTGTAGGCACTTTATAATTGGTTCCAGGGGTACACGTGCAGCAGTGGTCTGGTCAGTGGAGGCCTAGTGGAAGGAGGGAATGCAGACAGGCTTCGAAGGCCTAACATAACATTGGGCTGTAGGCACTTTATAATTGGTTCCAGGGGTACACGGGCAGCAGTAGACAGGTCACTGGAGGCGTAGTGGAAGGAGGGACCGCAGACAGGCTTTGAAGGCCTAACATAATAAAATTGGGCTGTAGGCACTTTATAATTGGTTCCAGGGGTACACGGGCAGCAGTGGTCTGGTCAGTGGAGGCCTAGTGGAAGGATGGCCCGCAGACAGGCTTCGAAGGCCTAACATAATAAAATTGGGCTGTAGGCACTTTATAATTGGTTCCAGGGGTACACGGGCAGCAGTGGTCTGGTCAGTGGAAGCCTAGTGGAAGGAGGGACCGCAGACAGGCTTCGAAGGCCTAACATAATAAAATTGGGCTGTAGGCACTTTATAATTGGTTCCAGGGGTACACGGGCAGCAGTAGACAGGTCAGTGGAGGCGTAGTGGAGGGAGGGACCGCAGACAGGCTTCGAAGGCCTAACATAATAACATTGGGCTGTAGGCACTTTATAATTGGTTCCAGGGGTACACGGGCAGCAGTAGACAGGTCAATGGAGGCGTAGTGGAAGGAGGGACCGCAGACAGGCTTCGAAGGCCTAACATAATAAAATTGGGCTGTAGGCACTTTGAATTCTCTTGCAGGGGTACACAGGCAGCATTGGTGTTGTCAGCGGAGGCCGATTGAAATGAGTGTCTGCCAGTTAGTAGTCCCAAACAATAAACACATGTTAATGTCTCGTATTCCAACAAAACGAAAACACAAAAGGGTGCAATCATTAGGTACAGGGGTGGGCTCCTCTGCGTAGTTTCAGACCTAGTAATTTGGCACAAAGTATTTACTTGGGTAAATATAGGACACTGCCCCTGACTATGTTAAGTACCATCATACATGTCAACACATTGGTATTGTCAGTGGCAGGAATTTACGGATGTCAGCGCATAGACTAAACATTGGTGGAACTGTGAGAGATAATTGTGCAAGTGGTAGAGCAATGTTTGAGCTGGGGGTGTGGGAACTCTCAGGGACCCAGTGGCAGTGCCGTCGACCAAAAACGGGCACACCCACCTCTTCAGACAAATGGCACTCTCATGGGTGCTTGCGCCAAGTGGCGAGACCACGGCCCCGTGGGGGGAGTTAGCCCATTTAGGGAGGTGTAAACATGTCGTATGCTGGACAAACAGCTGCTGCAAATTACGAGATTGGTAAAGTCATTCAGAGTAGTCCACAGGCAATACCTTTTCATAGGAAAGCTAGGTGTCGGCCGGGCAAGGTGGGGCAAAAGAATTCGAAATCCAGTTGTGGTTCATTTTAATAAAGGTTAGATCATCAACATTTTGGGTAGCCAGACGAGTCCTTTTTTCGGTTAATATTGAACCTGCAGCACTGAATACTCTTTCTGATAGGACACTAGCTGCCGGGCAAGCAAGCTCCTGCAATGCATATTCTGCCAATTCTGGCCAGGTGTCTAATTTGGATGCCCAGTAATCAAATGGGAATGACGGTTGAGGTAGAACATCGATAAGGGATGAAAAATAGTTAGTAACCATACTGGACAAATGTTGTCTCCTGTCACTTTGAATTGATGCAGCAGTACCTGTCCTGTCTGCGGTCATAGCAAAATCACTCCACAACCTGGTCAGAAAACCCCTCTGTCCAACGCCACTTCTGATTTCTGCACCTCTAACACTTCTGGTCTGCTGCCCCCTGCAGCTCGTGTGGGAACGATCACGGGCGCTGTGTGCTGGGAATGTCTGAAGCAAACGGTCAACAAGAGTTGATTGTTTGGTTGCTAATATTAGTTCCAAGTTCTCATGTGGCATAATATTTTGCAATTTGCCTTTATAGGGAGGATCAAGGAGGCATGCCAACCAGTAATCGTCATCGTTCATCATTTTCGTAATGTGTGTGTCCCTTTTGAGGATATGTAAGGCATAATCCGCCATGTGTGCCAAAGTTCCAGTTGTCAAATCTGCGGTTGTGCTTGGTTGAGGGGCAGTTTCAGGCAAATCTACGTCACTTGTGTCCCTCAAAAAAACAGAACCCGGCCTTTACACGCCACCAATTTCCAGTGGCCCCGGAGAAGCTTCCTCATTAACAAAATACTCATCCCCATCATCCTCCTCATCCACCTCCTCCTGTTCGCCCGCTACCTCGTCCTGTACACTGCCCTGACCAGACAATGGCTGACTGTCATCAAGGCTTTCCTCTTCCTCGGCTGCAGATGCCTGCTCCTTTATGTGCGTCAAACTTTGCATCAGCAGACACATTAGGGGGATGCTCATGCTTATTATGGCGTTGTCTGCACTAACCAGCCGTGTGCATTCCTCAAAACACTGAAGGACTTGACACATGTCTTGTATCTTCGACCACTGCACAACTGACAACTCCATGTCTGCCATCCTACTGCCTGCCCGTGTATGTGTATCCTCCCACAAAAACATAACAGCCCGCCTCTGTTCGCACAGTCTCTGAAGCATGTGCAGTGTTGAGTTCCACCTTGTTGCAACGTCTATGATTAGGCGATGCTGGGGAAGGTTCAAAGACCGCTGATAGGTCTGCATACGGCTGGAGTGTACGGGCGAATGGCGGATATGTGAGCAAAGTCCGCGCACTTTGACGAGCAGGCCGGATAACCCCGGATAACTTTTCAGGAAGCACTGCACCACCAGGTTTAAGGTGTGAGCCAGGCAAGGAATGTGTTTCAGTTGGGAAAGGGAGATGGCAGCCATGAAATTCCTTCCGTTATCACTCACTACCTTGCCTGCCTCAAGATCTACTGTGCCTAGCCACGACTGCGTTTCTGTCTGCAAGAACTCGGACAGAACTTCCGCGGTGTGTCTGTTGTCGCCCAAACATTTCATAGCCAATACAGCCTGCTGACGCTTGCCAGTAGCTGGCCCATAATGGGACAACTGGTGTGCAACAGTGGCAGCTGCGGATGGAGTGGTTTGCCGACTGCGGTCTGTGGACGAGCTCTCGCTTCTGCAGAAGGACGTGGAGGAGGAGGAGGAGGGGGTGCGAACACCTACAGCCAACTGTTTCCTAGACCGTGGGCTAGGAAGAACTGTCCCGAAATTGCTGTCCCCTGTGGACCCTGCATCCACCACATTCACCTAGTGTGCCGTGATGGACACGTAACGTCCCTGCCTACTGGTCCATGCATCTGTTGTCAGGTGCACCTTTGTACTCACAGATTGCCTGAGTGCATGGACGATGCGCTCTTTAACATGCTGGTGGAGGGCTGGTATGGCTTTTCTCGAAAAGAAGTGTCGACTGGGTATCTCGTAGCGTGGTTCAGCGTAGTCCATCAGGGCTTTGAAAGCTTCGCTTTCAACTAACCGGTAGGGCATAATCTCGAACGAGATTAGTCTAGCTATGTGGGCGTTCAAACCCTGTGTACGCGGATGCGAGGATAAGTATTTCCTTTTTCTAACCAGAGTCTCATGTAGGGTGAGCTTGACCGGAGAGCTGGAGATCGTGGAACTAGCGGGTGTGGCGGTGGACATGGCAGAATGAGAGACGGTTGGAGACGGTATTGTTTCCACCGGTGCCCTACATGCAGTGTTTCCTACTACGAAACTGGTGATTCCCTGACCCTGACTGCTTTGGCCTGGCAAAGAAACCTGCTCGGATACTGCAGGTGGTGCGGAAAATGGTGGCCTTACAGTGACGGCAGGGATGTAGCGTTGCTGACTAGCTTCATTGGCCGAGGGTGCTACAACCTTAAGGGACGTTTGGTAGTTAGTCCAGGCTTGCAAATGCATGGTGGTTAAATGTCTATGCATGCAACTTGTATTGAGACTTTTCAGATTCTGACCTCTTCTTAAGGTAGTTGAACACTTTTGACAGATGACTTTGCGCTGATCAATTGGATGTTGTTTAAAAAAATGCCAGACTGCACTCTTTCGAGCCTCGGATCCCTTTTCAGGCATTGCAGACTGAGCTTTAACCCCTTCATGACCCAGCCTATTTTGACCTTAAAGACCTTGCCGTTTTTTGCAATTCTGACCAGTGTCCCTTTATGAGGTAATAACTCAGGAACACTTCAACGGATCCTAGCGGTTCTGAGATTGTTTTTTCGTGACATATTGGGCTCCATGGTAGTGGTAAATTTAGGTCAATAAATTCTGCGTTTATTTGTGATAAAAACGGAAATTTGGCGAAAATTTTGAAAATTTCGCAATTTTCACATTTTGAATTTTTATTCTGTTAAACCAGAGAGATATGTGACACAAAATAGTTAATAAATAACATTTCCCACATGTTTACTTTACATCAGCACAATTTTGGAAACAACATTTTTTTTTGTTAGGAAGTTATAAGGGTTAAAATTTGACCAGCGATTTGTCATTTTTACAACGAAATTTACAAAACCATTTTTTTTAGGGACCACCTCACATTTGAAGTCAGTTTGAGGGGTCTATATGGCTGAAAATACCCAAAAGTGACACCATTCTAAAAACTGCACCCCTCAAGGTACTCAAAACCACATTCAAGAAGTTTATTAACCCTTCAGGTGCTTCACAGCAGCAGAAGCAACATGGAAGGAAAAAATGAACATTTAACTTTTTAGTCACAAAAATTATCTTTTAGCAAAAATTTTTTTATTTTCCCAATGGTAAAAGGAGAAACTGAACCACGAAAGTTGTTGTCCAATTTGTCCTGAGTACGCTGATAACTCATATGTGGGGGTAAACCACTGTTTGGGCGCATGGCAGGGCTTGGAAGGGAAGGAGCGCCATTTGACTTTTTGAATTAAAAATTGGCTCCACTCTTTAGCGGACACCATGTCACGTTTGGAGAGCCCCCGTGTGCCTAAAAATTGGAGCTCCCCCACAAGTGACCCCATTTTGGAAACTAGACGCCCCAAGGAACTTATCTAGATGCATAGTGAGCACTTTGAACCCCCAGGTGCTTCACAAATTGAGCCGTAAAAATGAAAAAGTACTTTTTTTTCACAAAAAAATTCTTTTAGCCTAAATTTTTTCATTTTTACATGGGCAACAGGATAAAATGGATCCTAAAATGTGTTGGGCAATTTCTCCAGAGTACACCGATACCTCACATGTGGGGGTAAACCACTGTTTGGGCACATGGTAAGGCTCGGAAGGGAAGGAGCGCCATTTGACTTTTTGAATGAAAAATTATTTCCATCGTTAGCGGACACCATGTCGCGTTTCGATAGCTCCTGTGTGCCTAAACATTGGCGCTCCCCCACAAGTGACCCCATTTTGGAAACTAGACCCCCCAAGGAACTTATTTAGATGCCTAGTGAGCACTTTAAACCCTCAGGTGCTTCACAAATTGATCTGTAAAAATGAAAAAGTACTTTTTTTTCACAAAAAAATTCTTTTCGCCTCAATTTTTTCATTTTCACATGGGCAGTAGGATAAAATGGATCATAAAATTTGTTGGGCAATTTCTCCCGAGTACGTCGATACCTCATATGTGGGGGTAAACCACTGTTTGGGCACTCGGCAGGGCTCGGAAGGGAAGGCGCGCCATTTGACTTTTTGAATGGAAAATTAGCTCCAATTGTTAGCGGACACCATGTCGCGTTTGGAGAGCCCCTGTGTGCCTAAACATTGGAGCTCCCCCACAAGTGACCCCATTTTGGAAACTAGACCCCCCAAGGAACTTATCTAGATGCATATTGAGCACTTGAGCAGGTGCTTCACAGAAGTTTATAACGCAGAGCCATGAAAATAAAAAATAATTTTTCTTTCCTCAAAAATGATTTTTTAGCCTGGAATTTCCTATTTTGCCAAGGATAATAGGAGAAATTGGACCCCAAATATTGTTGTCCAGTTTGTCCTGAGTACGCTGATACCCCATATGTGGGGGTAAACCACTGTTTGGGCGCACGGCAGGGCTCGGAAGGGATGGCACGCCATTTGGCTTTTTAAATGGAAAATTAGCTCCAATCATTAGCGGACACCATGTCACGTTTGGAGAGCCCCTGTGTGCCTAAACATTGGAGATCCCCCAGAAATGACCCCATTTTGGAAACTAGACCCCCAAAGGAACTAATCTAGATGTGTGGTGAGGACTTTGAACCCCCAAGTGCTTCACAGAAGTTTATAACGCAGAGCCATGAAAATAAAAAAAAAAAAATATTTTCTCAAAAATGATCTTTTAGCCTGCAATTTTTTATTTTCCCAAGGGTAACAGGAGAAATTTGACCCCAAAAGTTGTTGTCCAGTTTCTCCTGAGTACGCTGATACCCCATATGTGGGGGTAAATCACTGTTTGGGCACATGCCGGGGCTCGGAAGTGAAGTAGTGACGTTTTGAAATGCAGACTTTGATGGAATGCTCTGTGGGCGTCACGTTGCGTTTGCAGAGCCCCTGATGTGGCTTAACAGTAGAAACCCCCCACAAGTGACCCCATTTTGGAAACTAGACCCCGAAAGGAACTTATCTAGATGTGTGGTGAGCACTTTGAACCCCCATGTGCTTCATAGAAGTTTATAATGCAGAGCCGTGAAAATAATAAATACGTTTTCTTTCCTCAAAAATAATTATTTAGCCCAGATTTTTTTATTTTCCCAAGGGTTACAGGAGAAATTGGACCCCAAAAGTTGTTGTCCAGTTTCTCCTGAGTACGCTGATACCCCATGAGTGGGGGTAAACCACTGTTTGGGCACACGTCGGGGCTCAGAAGGGAAGTAGTGACTTTTGAAATGCAGACTTTGATGGAATGGTCTGCGGGTGTCACGTTGCGTTTGCAGAGCCCCTGGTGTGCCTAAACAGTAGAAACCCCCACAAGTGACCCCATTTTAGAAACTAGACCCCCCAAGGAACTTATCTAGATATGTGGTGAGCACTTTGAACCCCCAAGTGCTTCACAGACGTTTACAACGCAGAGCCGTGAAAATAAAAAATCATTTTTCTTTCCTCAAAAATTATGTTTTAGCAAGCATTTTTTTAGATTCACAAGGGTAACAGGAGAAATTGGACCCCAGTAATTGTTGCGCAGTTTGTCCTGAGTATGCTGGTACCCCATATGTGGGGGTAAACCACTGTTTGGGCACACGTCAGGGCTCGGAAGTGAGGGAGCACCACTTGACTTTTTGAATACGAGATTGGCTGGAATCAATGCTGGCGCCATGTTGCGTTTGGAGACCCCTGATGTGCCTAAACAGTGGTAACCCCTCAATTCTAACTCCAACACTAACCCCCCCACACCCCTAACCCTAATCCCAACTGTAGCCATAACCCTAATCACAACCCTAACCACAACCCTAATTCCAACCCTAAGGCTATGTGCCCACGTTGCAGATTCGTGTGAGATATTTCCGCACCATTTTTGAAAAATCCGCGGGTAAAAGGCACTGCGTTTTACCTGCGGATTTTCCGCGGATTTCCAGTGTTTTTTGTGCGGATTTCACCTGCGGATTCCTATTGAGGAACAGGTGTAAAACGCTGCGGAATCCGCACAAAGAATTGACATGCTGCGGAAAATACAACGCAGCGTTTCCGCGCGGTATTTTCCGCAACATGGGCACAGCGGATTTGGTTTTTCATATGTTTACATGGTACTGTAAACCTGATGGAACACTGCTGCGAATCCGCAGCGGCCAATCCGCTGCAGATCCGCAGCCAAATCCGCACCGTGTGCACATAGCCTAATTCTAAAGGTATGTGCACACGCTGCGGAAAACGCTGCGGATCCGCAGCAGTTTCCCATGAGTTTACAGTTCAATGTAAACCTACGGGAAACAAAAATCGCTGTACACATGCTGCGGAAAAACTGCACGGAAACGCAGCGGTTTACATTCCGCAGCATGTCACTTCTTTGTGCGGATTCCGCAGCGGTTTTATAACTGCTCCAATAGAAAATCGCAGTTGTAAAACCGCAGTGAAATGCGCAGAAAAAAACGCGGTAAATCCGCCATAAATCCGCAGCGGTTTAGCACTGCGGATTTATCAAATCCGCAGCGGAAAAATCCGCAGAGGACCAGAATACGTGTGCACATACCGAAACCCTAACCCTAGCCCTAACCCTAACCCTACCCCTAACCCTACCCCTAGCCCTAACCCTAGCCCTAACCCTACCCCTAACCCTAACCCTACCCCTAACCCTACCCCTAACCCTAACCCTATTCTAACATTAGTATTTCCAGCCATGGCCGATGATATTTCAGCATCGGCCATGGCTGGATTGTAATATTTCACCAGTTATAATAGGTGAAATATTACAAATCGCTCTGATTGGCAGTTTCACTTTCAACAGCCAATCAGAGCGATCGTAGCCACGAGGGGGTGAAGCCACCCCCCCCTGGGCTAAACTACCACTCCCCCTGTCCCTGCAGATCGGGTGAAATGGGAGTTAACCCTTTCACCCGATCTGCAGGGACGCGATCTTTCCATGACGCCACATAGGCGTCATGGGTCGGATTGGCACCGACTTTCATGACGCCTACGTGGCGTCATGGGTCGGGAAGGGGTTAACCGGATGGCCACGCTGTCCTCCAACAGGTTTTGGCTTTGCCACGCGTTTTGTCCCATCTACGGGCCCGGCAGATGGAACCTGTTGCGATGTTAATGCCTGCTGCAGCCCCTCCTCCTCCGCTTCAGAACTACTGCCGCCTGCACCCTGTTCCCCCAATGGCTGCCAATCGGGGTCAACAACTGGGTCATCTATAACCTCCTCTTCTAGCTCGTGCGCAACTTCGTCTGTGTCACCGTGTAAGTCGGTGGTAGAGCTTTCGTGACGGGGCAACATAGTCTCATCAGGGTCTGATTCTGGATCAGTACCCTGCGAGGGCAATGTTGTGGTCTGAGTCAAAGGACTAGCATAGTAGTCTGGCTGTGGCTGTGCATCAGTGCACTCCATGTCAGATTCAACTTGTAATGGGCATGGCCTGTTAACTGTTTCACTTTCTAAGCCAGGGACGGTATGTGTAAAGGGCTCCATGGAGTAACCCGTTGTGTCGCCTGCTGCATCCTTCTCTGTTGTTGTTTTTGCTGAAGAGGACAAGGAAGCGACTTGTCCCTGACCGTGAACATCCACTAACGACGCGCTGCTTTTACATTTACCAGTTTCAAAAGAGGAGACAAAAGAGCTAGAGGCTGAGTCAGCAAGGTAAGCCAAAACTTGCTCTTGCTGCTCCGGCTTTAAAAGCGGTTTTCCTACTCCCAGAAAAGGGAGCGTTCGAGCCCTTCTGTAGCCAGACGACGAACCTGGCTCCACAGCTCCAGGCTTAGGTGCAATATTTTTTTTCCCACGACCACCTGATGCTCCACTACCACTACCATCATTACCAGCTGACAATGAACGCCCACGGCCACGACCTCTTCCACCAGACTTCCTCATTGTTTTAAAAACTTAACCAAAGTAACGGTATTTGTTGCTGTCAAACAACTTACACGGTGAGCTATGACTTCAGTATGATTTAGATATCCCTTTACAGGTGGGTGAGACCGCAAGGAAAATCAGTCACAATGTTACACACTCTGTTTTCGGTGGCAACAAATGAGAGAGATGCCACACATGCAGGACTGTCACACAAGCACAAATGTCAATAATGATCTCCCACTTTTTTTTTTTTTTTTTCAGGGAGAATTTAGAAACAAAATAAAAAAAAATGATTTTTTTCAGGGAGAATTTAGAAACCAAATTTAAAAAAAATGATTTTTTTCAGGGAGTGTTTAGAAACCAAAAAAAAAAAATAGGCTTTCTATTGCCCACTATTTGAGAGAGACAGATGGCACACCCAGGAGTCAGGAATGGCACACAAGCAGAAAGGCCAATATTAATCTCCCACTGATTTTTTTTTATTTTTACAGGGAGACTTTAGAAACCAAATATAAAAAAATGATTTTTTCAGGGAGAATTTAGAAACCAAAAAAAAAAAAAATAGGCTTTCTATTGCCCACTATTTGAGAGAGAGAGATGGCACACCCAGGAGTCAGGAATGGCACACAAGCAGAAAGGCCAATATTAATATCCCACTGATTTTTTTTTATTTTTACAGGGAGACTTTAGAAACCAAATAAAAAAAAATATAGGCTTTCTATGGCCCACTATTTGAGAGACAGAGATGGCACACCCAGGAGTCAGGAATGGCACACATGCAGAAAGGCCAATATTAATCTCCCACTGATTTTTTTTTATTTTTACAGGGAGACTTTAGAAACCAAATTAAAAAAAATATAGGCTTTCTATGGCCCACTATTTGAGAGACAGAGATGGCACACCCAGGAGTCAGGAATGGCACACAAGCAGAAAGGCCAATATTAATCTCCCACTGATTTTTTTTTTATTTTTTCAGGGACAATTTAGAAACTAAATAAAAAAAATAAATAAATAGGCTTTCTATGGCCCACTATTTGAGAGACAGAGATGGCACACCCAGGAGTCAAGACTGGCACACAAGCAGAAAGCCAATATTAATCTCCCACTGATTTTTTTTTATTTTTACAGGGAGACTTTAGAAACCAAATTTTAAAAAAATGATTTTTTCAGGGAGAATTTAGAAACAAAATTTAAAAATAATGATTTTTTTCAGGGAGAATTTAGAAACCAAATAAAAAAAAAATAGGCTTTCTATGGCCCACTATTTGAGAGAGAGAGATGGCACACCCAGGAGTCAAGACTGGCACACAAGCAGAAAGGCCAATATTAATCTCCCACTGATTTTTTTTTTATTTCTACAGGGAGACTTTAGAAACCAAATTAAAAAAAATGATTTTTTCAGGGAGAATTTAGAAACCAAATAAAAAAAAAAATAGTCTTTCTATGGCCCACTATTTGAGAGAGAGAGATGGCACACCCAGGAGTCAAGACTGGCACACAAGCAGAAAGGCCAATATTAATCTCCCACTAATTTTTTTTTTTTCAGGGAGAATTTAGAAACCAAATAAAAAAAAATAGGCTTTCTATGGCCCACTATTTGAGAGACAGAGATGGCACACCCAGGTGTCAGGAATGGCACACAAGCAGAAAGGCCAATATTAATCTCCCACTGATTTTTTTTTATTTTTTCAGGGAGACTTTAGAAACCAAATTAAAAAAAATGATTTTTTCAGGGAGAATTTAGAAACCAAAAAAAAAAAAGGCTTTCTATGGCCCACTATTTGAGAGAGAGAGATGGCACACCCAGGAGTCAAGACTAGCACACAAGCAGAAAGGCCAATATTAATCTCCCACTGATTTTTTTTTATTTTTTCAGGGAAAATTTAGAAACCAAATTAAAGAAAAAATAAATTGGCTTTCTATGGCCCACTATTTGAGAGAGAGAGATGGCACACCCAGGAGTAAGGAGTGGCACACAAGCAGAAAGGCCAATATTAATCTCCCACTGATTTATTTTTTATTTTTTCAGGGAGAATTTAGAAACCAAATTTAAAAAAAATTAATAGGCTTTCTATGGCCCACTATTTGAGAGACAGAGATGGCACACCCAGTAGTCAAGACTGGCACGCAAGCAGAAAGGCCAATATTAATCTCCCACTGATTTTATTTATTTTTACAGGGAGACTTTAGAAACCAAATTAAAAAAATGATTTTTTCAGGGAGAATTTAGAAACAAAATAAAAAAAATAGGCTTTCTATGGCCCACTATTTGAGAGAGAGAGATGGCACACCCAGGAGTCAGGAATGGCACGCAAGCAGAAAGGCCAATATTAATCTCCCACTGATTTTTTTTTATTTTTACAGGGAGACTTTAGAAACCAAATTAAAAAAATGATTTTTTTCAGGGAGAATTTAGAAACAAAATAAAAAAAAAATGATTTTTTCAGGGAGAATTTAGAAACCAAATTAAAAAAAAATAGGCTTTCTATGGCCCACTATTTGAGAGAGAGAGATGGCACACCCAGGAGTCAAGACTGGCACACAAACAGAAAGGCCAATATTAATCTCCCACTAATTTTTTTTTTTCAGGGAGAATTTAGAAACCAAATAAAAAAATAAATAAATAGGCTTTCTATGGCCCACTATTTGAGAGACAGAGATGGCACACCCAGGAGTCAGGAGTGGCACACAAGCACAAAGGCCAATATTAATCTCCCACTGATTTTTTTTTATTTTTTCAGGGAGAATTTAGAAACCAAATAAAAAAATAAAATAAATAGGCTTTCTATGGCCCACTATTTGAGAGAGAGATGGCACATTCAGGACTGGCACACAAGCCCAAAGGCCAATATTAATCTACCACTGTTTTTTTTTTTTATCAGGGAGAATTTATAAACCCCCCCAAAAAAAACAGAAAAATAAAAAGGCTTTCTATGGCCCACTATATGAGAGAGATGGCACACACAGGGATGGCACTCTAGCAGAAATGCCAATCTTAATCTCCCACAACTTATTTTTTTAGGGAGAATTAAAAAAAAAAAAAAACAGGGACTGTCCTACAATTACTATCTCCCTGCAGTAATCTCAGCCAGGTATGGCAGGCAGCAATAAGGAGTGGACTGATGCACAAATTAAATAAAAAGTGTGGACAAACAAACAAGATAGCTGTGCAGAAAGGAAGGAACAACAGGATTTGTGCTTTGAAAAAAAGCAGTTGGTTTGCACAGCGGCGTACACACAGCAATGCAGCTATCAGGGAGCCTTCTAGGGCAGCCCAATGAGCTACAGCGCTGAGGAAAAAAAATGTAGCTTCCACTGTCCCTGCAAACAAAAGGTGGTGTTGGACAGTGGAAATCGCTACAGCACAAGCGGTTTGGTGGTTAATGGACCCTGCCTAACGCTATCCCTGCTTCTGACGAAGCGGCAGCAACCTCTCCCTAGGCTCAGATCAGCAGCAGTACGATGGCAGCAAGCCAATCACTGCAATGCCCTTCTCTAAGATGGTGGGGACCAGGACCTATGTCATCACGCTGCCCACACTCTGCGTCCACCTTCATTGGCTGAGAAATGGCGCTTTTCGCGTCATTGAAACGCGACTTTGGCGCGAAAGTCGCGTACCGCATGGCCGACCCCACACAGGGGTCGGGTCGGGTTTCATGAAACCTGACTTTGCCAAAAGTCGGCGACTTTTGAAAATGAACGATCCGTTTCGCTCAACCCTATCTATCACTAGTCATATGACTAGTTGCCCCAGAGTCTATACACCATGCATGCTTTGAAGTACTTGCTCTAGTGGTAATGGATGATTATTCAGCATTTTCAGCTGATTCATTCTAGCTTTCCTGTCAACTTTTAAGTGCCCTGATTTGTTGCAGACAAAACACTAACATGTTTCCTTCAAATGACTTTTATTTTTTGGTAGAACTTGTTTTTTTAAAGTTGATTCTGCTTTGTATACCACACTGCTACCCATCTACAAGCTTTCCTCTAACATACTCCAATGTAAGCTCATAATCTGGGCACACATAGTGCAGTTACAACTGTGTCATAGCTTTCTGATAGATTGTATAGCAGCAATATGGAAAGCCTTTTGATCTTCCCCAATGTCCCTCAGGCACTCCACAATTTCTAGAATATTTCTTATGTAATCCTGCATATCTTGGCCCTTATTTAGCTTACACTGATACAACTTTCTCATTAAATAGAGCTTATCTATTCTTTCATGCACTTTCTGCAGTTGTACCCACAGTTGTTTTGCAGTTTCACATTCGGATACATGCACAACATGATCATCATCGATACTGAGGGGAATAAGGTTTTGTGCTTTTTGATCCTACTCTACACATTCTTTTGGTAGTGGATCACATCTAGATTCCTCTGTGTATTTTCTCGTAACTTCTCTTATCAGCAGCGTCTTTACATTGAATTTCGAGGATTGATAGTTCTGGTTAGTCAGATATGGAACTGTGAACTTTACGGACTTAGTGTTGGTGGTCAACTTTACTTCTTCTTAGTACACTGATGTTCTCTCTCCTCTGGGTCTTTGTATTCCTGGGTCCTGAATCTTTGGACCCATAACTTGTTGGCAGTGGATTAATCTCTGTACTATCAAGATATTCAACAGTGAATATATATATTTATTCAGAAACAAAGATATCAGCTTCCAACTGGTATTTCTTATAGCTTAGAGTTTTAGCATCTAGTCTGTCAGCTTGCAAAGTGAAAGTCAAACTGTGCTCGAGCTACACATATAGTCACAGTGAGTGAACATGAACTTCCTGGTTCTTTTTTAATTACAATGTACTACTGTCAAAATAACACTATTGCTGGAGACAGAAACTAATCTCCTATTAAACAGTAGTAAATAGTAGTTGATGCAATATATACAATAGTAAGCATTATTCCAACACATTTTTTATTGTATTATTTTGTGTTTTTAGGTAGGATCCTATATCTGGTTCTTTCTATAGGTATTATGTGTATTGTGATTTTTACAGTCTATATAGAGTTTATGCATACATCTGGACTTGGTACCACTTTCTATTGTTATTTTAGAGTTTATTGGGTTACCACAGCTCCCAGTGGTATACACTCATAGGCTTATGTCAACTTTATAGGGTTTATGCTAAAAAATGTGGCCCTATAAACATATGTTTGATGGTGCCAGACGTGATGTGCCTTTTTTAGTGGATAGGTGCACCTTGTCCAAATGAGATGTGCCTGTGTGTACTTTTCAACATGTTACTTTTACCTAGTAAAGTATTTTTTCAAAGATTTTCTACTATGCATATTATTGTGTGCTTATAATATTCCCTCAAGTCTATACTGCCTGATTTTGTTGTGTTATAGATGAGAATTTAGTGCACGGCGCTTTTTAAATTTATTCACAGAGTACGGCTGCGGTCACACTAGCAGTATTTGGTCAGTATTTTACATCAGTATTTGTAAACCAAAACTAGGAGGGGAACAAATAGAGGAAAAGTATAATAGAAACATATGCACCACTTCTGTATTTATCACCCACTCCTGGTTTTGGCTTACAAATACTGATGTAAAATACTGACCAAATACTGCTAGTGTGACGGCAGCCTACCAGTGATGAACGAGCACTAAAATGCTCGGTTGCTCGTTGCTCAGGTCGAGCAGATTGGAATACTCGGGTACTCGGCCAGAACAACGAACCCAATGTAAGTCTATGGGAGACCCGAGTATTTTTACCGCGATTCCCCCCCTGGGTCCTTTTAAGGTCTAAAAACATCTGAAAATGATGGAAATACTGCTCAAATGACACAGGGACATCATGGGGATCGCCCCTGGAAGCATTCTTGACTCCTAGTTCACAGCTTTAATCAATTTTTTCTGAGATTCATGCCATTTTTCCCAGGGCCACAAAAAACACATTAAAACGAAACCAAAACGGGTTTTGCTTGGAAATATGTCAAGGTACATTCTTTGCAGGTTAATGACTTGCCTGTAAGGCCAAATATTTAACCCAAGACGGAAAATTTCCTTCCCCACTTAGGCTTAGTTCAGATGTAGCATTTTTGAAGCGTTTTTCAACTTTAACATTGCTTTCAACCACTACAAATGCATTCACTGGGAAATGTCAATGTAACATTTAACACCCCTAGCTGGCCATGTGGTGTGTGAAACAAGGGGACTCCTGAAAAAAGTGTTGCATTGAATTCAAGGCCTGCCCTGCAACCAATTCATATGCACCCCAATAAGCCTTTAAACCCACATACTGGATGGGCCCATGAAAATCCACTTCACAATATGCATTTTATACTCCCGTACTCCTTTGATTTACACATTGGCAGAAGGCCAGCCCTGCTGCATAGTTAGTCATATGAAGCCCATTACGCCTTTGAACCCACATACTGGATGGGCCCATGAAAATCTACTCATTTTTTAATGGTATGATGGTTCCCTCTTTCCACAATTATTTACAGGAAAATTTAGCAATATTATTTGCCATGTTTTTAACACTAAGGTTCAGACACGGCTTTAACCCCTTCCTGACCCAGCTTATTTTAACCTTAATGACCTGGCCATTTTTTGCAATTATGACAAGTGTCCCTCTATGAGGTAATAACTCAAGAACGCTTCAACAGATCCTAGCTATTCTGAGATTGTTTTTTCGTGACATATTGAGCTTCATGATAGTGGTAAATTTAGGTTGATAATTTTTGCGTTTATTTGTGAAAAAAATGGAAATTTGGTGAAAATTTTGAAAATTTAGCAATTTTCAAATTTTGAATTTTTATTCTGTTAAACCAGAGAGATATGTGACACAAAATAGTTAATAAATAACATTTCCCACATGTCTACTTTACATCTGCATAATTTTGGAAACACATTTTTTTTTGCTAGGAAGTTATAAGGGTTAAAATTTGACCAGCAATTTCTCATTTTTACAACAAAATTTTGAAAACCATTTTTTTAGGGACCACCTCACATTTGAAGTCACTTTGAGGGGTCTATATGGCTGAAAATACACAAAGTGACACCATTCTAAAATCTGCACCCCTCAAGGTGCTCAAAACCACATTCAAGAAGTTTATTAACCCTTCAGGTGCTTCACAGCAGAAGCAACATGGAAGGAAAAAATGAACATTTAACTTTATAGTCACAAAAAAGAACTTTTAGCAACAATTTTTTTATTTTTCCAAGGGTAAAAGGATAAACTGGACCCCAAAATTTGTTGTACAATTTGTCCTGAATTCGCCGATAACCCATATGTGGGGGGAATCACTGTTTTGGTGCACGACAGGGCTCGGAAGGGAAGGAGCGCCATTTGACTTTTTGAATGAAAAATTAGCTCCAATCGTTAACGGACACCATGTCGTGTTTGGAGAGCCCCTGTGTGCCTAAACATTGGAGCTGCCCCACAAGTGACCCTGTTTTGGAAACTAGACCCCCCAAGGAACTTATCTAGATGCATAGTGAGCACTTTGAACCCCCAGGTGCTTCACACATTGATCCGTAAAAATGAAAAAGTACTTTTTTTTTCACAAAAAATTCTTTTAGCCTCAATTTTTTCATTTTCTCATGGGCTACAGGATAAAATGGATCTTAAAATGTGTTCAGAAATTTCTCCTGAGTACACCGATACCTCACATGTGGGGATAAACCACTGTTTGGGCACACGGCAAGGCTCAGAAGGGAAGGAGAGCCATTTGACTTTTTGAATAAAAAATTAGCTCCAATCGTTAGCCATCACCATGTCGCGTTTGGAGGGCCCCTGTGTGCCTAAACATTTGAACTCCCCCACAAATGACACCATTTTGGAAGCTAGACCCCCCAAGAAACTCATTTAGATGTGTGATGAGCACTTTGAACCCCCAAGTGCTTCACAGAAGAGCCATGAAAGTAAAAAATAATTTTTCTTTCCTCAAAAATTATTTTTTAGCCCACAATTTTTATTTTCACAAGGGTAACAGGAGAAATTGGACCCCAGAAATTGTTGTCCAGTTTGTCCTGAGTACGCTCATACCCCATATGTGGGGGTAAACCACTTTTTGGGCGCATAGCAAAGCTCAGAAGGGAAGTAGTGATGTTTAGGAATGCAGACTTTGATGGAATGGTCTGCGGGCATCACGTTGCGTTGGCAGAGCCCCTGATGTACCTAAACAGTAGAAACCGCCCACAACTGACCCCATTTTGGAATCTAGACCTCCCAGGGAACTTATCTAGATGTGTGGTGAGCACTTTGAACCCACAAGTGCTTCACATAATTTTATAACGCAGAGCAGTGAAAATAAAAAATCTTTTTTTCCCCACAAAAATAATTTTTTAGCCCCCATTTTTTTATTTTTCCAATGGCAACAGGAGAAATTAGACCCCCAAAATTGTACAATTTTTCCTGAGTACGCTTATGCACCATATGTTTGGGTAAACCACTGTTTGGGCACACGTCGGGGCTCGGAAGGGAGGGAGCACCATTTGACTTTTTGAATGCAAGATTGCCGGAATCAATGGTGGCGCCAGGTCGTGTTTGGAGGCCCCCTGATATGCCTAAACAGATGAAACCCCTCAATTCTAACTCTAACACTAACCCCATCATACCCCTAACCCTAATCCCAACTCTAACCATAACCGTAATCACAACCCTAACCTCAACACACCTCTAACCACAACCCTAACCCCAACACATACCTAACCCTAATCTCAACCCTAACCCTAACCCCAACCCTAACCCCAACACACAACTAACCCTAATCCCAAACCTAACCATAACCGTAACCACAAGCCTAACCCTAACCTCAACACACCCCTAACCCTAATATTAACCCTGGGGGGGCGCTGGACAGGACGGAGGTGAGAGAAGGGGAGAGGAAGGCAGCAGAGGTCAGCTGTTGTGAATTCTGTTATCGAACTCCCTCCTGTGGTCATGAATGGTACTTCGGCGAGTTCTGTCCATGGACTCCCTCTGGTGGCTGTGAGTGGAGCTGCTGCTTCTGAGGTTCCTTCCACAGGTGACTTAGTTTATTCTTTGGCTGGCTGCTCTATTTAACTCCACTTAGATTGTTACTCCATACCAGCTGTCAATGTTCTTGTACTGGTTCAGTTCGCTCTTGGATCTTTCTGGTGACCTGTCTACTCCAGCAGAAGCTAAGTCCCTGCTAGTTAATTATTTGTTCATTGTTTTCTTGTCCAGCTTGCTATCATGATTTTGCCTTGCTAGCTGGAAGCTCTGGGATGCAGAGTGGCACCTCTGCACCGTGAGTCGGTGCGGAGGTCTTTTTGCACACTCTGCGTGGTCTTTTTGTAGTTTTTTGTGCTGACCGCAAAGATTCCTTTCCTATCCTCGGTCTGTTTAGTTAGTCTGGCCTCATTTGCTGAAACCTGTTTCATTTCTGTGTTTGTGACTTTCATCTTAACTCACAGTCAATATATGTGGGGGGCTGATTTTTCCTTTGGGGAATTTCTCTGAGGCAAGGTAGGCTTTATTTTCTTTCTCTAGGGCTAGTTAGCTCTTAGGCTGTGAAGAGGCGTCTAGGCAGAGTTAGGTACGCTCCACGGCTATTTCTAGTGTGTGTGATAGGATTAGGGGTTGCGGTCAGCAGAGCTCCCACTTCCCAGAGCTTGTCCTGTGTTAATTTTACCATCAGGTCGTTCCGGGTGCTCCTAACCACCAGGTCCATAACAGTCAGCAGAGCACAGAACAGAGGGAAGGAAAGACTGACAGCGGTGGCAGATTGCCTCTGTCAGTCTGTGAAGGGGGCAGATCGCGGTTTCCAGCCATGGCTGATGATATTATAGCATCGGCCATGGCTGCATTGTAATATTTCAGCAGTTTGACTGGTGAAATATTACAAATTGCTCTGATGGCTGTTTCACTTTCAACAGCCAATCAGAGCGATCGTAGCCACGTGGGGGCAAAAGCCACCCCCCTGGGCTGAAGTATCACTCCCGCCGGTCCCTGCAGATCAGGTGAAATTGGAGTTAACCCTTTCACCCAATCTGCAGGGACGCGATCTCTCCATGACGCCACATGGCGTCACAGGTCGGATTGGCACCGACTTTCATGATGCCTACGTGGCAACACAGGTCGGGAAGGGGTTAAAAAAGGCTAATACTTGCAATACAACGCAATTTTATTGCAAACTACAAAATTCAAGGAATAGTATGATTGAATAGAGTGAGTGCGTACACTTTTGTATATGTTAACATACCCAGGTAAATAAGTACATATAAGGATTAAGTAAATATAGTGATTATGTATATATGAAGATTAACTACATACAGTATACTTAGATCATCACCAAGAGGCTTTTAAACATCATCCATCTGGAATATCAGAGAAGCAACACCAGGACAGAGAACCCCTGGGAGATTACCTACACTGCATGGGAATCCCCAATTATGCAGGTATCAGCACACTGTACATGTACAGGTACCCCAGTTTTGGCATTTGTCTTCATCATGTTTCTCTGGTCTTATATAGGGATTTACACTATGTAGTAACTCTAGTTTCACCCAGACCTTCAAGTGGACACTTTTCAAGACTGGATGAAACAGATATCATGGAGTCATCAGACGAGGGGCCATAAACCCCTAGAAAATAAAAGCCACAAGGATTTTGATCAAACCACCACCGGCATAGTTTCAGTAATCCTTAATGCTTTACAATGACAAACAGCAAACATATAGAGGCTTAGAACTGTTTGTGAAGTGAATAAACAAACATTTATTAAGATTGTGTCACTATAAGCATTGTCTGTCACATCTGTAAATGTTTTACAAGAAATGCAACTATGTGATGCTAGGGTTGGCAGAACGCACCAAATATATATTTATTAGAAGTAGTAGGTGCGTTCGCAACCCAGGATCCACCGTGCAGGAAAGAACCTGCTGCTAGATATGGCGGTACAATATAGTACTATAAACAAACTCTGTTACTTTACAGAATGTTAGCAAAGAGAACGCTGTGCCCTGCTTAGCTCACAGAGGAGCACGGCTACTTTGTAGAGCAGATAGTGGTCATGCAGTCAAATGCAAACACGCAGCTCCTCTCCGGTGGAGCCGGAATTCTAATGCCTATAGGCCAGCCCTGAATCCACTCACATGAAACTCCTCGCCGGAGGTTCCAGCATTTTGGGGGTTTATTTCAGCCGGGTCCCTGAATACACACACATGAAACTCCACACCGGTAGGGTTAGGCGACTTTTAGTTTTTTAGGGTCGAGTCGGGTTTCGAGAAACCCGACTATCTCAAAAGTAGAGTCGAGTGTAATCGGCCGATTATCGCAAAAAGTCAGGGATCGACCGAAACACGAAACCCAATGCAAGTCAATGGGGGAACATAGTCGGCAGTGAGTGGAGGCCAGGAAAACACCTACAGTGCCCATTTTAATGGAAAAAAACATCCATTCTTGTTACTGAAGCTTGTCAATCTTAATTTACCTTATAATAATAGTAAGGCATTGGAAATTGGGGGTCATTTGGCTAAAGTTGTGGAGGGTAGGGCTGGTTCAAGTATTTAGTGGGCCCAGGAAATCTGGACCACGTCACGGCAGTGGAGCAGGGAGAGGTAAGTATTTAAACTTTGCAAGTGCTGTGATCCTGAGCAAGCAGGGGGGGGCCCACTCGTTGGCATTGGCACTGGCACAGGGCCCCTCAAAGTACGGCAATGTGTTTGCACGGCGGGGGCGCCTCCCACCAGCAGCGGCACTTTTGCGTACTATGAGGGGCCCTGTGGCAGTGACGTCGCCAACGAGTATTCCCCCCCACCTGATGAAGGAACCTGCACTTTCATCTGCACCTTCCTCTTTGTCCATGTGTAAGGTGGTATGGTATGCGGGAAGGGGAACCTGACTTTCAGCAGGGTCACATTCTGGCTGTGTAGCGTGCACGGGGAATGTAGCATTCTGGGTCAATGTACCAGCAGACTCATCTATCACTGGCTGGGCAATGGGCAGGATGAGGAGGAAACACAGATATAGGCCCAAATAATAAAGTGGGCTAAATGCAGTTCAAAATTGGTAACAGGACTGTTATGATTAGGTAATTCAGTACCACAATGGACATAGAAGTCAGAGCACATACAGTGACCTGACAAAACCCAAAAACATAGAACGAGCTCTGAGACGTGGGAACTCTGCTGACCGCAATCCCTAATCCTCTCCAACCACCCTAGAGGCAGCCGTGGATTGCGCCTAACGCTCCCTATGCAACTCGGCACAGCCTGAGAAAGTAGCTAGCCTGAAGATAGAAAATAGGTCTACCTTGCCTCAGAGAAATACCCCAAAGGAAAAGGCAGCCCCCCACATATAATGACTGTGAGTTAAGATGAAAAGACAAACGTAGAGATGAAATAGATTTAGAAAAGTGAGGCCCGACTTTCTGAACAGAGCAAGGATAGGAAAGGTAACTTTGCGGTCAACACAAAACCCTACAAACAACCACGCAAAGGGGCAAAAAGACCCTCCGTACCGACTAACGGCACGGAGGTACACCCTCTGCGTCCCAGAGCTTCCAGCTAGTAAGAAAAACAAAATAAGCAAGCTGGACAGAAAAAACAGCAAACAAAAATAACACAAGCGAAACTTAGCTATGCAGAGCAGCAGGCCACAGGAACGATCCAGGAGGAAGCAAGTCCAATACTAGAACATTGACTGGAGGCCAGGATCAAAGCACTAGGTGGAGTTAAATAGAGCAGCACCTAACGACTTCACCACATCACCTGAGGAAGGAAACTCAGAAGCCGCAGTACCACTTTCCTCCACCAACGGAAGCTCATAGAGAGAATCAGCCGAAGTACCACTTGTGACCACAGGAGGGAGCTCTGCCACAGAATTCACAACACAGGACTAACCAGGGGGCAGTGCTTTGTTCAGTGGAGTACAACTGTAATGAGAGGCTGACACAGTGAGTAGGCCCAAATCAGTAAGTAGGCTAAATGCAGTTCAAAATTGGTAACAGAAGTAAACAGGTGGCACTGGTTTGTTTAGTGTAGGAGAACATCAAGGAGCGGCAGACACCGTTAGTAGGGCCAACAAAACAAGTAGGCCAAATGCAGTGTTATATTAAAAACAATTTAACGAGAGCCTGAAGATAGAAGCTAGGGAAAGGCAACCTGGAGAACACCTTGGAGCGGAAGACACCGTTTGTAGAACCCAGACCCAACTTGTAGGCTTAATGCAGTGTTGTTTCAACAACTACTTAACGAGAGCCTGAAAATGGAATTTGAGGACAGGAAACCTGGAGAACAGCACGGAGCGGCATACACCGTTAGTAGGGCGCAACCAAACTAGTAGCCCCACTGCAGTTGTTCGATTAAAAAACTATTTAACAAGAGCCTGAATATTGAAGCTCAGGAACGGCAACCAGGAGAACACCTTGGAGCGGCAGACACCGTCTCTACAACCCAGACCCAACTTGTAGGCCTAATGCAGTGTTGTTTCAACAACTACTTAACAAGAGCTTCAAGATAGAAGCGAGGGAGAGGCAACAGAGAGAACACCTTGGAGTGGAAGACTCAGTTTGTAGACCACAACGAAACTTGTGGCCCTAATGCTGTTTTATAATTCTGACAAGCTGAAAATCAGCCTTTTTTTTTTAGAGGAGGACAGCTGTATTAAGTGGCACAGACAGACACTGCTAGTAGGCCTTACACCACAAAGTAGGCTCACTGCAGGATGAAAAAAAGTTACATGGGTACACGGCCGGCATTGGTGCGCTCAGCGGAGGACAAATGGAAGGAGGGACCGCAGACAGACTTAGTAGGCCTAAAATTTTAAAAAATTGGCTCAAAGCAGTTTGAATTATCTTGCAGGGGTACACAGGCAGCATTGGTGTGGTCAGCGGAGGACGATTGGAAGGAGTGTGACACAGTTAGTACTCTGTTGTGAGTTCTGTTTTTGGGCTCCCTCTGGTGGTTACTGATGGTACTGGGTGATTTGTGTTCTGCTGTCTCTGGTGTCCACCTGTTCTATTAGCATTTGGGAGTTTCCTATTTAACCGGGCTTTCTTGTCATTTCCCCGCCGGCTATCAAGGTTATCAGAGGGTTTTGTTACCTCAGCTTCTGGCTTCAGTAATCTTCAGGACAAGCTAAGTTTTTGATTTTCTTGTTCCACGTTTTGCTTTATTTTTGTCTTGTCCAGCTTGCATATAATTGTTTCTTTGCTGCTGGTTGCTCTAGTGGGCTGTAATTGCTCCTCATGTTCCATGAGTTGGAATATGAGTTCAAGTAATTACAGGATGGTTTTTTGAAGGGTTTTTTGCTGACCGCGCAGTTTACTTTTGTATCCTCTGCTATCTAGTTTTAGCGGGCCTCATTTTGCTGAATCTGTTTTCATACTGTGTATGTGCCTTCCTTTTGTGATTCCCTGCCATTGGAATCATGACAGTATAGCCGGCCCGAATGTTTGGGCTGAAGTAGGAGGAAAAGTAGTCTGAGGAAATTTTTTTTTTTTTTTCTCTCCTCTGAGGTTGCTGCCTAGCCTTAATTGCAGCCTGGCTTTTTTTTTTTTTTTTTTTTTTTTTCCTCCTCTTAATCCTTGAATGGCTCTGACCTTAGCTGTTTATCATGGACGTCCAGAGTTTAGCTTCCAGCTTGAATAATCTTGCTGCTAAGGTTCAAAATATACAAGATTTTGTTGTACATGCTCCTATGTCTGAACCTAGAATTCCTATTCCAGAGTTCTTTGCTGGAGATAGATCTAGTTTTCTGAATTTTAGGAACAATTGCAAGCTGTTCCTTTCTTTGAAATCTCGCTCTTCTGGAGACCCTGCTCAGCAGGTTAAGATTATTATATCTTTCCTGCGGGGTGACCCTCAAAATTGGGCATTTGCATTGGCACCAGGGGATCCTGCGTTGCTTAATGTGGATGCGTTTTTTCTGGCATTGGGTTTGCTCTATGAGGAACCTAACCAGGAGATTCAGGCTGAAAAAGCTTTATTAGCTCTCTCTCAGGGGCAAGATGAAGCAGAAATATATTGTCAAAAATTTCGGAAATGGTCAGTGCTTACTCAGTGGAATGAGTGCGCCCTGGCTGCAAAGTTCAGAGATGGCCTTTCTGAGGCCATTAAAGATGCTATGGTGGGGTTCCCTGCGCCTACGAGTCTGAATGAGTCTATGACTATGGCTATTCAGATTGATCGGCGTTTACGAGAGCGCAAACCTGTGCACCATTTGGCGGTGTCTTCTGAACAGGCACTTGAGACAATGCAATGTGATAGAGTTCAGTCTAGAAGTGAACGGCAAAACTATAGGCGGAAAAATGGGTTGTGCTTTTATTGTGGTGATTCAGCTCATGTTATATCAGCATGCTCTAAACGCACAAAAAAGGTTGATAAGTCTGTTGCCATTAGTACATTACAGTCTAAATTCATTCTGTCTGTGACTCTGATTTGCTCATTATCATCCATTTCCGTCGATGCCTATGTAGATTCAGGCGCTGCCCTGAGTCTTATGGATTGGTCATTTGCCAAGCGATGTGGGTTTAGTCTTGAGCCTCTGGAAGACCCTATTCCTTTGAAGGGAATTGACTCTACACCTTTGGCTATGAATAAACCTCAGTACTGGACACAAGTGACCATGCGTATGACTCCCGTTCATCAGGAGGTGATTCGCTTCCTGGTATTGTATAATTTGCATGATGTTCTAGTACTTGGTCTGCCATGGTTACAAACTCATAATCCAGTCCTTGACTGGAAAACAATGTCTGTGTTAAGCTGGGGATGTCAGGGGGTTCATGATGATGCACCTCCGATTTCTATCGCTTCATCTACTCCTTCTGAGGTTCCTGTATTTTTGTCTGATTATCGGGATGTTTTTGAGGAGCCTAAGCTCAGTTCGCTTCCTCCTCACAGGAATTGCGATTGTGCTATAGATTTAATTCCTGGTAGTAAATTTCCTAAAGGTCGTTTGTTCAATTTGTCAGTGCCAGAGCATACTGCTATGCGGGATTATGTTAAGGAGTCCTTGGAAAAGGGACATATCCGTCCATCTTCGTCCCCTTTGGGAGCAGGTTTTTTTTTCGTGGCCAAAAAGGATGGGTCCTTGAGGCCTTGTATAGATTATCGTCTTTTGAATAAGATTACCGTAAAATATCAGTATCCTTTACCTTTGTTGACTGATTTGTTTGCTCGCATTAAGGGGGCTAAATGGTTCACTAAGATTGATCTTCGGGGTGCGTATAATCTTATACGAATAAAGCAAGGTGATGAGTGGAAAACCGCATTTAATACGCCTGAGGGCCATTTTGAGTATTTGGTAATGCCTTTCAGACTTTCTAATGCTCCTTCAGTCTTCCAGTCCTTTATGCACGATATTTTCCGTGAATATCTGGATAAATTTATGATTGTGTATTTGGATGATATTTTGGTTTTTTCTGATGACTGGGAGTCTCATGTTCAGCAGATCAGGAAGGTGTTTCAGGTCCTGCGGGCTAATTCCTTGTTTGTAAAGGGCTCAAAGTGTCTCTTTGGAGTCCAGAAGATTTCTTTCTTGGGGTATATTTTTTCCCCTTCTACTATTGAGATGGATCCCGTCAAGGTTCGGGCTATTTGTGACTGGACGCAGCCTGCATCTCTTAAGAGTCTGCATAAGTTCTTGGGCTTTGCTAATTTCTATCGTCGTTTTATAACTAATTTTTCTAGTGTTGTTAAGCCTTTGACGGATTTGACTAAGAAGGGTGCTGATGTTGCTGATTGGTCTCCTGCGGCTGTGGAGGCCTTTCAGGAACTTAAACGCCGGTTTTCTTCTGCTCCTGTGTTGCGTCAGCCTGATGTTTCGCTTCCTTTCCAGGTTGAGGTTGATGCTTCCGAGATTGGAGCGGGGGCGGTTTTGTCGCAGAGAGGCTCCGATTGCTCAGTGATGAAGCCATGTGCGTTCTTTTCTAGGAAGTTTTCACCCGCTGAGCGGAATTATGATGTGGGTAATCGGGAACTTTTGGCCATGAAGTGGGCATTTGAGGAGTGGCATCATTGGCTGGAGGGTGCTAGACATCGTGTGGTGGTCTTGACTGATCACAAAAATCTGATTTACCTTGAGTCTGCCAGGCGTCTGAATCCTAGACAGGCTCGTTGGTCACTGTTTTTCTCTCGTTTCAATTTTGTGGTTTCATACCTGCCAGGTTCAAAGAATGTGAAGGCGGATGCTCTTTCTAGGAGTTTTGTGCCTGACTCCCCTGGAAATTCTGAGCCCACTGGTATCCTTAGGGATGGGGTGATTTTGTCGGCCGTCTTCCCAGACTTGCGACGTGCTTTGCAGGAGTTTCAGGCGGGTAAACCTGATCGTTGTCCGCCTGAGAGACTGTTTGTTCCGAATAGTTGGACCAGTAGAGTCATCTCCGAGGTCCATTCTTCTGCGTTGGCAGGTCATCCTGGAATATTTGGTACTAGAGACTTGGTGGCCAGGTCTTTTTGGTGGCCTTCCTTGTCGAGGGATGTGCGTTCTTTTGGGCAGTCTTGTGAGGTTTGTGCTCGGGCTAAGCCTTGCTGTTCTCGAGCCAGTGGATTGTTGTCACCTTTGCCTATCCCGCAGAGGCCTTGGACGCACATTTCCATGGACTTTATTTCGGATCTCCCTGTCTCTCAAAAAATGTCCGTCATCTGGGTTGTGTGTGACCGCTTTTCTAAAATGGTTCATCTTGTACCCTTGCCTAAGTTGCCTTCCTCCTCTGAGTTGGTTCCTCTGTTTTTCCAGAACGTGGTTCGTTTGCATGGGATTCCGGAGAACATCGTTTCTGACAGGGGATCCCAGTTTGTGTCTAGATTTTGGCGGACGTTCTGTGCTAAGATGGGCATTGATTTGTCCTTTTCGTCTGCATTCCACCCTCAGACGAATGGCCAGACGGAGCGAACTAATCAGACCTTGGAAACTTATTTGAGGTGTTTTGTTTCTGCTGATCAGGATGACTGGGTTACCTTTTTGCCGCTGGCCGAGTTTGCCCTTAATAATCGGGCTAGTTCTGCTACTTTGGTTTCTCCTTTCTTTTGTAATTCGGGGTTTCATCCTCGTTTTTCCTCTGGTCAGGTGGAGCCTTCTGATTGTCCTGGAGTGGACATGGTGGTGGATGGGTTGCATCGGATTTGGAGTCATGTGGTGGACAATTTGAAGTTGTCCCAGGAGAAGGCTCAGCAGTTTGCTAATCGCCGTCGCCGCGTGGGTCCTCGACTTCGTGTTGGGGACTTGGTGTGGTTGTCTTCTCGTTTTGTTCCTATGAAGGTCTCTTCTCCTAAGTTCAAGCCTCGGTTCATCGGTCCTTATAGGATCTTGGAAATTCTTAACCCTGTGTCATTTCGTTTGGATCTCCCGGCATCGTTTGCTATTCATAAAGTGTTCCATCGGTCGTTGTTGCGGAGGTATGAGGTACCTGTTGTTCCTTCGCTTGAGCCTCCTGCTCCGGTGCTGGTGGAGGGAGAGTTGGAGTATGTTGTGGAGAAGATCTTGGATTCTCGTGTTTCCAGACGGAAACGCCAATATTTGGTCAAGTGGAAGGGTTATGGTCAGGAGGATAATTCTTGGGTGGTTGCCTCTGATGTTCATGCTGATGATTTGGTCCGCGCTTTTCATAGGGCTCATCCTGGTCGCCCTCGTGGTTCTCGTGAGGGTTCGGTGACCCCTCCTCAAGGGGGGGGTACTGTTTTGAGTTCTGTTTTTGGGCTCCCTCTGGTGGTTACTGATGGTACTGGGTGATTTGTGTTCTGCTGTCTCTGGTGTCCACCTGTTCTATTAGCATTTGGGAGTTTCCTATTTAACCGGGCTTTCTTGTCATTTCCCCGCCAGCTATCAAGGTTATCAGAGGGTTTTGTTACCTCAGCTTCTGGCTTCAGTAATCTTCAGGACAAGCTAAGTTTTTGATTTTCTTGTTCCACGTTTTGCTTTATTTTTGTCTTGTCCAGCTTGCATATAATTGTTTCTTTGCTGCTGGTTGCTCTAGTGGGCTGTAATTGCTCCTTATGTTCCATGAGTTGGAACATGAGTTCAAGTAATTACAGGATGGTTTTTTGAAGGGTTTTTTGCTGACCGCGCAGTTTACTTTTGTATCCTCTGCTATCTAGTTTTAGCGGGCCTCATTTTGCTGAATCTGTTTTCATACTGTGTATGTGGCTTCCTTTTGTGATTCCCTGCCATTGGAATCATGACAGTACTCCCAAAAAATAAATAGATGTTGATGTCTCGCAAAACAACAAAACAAAAAAACAAAAGGGTGGCATACTTAGGTGCAGGGGTGGGCTCCTCTGCTGAGTTTCAGACATAGTAATTTGGCACTAAGTATTTACTGGTGTCAATATAGGACACTGACCCTGACTATTTTAACTAGCATCATACATGTCAACAAATTGGTATTGTCAGTGCCAGGCATTGAAGGAGGTCAGCGCATAGACTAAACATTGGTGGAGCTGTGAGAGATTATTTTGCAAGTGATAGAACAGTGTTTGAGCTGGGGATGGGGAAACTCTCTTGTGGCCGGCGGTACAGGCCCAGGGCCCCTCATGTTACAACGGTGTGTCTGACGTTGGTTGCGCGCCACCACCGCCAGAGACACTTTATTGTACTATGAGGGACCCAGTGGCAGTGCCGTCGACCAAAAACGGGCACACCCACCTCTTCAGACAAATGGCACTCTCATGGGTGCTTGCGCCAAGTGGCGAGACCACGGCCCCGTGGGGGGAGTTAGCCCATTTAGGGAGGTGTAAACATGTCGTATGCTGGACAAACAGCTGCTGCAAATTAAGAGATTGGAACAGTCAGTAAGACCAGTCCACAAGCGAGACCTTTTTATAGGAAAGCTAGGTGTCAGCCGGGAAAGGTGGGGCAAAATAATTCGAAATCCATGAGTGGTTCATTTTAATGAAGGTTAGATCATCGACAATTTGGGTAGCCAGATGAGTCCTTTTTTCGGTCAATATTGAACCAGCAGCACTGAATACTCTTTCTGATAGCACACTAGCTGCTGGGCAAGCAAGCTCCTGCAATGCATATTCTGCCAATTCAGGCCAGGTGTCTATTTTGGATGCCCAGTAATCAAATGGGAATGACGGTTGAGGGAGAACATCGATAAGGGATGAAAAATAGTTAGTAACCATACTGGACAAATGTTGTCTCCTGTCACTTTGAATTGATGCTGCAGTGCCTGTGCTGTCTGCGGTCATTGCGAAATCACTCCACAACCTGGTCAGAAAACCCCTCTGTCCAACACCACTTCTGATTTGTGCACCTCTAACACCTCTGCCCTGTTGCCCCCTGCAGCTCGTGTGAGAACCATCACCGGCACTGTGTGCTGGGAATGCCTGAATCAAACGGTCTACAAGAGTTGCTTGTTTGGTTGCTAATATTTGTTCGAGGTTCTCATGTGGCATGATATTTTGCAATTTGCCTTTATAGCGAGGATCAAGGAGGCAGGCCAACCAGTAATCGTCATCCGTCATCATTTTAATAATGCGTGGGTCCCTTTTGTGCTGGGTTGAGGGGCAGTTTCAGGCAAATCTACGTCACTTGTCTCCCTCAAAAAACCTGAACCCGGCCTTGCAACACCACTAGTTTCTATTGGTCCTGGAGAAGCTTCCTCATTCAAAAAATACTTATCCCCATCATCCTCCTCGTCCTCCTCTTCGCCCGCTACCTCGTCCTGTAGACTGCCCTGACCAGACAATGGCTGACTGTCATCAAGTCTATCCTCTTCCTCAGCTGCAGACGCCTGCTCCTTTATGTGCATCAAACGTTGCATCAGCAGACAAATTAGCGGGATGCTCATGCTTATTATAGCGTTGTCTGCACTAACCAGCCGTGCGCATTCCTCAAAACACTGAAGGACTTGACACAGGTCTTGTACCTTCGACCACTGCACACCTGACAACTCCATGTCTGCCATCCAACTGCCTGCCCGTGTATGTGTATCCTCCCACAAATACATAACAGCACGCCTCTGTTCGCACAGTCTCTGAAGCATGTGCAGTGTGGAGTTCCACCTTGTTGCAACGTCGATGATTAGGCGATGCTGGGGAAGGTTCAAAGACCGCTGATGGTTCTGCATACGGCTGGAGTGTACGGGCGAATGGCGGATATGCGTGCAAAGTCTGTGCACTTGGAGGAGCAGGTCGGGTAACCCCGGATAACTTTTCAGGAAGCACTGCACCACCAGGATTAAGGTGTGAGCCAGGCAAGGAATGTGTTTCAGTTGGGAAAGGGCTATGGCAACCATAAAATTCCTTCCGTTATCACTCACTACCTCGCCTGCCTCAAGATGTACAGTGCCCAGCCATGACTGAGTTTCTTTCTGCAAGAACTCGGACAGAACTTCCGCGGTGTGTCTGTTGTCGCCCAAACACTTCATTGCCAATATAGCCTGCTGACGCTTGCCACTAGCTGTCCCATAATCGAACACCTCGTGTGCAACAGTGGCAGCTGCGGATGGAGTGGTTGTGCGACTGCGGGCTGTGGACGAGCTCTCACTTCTGCAGGAGGACGAGGAGGAGGAGGAGGGGGGCGAACTCCTACAGCCAACTGTTTCCTAGACCGTGGGCTAGGCAGAACTGTCCCAATATTGCTGTCCCCTGTGGACCCTGCATCCACCACATTAACCCAGTGTGCCGTGATGGACACATAACGTCCCTGGCCATGCCTACTGGTCCATGCATCTGTTGTCAGGTGCACCTTTGTACTCACAGATTGCCTGAGTGCATGGACGATGCGGTCTTTTACATGCTGGTGGAGGGCTGGGATGGCTTTTCTCAAAAAGAAGTGTGGACTGGGTAGCTCGTATCGTGGTTCAGCGTAGTCCATCAGGGCTTTGAAAGCTTCGCTTTCAACTAACCGGTAGGGCATCATCTCTAATGAGATTAGTCTAGCAATGTGGGCGTTCAAACCCTGTGTACGCGGATGCGAGGATGAGTACTTCCTTTTCCTAATGAAAGCCTCATGTAGGGTGAGCTGGACTGGAGAGCTGCAGATCGTGGAACTAGCGGGGGTGCCGGTGGACATGGCAGACAGAGAGGGTTGGAGATGGTATTCTTGCTGGTGCCCTACATGCAGTGTTTCCTACTACGAAACTGGTGATTCCCTGACTGCTTTGGCCTGGCGAAGAAACCTGCACATTTACTGCAGGTGGTGCGGGAAATGGTGGGCTTACAGTGAGGGAAGGGATGTAGCGTTGCTGACTAGCTTCATTGGCCGAGGGTGCTACAACCTTAAGGGACGTTCGGTAGTTAGTCCAGGCTTGCAAATGCATGGCATGGTGGTTAAATGTCTACGCATGCAACTTGTATTTAGACTTTTAAGATTCTGACCTCTGCTTAAAGTAGTTGAACATTTTTGACAGATGACTTCGCGCTGATCATTTGGATGTTGTTTAAAAAAAATGCCAGACTGCACTCTTTCTACTATCGGATAGCTTTTCAGGCATTGCAGACTAAGCTTCTGTAACCGGATGTCCACGCTGTCCTACAACTGGTTTTGGTTTTGCCACGCGTTTTTGGCCAGATACGGGCCTGAGAGATGGAACCTGTTGCGATGTTGATGCCTTCTGCGGCTCCTCCTCCTCCGCTTCAGAGCTACTGCCGCCTGCACCCTGTTCCCCCAATGGCTGCCAATCGGGGTCAACAACTGGGTCATCTATGACCTCCTCTTATATGTCGTGTGCAACTTCGCCTGTGTCACCGTGTAAGCCGGTGGTATAGCGTTCGTGACGGGGCACCATAGTCTCATCAGGGTCTAATTCTGGATCAATACACTGCGAGGGCAATGTTCTGGTCTGAATCAAAGGAACAGCATAGTAATCTGGCTGTGGCTGTGCATCTGTGCACTCCATGTCCGATTCAACTTGTAATGGGCATGGCCTGTTAACTGTTTCACTTTCTAACCCAGGAATGGTATGTGTAAAGAGCTCCATGGAGTAACCCGTTGTGTCGCCTGACGCATCCTTCTCTGTTGTTCTTGGTGAAGAAGACAAGGAAGCAAATTGTCCCTGACCGTGAACATCCACTGACGACGCGCTGCTTTTACATTTAGCAGTTTCAGAAGAGGAGGCAAAAGAGCTAGAGGCTGAGTCAGCAAGGAAAGCCAAAACTTGTTCTTGCTGCTCCGGCTTTAAAAGCGGTTTTCCTACTCCCAGAAAAGGGAGCGTTCGAGGCCTTGTGTAGCCAGACGACGAACCTGGCTCCACAACTCGAGACTTAGGTGCTATATTGCTTTTCCCACGACCACCTGATGCTCCACCACCACTACCATCATTACCAGCTTGCAATGACCACCCACGGCCACGACCTCTTCCACCAGACTTCCTCATTGTTTGAAAAACGTAACCAAACTAACGGTATTTGTTACTGTAAAACCAGTTACAAGGTGAACTCAAACTTCTGTTGGATTTATATATCCCTTTATAGGTGGGTGAGACTGCAGGGAAAATCAGGCCCAATGTATAACAGTACACAGCTTCAGTAGCAGACAGATATGCCACTAACAGGACTGACACTGATGCAGACACTACCAATAAAAATATCCCCCTTTTTATTTTTTCTGGGAGAATATTGAAGAAATGTGGCCCACTCTTATACAGTATATGTTCTGTGGCACAAAATTAGAGACAGATGCCACACGCAGCACTGGCAATGAGGCAGAATTGCCAATCTTAATCTCCCACTAATTTTTTTTTCTGGGATAATTAAAAAAAAAAAACTGGCCCAGTATTACACACTAGGTTTAATGTGGCACAAAATTTGAGACAGGTGGCACACACAGGAGTGGCACTGAAGCAGAAATGTGTTATGATCCGGTGACCTTGGAGCCGCATGAATAACTTTCACTGGAGTAAGTGGTAACTGTACTGACCGCAAATCCTGATCTGACACCGCAACTAGAAGTAGCCGTGGGGTGTGCCTAACAAACCCTAGACACCTCGTCACAGCCGGAGAACTAAATACCCCTATAGATGGAAATAGGAATACTATTTTGCCTCAGAGCAGAACCCCAAAGGATAGGCAGCCCCCCACGAATATTGACTGTGAGTAGGAGAGGAAAGACACACGTAGGCAGAAAACAGGATTTAGAAAAAGAGGCCACTCTAGCTAAAATAGGAAAGGATAGGACAGAGTTCTGTGCGGTCAGTATTGAAACCCTTCCAAAAATATCCACAGCAGATTATACAAAAAATTCCTCCATCTAACTAAAGACGTGGAACGTATATCTGCAACTCCAGAGAATCCTACACACAGAGCATAAATACAATCAAAAATCCAGCACACAGCATGTGTGCCATAGAAAAAAAAACAGACACTTATCTTTGCTGAATTGGCAGCTAAGCAGGAGAAACCAGCCAGAAGTCCAACACCTCCCAAGAACCATTGACAACTGGCAAGGATTAAAGAATCCTGCAAACCTAAATACCCCAGTCAGAATTGCAATCAGCAGAAACAACTGACCATGACTGCAGCCCTGGGACAACTGCATTACCACCTACAACCACCGGAGGGAGCCCAAATGCAGAATTCACAACAGAAATTCCAATCTTAATCTCCCACAATTTTTTTTTCAGGGAGAATTTAAAAGAAATCTGGCCCAGTATTACACACTAGGTTTAATGTGGCACAAAATTTGAGACAGGTGGCACACACAGGAGTGGCACTGAAGCAGAAATGCCAATCTTAATCTCCCACAATTGTTTTTTTCAGGGAGAATTTAAAAGAAATCTGGCCCAGTATTACACACTAGGTTTAATGTGGCACAAAATTAGAGACAGATGCCACACACAGCACTGGCACTGAGGCAAAATTGCCAATCTTAATCTCCCACTATTTTTTTTATTTATGGGAGAACTGGCAAGAAATCAGGCCCGCTGTTAGACTATGTTTTCTGTGCCAGAAAATGAGACACAGATGCCACACACAGGACTGCCACTGATACAGATTTGCCAATTTTAATCTGCACCCTTTTTTTTTTTCCTTCAGGGAGACTAGTGAATAAATCTGGGCCACTGTATTAGAGTATATTTTCTGTGGCAGAAAGTGGCTTGAAGAGATATAACGAAACAAAAAAAAAAAAAAGGGACTATCCTACTATTACTATCTCCCTGCAGTAATCTCAGCAAAGTATGGCAGGCTGCAATAACAAGGAGTGGACTGCTGCACAAAAAAGTCAAGAGTGGACAAACAAACAAGATAGCTGTGCAGAAAGGAAGGAGCAACAGGATTTGTGCTTTGAAAAAAGCAGTTGGTTTGCACAGCGGTGTACAAACAGCAATGCAGCCATCAGGGAGCCTTCTAGGGCAGCCCAATGAGCTACAGCGCTGAGGGAAAAAAAATCTAGCCTCCACTGTCCCTACTAAGAAAAGGTGGTGTTGGACAGTGGAAATTGCTACAGCACAAGCGGTTTGGGGGTTAATGTACCCTGCCTAACGCTATCCCTGCTTCTGACGAAGCGGCAGCAACCTCTCCCTATGCTCAGATCAGCAGCAGTAAGATGGCAGTCGGCGGGAACGCCCCTTTATAGCCCCTGTGACGCCGCAGAAAGCAAGCCAATCACTGCAATGCCCTTCTCTAAGATGGTGGGGACTGAGACCTATGTCATCACGCTGCCCACACTCTGCGTCCACCTTCATTGGCTGAGAAATGGCGCTTTTCGCGTCATGGAAACGCGACTTTGGCGCGAAAGTCGCGTACCGCATGGCCGACCCAACACAGGGATCGGGTCGGGTTTCATGAAACCCGACTTTGCCAAAAGTCGGCGACTTATGAAAATGACTGACCCGTTTCGCTCAACCCTACTCGCTGGAGGTGCCAGCATTCTAGGGGCTTATTTCAGCCGGGTCCCTGACTGCATACAAACACGACCACATTGGCGCTGAGCTCATACATAAATTGACACTAGCGCATGGCCGTGCGGACAGGAGACACAAAAAGGAGCTTTTTAAGGGAGGTCTTTAAGGTACATAAATGTTATGAAGTCTTTGCCAACAAGGATGTGGTTTCATCAATGTGGGGTACCTTTTTTAAAAATATACTAATGCAATCGCAGGCCCCTTGCCCAAAATTTACCGGCTTATAACAGTACAAAGCACGTTCACCCTGGTGATCTAGTGGCAGTTAAACAAGACACATTGCAGGAGACAGAATTAAGAAGTAAGCCCAATGTAGTGGTGTGGGTCACTGAGACTTATAATTGCAGTGCATGAGCTGCCAAACAATTCCCCAATGGGGTTACCTTTTTTAAAAATAGACTAGTGCCATCACAGCCCCCTTGCCCAAAATTCACCGGCCTATAACAGTACTGAGCATGTTCACCCTGGTCATCTAGTGGCAGTTAAAGGACACATTGCAGGAGACAGACTTTAGAAGTAAGCCCAATGTAATGTAATGCCCAGTTCCCCAATGTGGGGTCATTTCTTTTCACATTAAAATAGTGCAATCACAGCCCCCTTGCCCAAAATGAACCATACAGAGCACGTCCACCCTGGTGATTTAGTGGCATGTAAAGGACACAATGCAGGAGATAGAGTTAAGAAATAGACCCAATGTAGTGGTGGGTGTCTCTGAAACTTGTAATGCAGTGCATGAGCTGCCAAACAATTCCCCAATGGAGGTACCTTTTTTAAAAATAGACTGGAGCCATCACAGCCCCCTTGCCGAAAATGCACCGTACAGAGCATGTCCACCCTGGTGATCTAGTGGCAGGTGAAGGACACACTTCAGGAGACAGAGTTAAGTACTAGGCCCAATGTACTGTAGTGGCCAATTCCCCAATGTGGAGTCCTTTCTTTACAAATTAAAATAGTGCCATCACTGCCCCCTTGCCCAAAAGTCACCGTACAGAGCACGTCCACCCTGGTGATCTAGTGGCAGGTAAAGGACACAATGCATGGGACAGAGTTAAGAAGTAGGCCCAATTTAGTGATGTGGGTGACTGAGACTTAAAATGGAGTGGATGAGCTGCCAAACAATTCCTCAATGGGGTTACCTTTTTTAAAAATAGACTAGTGCCATCACAGCCCCCTTGCCCAAAATTCACCGGTCTATAACAGTACTGAGCATGTTCACCCTGGTCATCTAGTGGCAGTTAAAGGACACATTGCAGGAGACAGACTTTAGAAGTAAGCCCAATGTAATGTAATGCCCAGTTCCCCAATGTGGGGTCATTTCTTTTCACATTAAAATAGTGCCATCACTGCCCCCTTGCCCAAAATTCACCGTACAGAGCACGTCCACCTCTAGTGGCAGGTAAAGGACACAATGCATGGGACAGAGTTAAGAAGTAGGCCCAATTTAGTGATGTGGGTGACTGAGACTTAAAATGGAGTGGATGAGCTGCCAAACAATTCCTCAATGGGGTACCTTTTTTAAAAGCAGACTAGTGCCATCGCAGGCCCCTTGCCCAAACTTTACCGGCCTATAACAGTACAAAGCACGTTCAAACTGGTGATCTAGTGGCAGTTAAAGGACACATTGCAGGAGACAGAATTTAGAAGTAGGCCCAATGTAATTTAATGTTCAATTCCCCAATGTGGGGTCCTGTTTTTACTAAATAAAATTGTGCCTTCACAGCGCCCGTGCCCAAAATTCACTAGCCTATAACAGTACAGAGCACGTTCACCCTGGTCATCTAGTGGTTTTGGATGATGAGGATAAGGAGGAGGATAACAACAAACAGACCAAATGTGGAAGCGTATACCGATGTGTGGTTGTGAAGAGGTGCATGAGAATACACCTCCCCAAAAGAGAGAATGTATTTGAGGTTATATTTAGCTGTTTTCACTTGGTGGTGTACAGAAGTCTTTCCCAATCCAGCCCTTGTTCATTTTTATAAGAGTCAGCCTGTCAGCATTTTCAGTTGACAGGCGGATCCACTTATCTGTTATAATTCCACCAGTGGCACTAAAAACCCGCTCTGACAGAACGCTAGCAGCAGGGCAGACCAGGACCTCCAGGGCGTAGAGAGCCAGTTCATGCCACATGTCCAGCTTGGATACCCAATAATTAAAAGGCACAGAGGAATCACGGAGGACATTTGTACGATCTGCAAGGTACTCCCTCACCATCTTCACAAACATTGCACTTCTTGTGACAGCACCCCATGCCTCTGTGCCATCACGATGGGAGGGTCTGAGAAAATTGTCCTAGAACTTGGCCATTGTTACCTTGCCTGAGCTGGATTGCACTTCTGTCTCTCTCGCTTGGACGCCTTGGTTGTACAACAAACTCTGACATCTGCTGCCATCGTTCTCACATGGGAATTTTCTGAGTAATTCTGCTACAAGGGCCCTCTGGTACTGCAACATTTTAGTACACCTCTCTGCCTCTCGTAGAAGAGATTGAACGTTCTCCTTGTAGCGTGGGTCTAGAAGTGTCACCAACCAGTAATGAGTGTCACTTAAAATTTTTATAATACGAGGGTCACGTGAAATGCAGCACAACATAAAGTCAGCCATGCGTGCCAGACTGCTAACAGAGAAGACTTTCGTGTCCTCACCAACAGGACGACTAACCATGCTGTCCTCCTCATCCTCATCCTCCCTGTCCTCAGGACATCCCCGCTGAACAGATGGTATGACAGCTGTGTTTGTAGTACCGTCTATAGCACATGAAAGTAGCTCCTGTTCTTCCTCCTCTTCCTCCTCATTGACTACCAATCCACGATAAGAAGACATGAGGCTGGGCTGAGTGTAATCCCCCTGTATGGTTCTTTGCTCCATGTCCTCGTGCTCTGCCTGCAATGCATCCTCTTTAATTGTGAGCAGAGAGGTTTTCAGAATGCTGAGAAGCGGGATGGTGACGCTAATTATGGCGTCATCGCCACTCACCATCTTGGCGCAGTCCTCAAAGTTTTGGAGGATGGTACATATGTCGGACATCCATGTCCACTCCTGAGGTATTTAGTGTGGAGTCTGAACTGAATATCGACGGCCTTGTTGATGTTGGCAGTCAACAACTGCCCTCTTCTGCGTGGGGACATCACACACCAGCCAGTGAGCTGGAAGCTGCAAACACTGCTGAAGCACGGCAAGTGCAGCTGAAGCAGTAGCTGACTTTCTAAAATGGGTAGAGAGATGGCATACTTTCACTAGCAGATCCGGCAGCTCCGGGTAGATTTTCAGAAAACGTTGAACCACGAGGTTAAGCACGTGGGCCAAGCAAGGTACGTGTGTGAACTCACCTTGCCTCTGAGCCACAACCAGGTTATGGCCATTGTCACACATGACCATGCCTGGCTGTAGGTTCAGAGGTGTCTTTCAAACATCTGACTGCTCTTTCAGCTCTGTCCACAACTGTTCTGCATTGTGTGGTTTGTCACCTATGCTGACTAGCTTCAGCACAGCCTGTTGCCACTTGGTTGAGGCAGTGCTGCAATGCTTCCAGCTTCTGACTGATGTGTTGATTTCAGAGATGGAGGATGAATAAGAGGAGGAGGAGGTGCAGGAGCTGTAGACAGTGGGGGAAACCCTGATGGACGTAGGGCCTGCAATCCTCAGCGTGGTGAGGATGTGTTCCATACCAAGGTCTGACTGGGTCCCGACTTCCACTATCTTAATCCAGCATTCGGTCAATGAGATGTACTCTCCCTGCCCACAAGCACTTGTCCATGTGTCCGTGGTTAGGTGGACTTTCCTGGTAACAGCATTGTTGAGGGCACGGGTAATGTTGTGGGACACATGCTGGTGTAATGTCGGTATGGCACAGCAGGAGAAATAGTGGCAACTGGTGACCGCAGTACCTTGGGACGGCCACCGCCATCAGGTTGTGGAAAGATTCCGTCTCAACGAGCCTATAAGGCAGCATTACTGTGGCATGTGGGGTGTTGGCGGGGTATTTCCACTTGCGTTCCAAAGATTGAGTTATAGACAACTGAAGGCTGTGCTGGGACAAGGACGTGGATGGGCTTGATGATGGTGCTGCTTGACTGTGGGCCACAACAGGTGCAGGGCTAGAGGCATCTTCACATGCATGGTGTACTGGGGATTGGCTTCTACGCAAAACAGTGAAAGAAGCAGTGGTGTGATCTGCAGGCAGTGGTCCTGGAGCCTGGGGTTCACCCCACAAAGTCGGGTGCTTTGCTGCTATGTGCCTGATCATGCTGGTAGTGATCAGGTTGGTTGTTTTGCTACCCCTGCTGATGCGGGCATGGCAGGTGCTGCAAATGGCCTGTTTGGGGTTATCGGCAGAGTCTTTAAAAAATAACCAGACTTTGGAAGATCTAACAGTTGGAATAGCAACTACCCTCAAGATGGTGTTATAGGGAACGGATGCACGCCTTGTGTCTGTGGCCACCACACTGCTTCTTCCTGGCTGTTGTGGTGATATGTCTCCTTCCCATGTGTGCTGCTGCCCTCGCTCTGCATGTCCTCCTGCCAGGTTGGGTCAGTCACATAGTCATCCACCACCTCGACTTCCACATCCGCACCATGCTCCTCCTCCTGACTTTCTGGCAATTGTGTCTCATCATCGTCCACCTCTTATGACACTTTCCAACCATCGTCTTCGAATGACCGGGGCTTGTCAAAGCTTTGGGCATCTGTACATGCGATCTCATCAGTCTCCACTTCAAGTTCACCGGCCAAGAGTTCAGAATCTTGAAATGGAACGCTGAACAGCTCTTCAGAGTGTCCAAGTGTGTGATCAGATGTCTCAGGTCACTCGGCATGGTGGGAGGAAGGAGGATCAGGGTGAGGAATATCCAGGCCACACTCATGGCTACTCAGACTTGACCGTGTGCAAGACATGGTGGTGGCAGTGGCTAAGTGACTGGAATCATTATCCGCTATCCAACCAACAACCGTTTCACACTGCTCTGGCTTCAATAGTGGTGTGCTGTGGTCACCTAGAAACTGGGACAGGAAGGTTGAGTGAGAAGATGCGGGCCTTTGTTGTTGCCCACTTTCACCTTGGCCATGGCCTCGTCCTCTGCATGCACCATCATCATGACGTCCACTTCCCCGTCCCTTGCCCCTTGCCTTGCCCATTTTAAATGGACTACTGCACTATTTCAAATGCTCAACACAAATATATTTATTATTAGCGAAATAATATCTGATCAGTATGCCTGCAAACATACGATTTTTCAAACTCAAACACCAGGCAGGCCTCAGCCTGATATAACAGACTGTATTCAATTTTTGTGAAGTAAATTTATGCTAAATAGTGCTGTATAGAATTAGAGTACCAGACAGAAAAAAAAAGTGGTACACCGGCCTACAATGACCAAACTTGGAGCACGCAGATATATGAGGGCTGTCATGGAAATACCACACTGGCAAATATGTGGCATTTTTATAATTTTGGAAGTTAAATAGTGCTGTATAGAATTAGAGTATCAGACAGCAAAAAAAGGGGTCCACCGGCCTACAATGCCCAAAGTTGGAGCACGCAGATACATGAGGCCTTTTTCGGTGAATTTAAAACAAAAAAGAAAAAAAGTGGCACATACAACAGTGCTACGCATGCCTGACAAACTATGATTTTTTTAACAGTCCTCAGTCTGACAGAACAGACTGTATATTTTTGTTTTTTGGGGGTGAATTTTGGGAAAAAAAATCCAACTAGGTATATAGTACAGAAGCTGCAGCATCAGACAGTTATGAAGGGATGCAGTGGGAGCAATGAACGCACATACAGTGCCTGCAGGCCTTGCACTGATGTGGATATGCTGTGCCCTGCCTACCTAGCACTGCAATATCCAGACCCACGAACTTGGTTTCTGAGGAGTTGAGGATTAAAGAGTTGCAGACCTACACTAACTCTAAAAACCACAATTCTGACCCTATCTCGACACCAGCTCTCCCTACTCTCGCTAAATCAGGAACAGAATGCGGCGAGCAGGCGACGCCGACCAAGCCAATCACTGCACGACCACAACAAATATGGCTGCGGCGTTTCATGGCCTGGCAGACAATCCCTGCACTGTGATTGGGTCTCTAAAATCCGCCAAAAACGCTGGGTGAAGACACCAGTTACCGCCGAATAATCCCAGACATGCTGGTGCACACCGAGTACACCGAGCATAGCAATACTCGGGCGAGTAACGAGTAGTGGCGAGTAGGGTTGAGCGAAACGGGTCGAGATTTTTCAAAAGTCGCCGACTTTTGGCAAGGTCGGGTTTCATGAAACCCGACCCGACCCCAGTGTGGGGTCGGCCATGAAGTCGGCGATCTTTTGAATCTGGAATCGGAATTCCGATACCGATTCCCGATATGTTTAAGGTATCGGGAATTGGTTGGGTGACGTCACGGCTTCTGATTGGTCGCGCGAGCGGTCACATGGGCGGCCGCGCGGCCAATCACAAGCCGAGACGTCACCGCGACGTCACCGCCAGGTCCTGGAAGGCTGAATCTAAGGAAGGAAGACTGCCGGTTAGTACCAGGGCGCGTCAGAGGGTAAGTATTGCGATATTTTTTATTTTAATTCTTTATTTTACACTAAAATATGGATCGCAGGGCCTGAAGGAGAGTTTCCGCTCCTTAAGACCCTGGGAACCATGGAAACCCAATGCACTGCATTGGGTTTCGAGTTTCGGCCGACCCCGACCCCGACTTTTTTATAGGATCGGCCGATTTCACTCGACCCGACTTTTGAAAAAGTCGGGTTTCGTGAAACCCAACCCGATCCTATAAAAGTAAAGGTCGCTCATCCCTAGTGGCGAGCACAATCGCTCATCACTACAGAGTACTCATCCAAGTCTACTCATATGAGATATTGTATACATATCATTGGAGCTACACCTCATTAGGAAGATGGACTTGTTTTCTTTCCCCTTTGTATTCTTCATTTGTATTAGAATGTTTTGTTACAGCTATTTTATATAGGGCACTCCCTGCCTATAATTCTATGTTGTTTGAGTCTTAAAATAAAAGCACCCACAATGCCATCCCACTGAAACTAGCCTGATGAAGATATGAGCGAAAAGAGATGTGGCAGCACTCACCAATCTTCTGTGCAGGTTACTTTATTAATACAACAACTTCACGGCACGGGGGTGTGTGTCCAAGGTAATGTGAGGGCTGAACGACGGCCGTTTCACACCTGTTCGGCGCTTCAACGGGTTCAATGTGTGGACAGACGTGACGCCTTAAGAGGAGTGCATTACATATACAACTATGAAGGGCCAAATTGTTTCCTGACAGGACTCCATAAATCTCATAAAAAAATAGACATGTCTACTCCTCTTAAGGCGTCACGTCCGTCCACACATTGAACCCATTGAAGCGCCGGACAGGTGCGAAACGGCCGTCGTTCAGCCCTCACATTACCTTGGACACACACCCCCGTGCCGTGAAGTTGTTGTATTAATAAAGTAACCTGCACAGAAGATTGGTGAGTGCTGCCGCATCTCTTTTTGCTCATATGTACGTATGAAGGCTTTCTCGGCTACAGCACCCGATATCTAGCAGACCAGCATAGGTTCATCTACCAGACCGTTCACAGTGAGTTTTACTTTGGTGGTGCGGATCGCTGTTTTCTTTTCCTCATTATTTAGCCTGATGAAGAGACTCTGATAAGAAACAGTGTGCTCACAAGATTCATAAGCGTGATATGTCTTTATGAATCTGGAAAAAAACTCAATAAATATATTGTGAGGCAAACCTGCTTATTTTGTAGTGCTGATCCATTTCTTTTTTGTTCTCTCCGTGTTGGCGTAGGTTTCCTCTGGGTACTCCGGTTTCCTCTCACACTCCAAAGACATACTGATTGGGAATTTAGACTGTAAGTCCCATGAGGGACATAAATGATAATGTGTGCAAACTGTAAAGCGCTGCGGATTATGTTAGCACTATATAAAAATAAGGATTATTATTATTATTATTTATATTAACCTAGTGGTCAGCTCTACAGAAACATATATTCTGGCTCTTTTATGCTCTTTAGGAATTGCCTGGACTTGGGTATTCATATTTAGTATGCATCATATGAGAAAGGGCTTATGCACATAGCTGTAATGTCTGTGTACAATATTAAAGGAGTTTTCCAACAAAGTAAATTTTAATCAACATTTTAATCATATATCTTTGCATAATAATAATTTTCACAATTGGATGTGTCAAGACAAATGTTCCTGTGCTGAGATAATCTTATAAATGTGCCCCTGCTGTGTACTGTGTAATGGCTGTGTCTGACCATACAGGAACATGTTTCAAAAAACCTGATCTGCACATCCAAACATAGACACAGTGTGAACAGGTGCTGAACCCAGAGTCGCCAACTCGTATATATTTAAGTAAATAGGGCAGCACACTGCAGCGCCAAAACATGCAAACTTGAAAACACAAAATTTGAACTGCATTACTGCACTGAAAATATGAAAAATGAGAGCTTTTAGCGCATAAAAATGGCCAATTTTATGTGTACCTCGTAGCCACGATAAGGCATCTCTCTTATACGAGGCCCTACGCTTGACCTACCTCTCTGAGAATAAACGTCTCCATCTGAATGGGTACATGTGAAACCTCTCCTTGGACTCAAATTCTCTCTCACTGTGGAGGGGTATTGGACCTATTATAATTAAAACACCTGAAGCTAGGAGGCGGGGAGTGCACGATCAGAAGGCCAGAGAATACATATCAAAAAACCTGATCTGCACATCCAAACATAGACACAGTGTGAACAGGTGCTGAACCCAGAGTCGCCAACTCGTATATATTTAAGTAAATAGGGCAGCACACTGCAGCGCCAAAACATGCAAACTTGAAAACACAAAATTTGAACTGCATTACTGCACTGAAAATATGAAAAATGAGAGCTTTTAGCGCATAAAAATGGCCAATTTTATGTGTACCTCGTAGCCACGATAAGGCATCTCTCTTATACGAGGCCCTACGCTTGACCTACCTCTCTGAGAATAAACGTCTCCATCTGAATGGGTACATGTGAAACCTCTCCTTGGACTCAAATTCTCTCTCACTGTGGAGGGGTATTGGACCTATTATAATTAAAACACCTGAAGCTAGGAGGCGGGGAGTGCACGATCAGAAGGCCAGAGAATACATGTATATATATTCTCTGGCCTTCTGATCGTGCACTCCCCGCCTCCTAGCTTCAGGTGTTTTAATTATAATAGGTCCAATACCCCTCCACAGTGAGAGAGAATTTGAGTCCAAGGAGAGGTTTCACATGTACCCATTCAGATGGAGACGTTTATTCTCAGAGAGGTAGGTCAAGCGTAGGGCCTCGTATAAGAGAGATGCCTTATCGTGGCTACGAGGTACACATAAAATTGGCCATTTTTATGCGCTAAAAGCTCTCATTTTTCATATTTTCAGTGCAGTAATGCAGTTCAAATTTTGTGTTTTCAAGTTTGCATGTTTTGGCGCTGCAGTGTGCTGCCCTATTTACTTAAATATATACGAGTTGGCGACTCTGGGTTCAGCACCTGTTCACACTGTGTCTATGTTTGGATGTGCAGATCAGGTTTTTTGAAATGTATTCTCTGGCCTTCTGATCGTGCACTCCCCGCCTCCTAGCTTCAGGTGTTTTAATTATAATAGGTCCAATACCCCTCCACAGTGAGAGAGAATTTGAGTCCAAGGAGAGGTTTCACATGTACCCATTCAGATGGAGACGTTTATTCTCAGAGAGGTAGGTCAAGCGTAGGGCCTCGTATAAGAGAGATGCCTTATCGTGGCTACGAGGTACACATAAAATTGGCCATTTTTATGCGCTAAAAGCTCTCATTTTTCATATTTTCAGTGCAGTAATGCAGTTCAAATTTTGTGTTTTCAAGTTTGCATGTTTTGGCGCTGCAGTGTGCTGCCCTATTTACTTAAATATATACGAGTTGGCGACTCTGGGTTCAGCACCTGTTCACACTGTGTCTATGTTTGGATGTGCAGATCAGGTTTTTTGAAATGTATTCTCTGGCCTTCTGATCGTGCACTCCCCGCCTCCTAGCTTCAGGTGTTTTAATTATAATAGGTCCAATACCCCTCCACAGTGAGCGAGAATTTGAGTCCAAGGAGAGGTTTCACATGTACCCATTCAGATGGAGACGTTTATTCTCAGAGAGGTAGGTCAAGCGTAGGGCCTCGTATAAGAGAGATGCCTTATCGTGGCTACGAGGTACACATAAAATTGGCCATTTTTATGCGCTAAAAGCTCTCATTTTTCATATTTTCAGTGCAGTAATGCAGTTCAAATTTTGTGTTTTCAAGTTTGCATGTTTTGGCGCTGCAGTGTGCTGCCCTATTTACTTAAATATATACGAGTTGGCGACTCTGGGTTCAGCACCTGTTCACACTGTGTCTATGTTTGGATGTGCAGATCAGGTTTTTTGAAATGTATTCTCTGGCCTTCTGATCGTGCACTCCCCGCCTCCTAGCTTCAGGTGTTTTAATTATAATAGGTCCAATACCCCTCCACAGTGAGAGAGAATTTGAGTCCAAGGAGAGGTTTCACATGTACCCATTCAGATGGAGACGTTTATTCTCAGAGAGGTAGGTCAAGCGTAGGGCCTCGTATAAGAGAGATGCCTTATCGTGGCTACGAGGTACACATAAAATTGGCCATTTTTATGCGCTAAAAGCTCTCATTTTTCATATTTTCAGTGCAGTAATGCAGTTCAAATTTTGTGTTTTCAAGTTTGCATGTTTTGGCGCTGCAGTGTGCTGCCCTATTTACTTAAATATATACGAGTTGGCGACTCTGGGTTCAGCACCTGTTCACACTGTGTCTATGTTTGGATGTGCAGATCAGGTTTTTTGAAATGTATTCTCTGGCCTTCTGATCGTGCACTCCCCGCCTCCTAGCTTCAGGTGTTTTAATTATAATAGGTCCAATACCCCTCCACAGTGAGAGAGAATTTGAGTCCAAGGAGAGGCACACATGTACCCATTCAGATGGAGACGTTTATTCTCAGAGAGGTAGGTCAAGCGTAGGGCCTCGTATAAGAGAGATGCCTTATCGTGGCTACGAGGTACACATAAAATTGGCCATTTTTATGCGCTAAAAGCTCTCATTTTTCATATTTTCAGTGCAGTAATGCAGTTCAAATTTTGTGTTTTCAAGTTTGCATGTTTTGGCGCTGCAGTGTGCTGCCCTATTTACTTAAATATATACGAGTTGGCGACTCTGGGTTCAGCACCTGTTCACACTGTGTCTATGTTTGGATGTGCAGATCAGGTTTTTTGAAATGTATTCTCTGGCCTTCTGATCGTGCACTCCCCGCCTCCTAGCTTCAGGTGTTTTAATTATAATAGGTCCAATACCCCTCCACAGTGAGAGAGAATTTGAGTCCAAGGAGAGGTTTCACATGTACCCATTCAGATGGAGACGTTTATTCTCAGAGAGGTAGGTCAAGCGTAGGGCCTCGTATAAGAGAGATGCCTTATCGTGGCTACGAGGTACACATAAAATTGGCCATTTTTATGCGCTAAAAGCTCTCATTTTTCATATTTTCAGTGCAGTAATGCAGTTCAAATTTTGTGTTTTCAAGTTTGCATGTTTTGGCGCTGCAGTGTGCTGCCCTATTTACTTAAATACATACAGGAACATGGTCAGATCATACCACAGCTCCTGGGCAGGGAAGAAGCAAAAGAGTATACAGACATTACAGCACGGCATCACAGATGATTCTTTCTTTAAGGTAAAACATTGCTTAACCCCTTAGCGACCGCCGATACGCCTTTTAACGGCGGCCGCTAAGGGTACTTAAACCACAGCGCCGTTAATTAACGGCGCTGTGGAAAAAGTCCATAGCGCCCCCCAGAGGCCGATTTTCTCCGGGGTCTCGGCTGCCGAGGGTAGCCGAGACCCCAGAGAACATGATTCGGGGGGTTTTTAACCCACCCCGCATTTGCGATCGCCGGTAATTAACCGTTTACCGGCGATCGCAAAAAAAAAAAAAAAAAGCGATCTCTTTTTAATTTCTCTGTCCTCCGATGTGATCGCACATCGGAGGACAGAGAAAAGGGGTCCCAGGTGGCCCCCCAATACTCACCTAGCTCCCCCGATGCTCCTCGTGTCTCCCGGTGGGCGCCGCCATCTTCAAAATGGCGGGCGCATGCGCAGTGCGCCCGCCGGCCGGCACCGGGAGAATCTTTGGGGTCTCGGCTGCCGGGGGTAGCCGAGACCCCAAAGAGCACGATCGGGGTCGGTATTACCGACCCCTGTTTTGCGATCGCCGGTAATTAACTGTTTACCGGCGACCGCAAAAAAAAAAAAAAAAAAAAAAGGAAAGTGTAATTCTCTGTCCTCTGATGTGATCGCACATCAGAGGACAGAGAAATAGGGGGATTCGGGGACCCTAGCATACTCACCTAGGTCCCTGGATCCTCTTGCTGCTCCTCCTGGCCGCCGGCAGCAGAACATGGCGGACGCATGCCCAGTGCGCCCGCCATCTGTCTCCATCTGCCGGCCGGCAGGAGAACAGCAGTTGGGGCTAAAATTAGGGGTAGGGTTAGGGTTAGGGGTAGGGTTAGGGTTAGGGGTAGGGTTAGGGGTAGGGTTAGGTTAGGGTTAGGGGTAGGGTTAGGGGTAGGGTTAGGGGTAGGGTTAGGTTAGGGGTAGGGTTAGGGGTAGGGTTAGGGGTAGGGTTAGGTTAGGGTTAGGGGTAGGGTTAGGGGTAGGGTTAGGGGTAGGGTTAGGGGTAGGGTTAGGTTAGGGTTAGGGGTAGGGTTAGGGGTAGGGTTAGGGTTAGGGTTAGGTTAGGGGTAGGGTTAGGGGTAGGGTTAGGTTAGGGGTAGGGTTAGGTTAGGGGTAGGGTTAGGGGTAGGGTTAGGTTAGGGGTAGGGTTAGGGTTAGGTTAGGGGTAGGGTTAGGGGTAGGGTTAGGTTAGGGGTAGGGTTAGGTTAGGGGTAGGGCTAGGGTTGGGGCTAAATTTAGGGTTAGGGTTGGGGCTAAATTTAGGGTTAGGGTTGGGGCTAAACTTAGGGTTAGGCTTCTTTCACACTTACGTCGGTACGGGGCCGTCGCAATGCGTCGGCCCGACATACCGACGCACGTTGTGAAAATTGTGCACAACGTGGGCAGCAGCTGTAGTTTTTCAACACATCCGCTGCCCAATCTATGTCCTGGGGAGGAGGGGGCGGAGTTACGGCCACGCATGCGCGGTCAGAAATGGCGGATGCGACGTACAAAAAAACGTTTCATTGAACGTTTTTTGTGCCGACGCTCCGCCAAAACACAACTGATCCAGTGCACGACGGACGCGACGTGTGGCCATCCGTCACGATCCGTCGGCAATACAAGTCTATGGGCAAAAAACGCATCCTGCGGGCACATTTGCAGGATCCGTTTCTTGTCCAAAACGACGGATTGCGACGGAATGCCAAACGACGCAAGTGTGAAAGTAGCCCTAGGGCTAGGGTTAGGGTTGGGGCTAAAGTTAGGGCTAGGGTTGGGGCTAAAGTTAGGGTTAGAGCTGGGATTAGGGTTAGGGTTTGGATTAGGGTTCGTATTAGGGTTAGGGTTGGCATTAGGGTTACGCTTGGGATTAGGGTTAGGTTTGGGATTAGGGTTAAGGTTAGGGTTGTGATTAGGGGTGTATTGGGATTAGGGTTAGGTTTGAGGTTAGGGTTGAGATTAGGATTAGGGGTGTGTTGGATTTAGGGTTTTGATTAGGGTTATGGTTAGGGTTGACTTGGGGTAAGGGTTGTGATTATGGTTAGGGTTAGTGATTAGGATTATGGATGAGGTTGGGATTAGGGTTAGGGGTGTGTTGGGGTTAGGGTTGGAGCTAGAATTGGGGGGTTTCCACTGTTTAGGTACATCAGGGGGTCTCCAAACACGACAGCCAATTTTGCGCTCAAAAAGTCAAATGGTGCTCCCTCCCTTCTGAGCTCTGCCGTGCGCCCAAACAGTGGGTTACCCCCACATATGGGGCATCAGCGTACTCGGGATAAATTGGACAACAACTTCTGGGGTCCAATTTCTCTTGTTACCCTTGTGAAAATAAAAACTTGGGGGCTACAAAATCTTTTTTGTGAAAAAAAAATATTTTTTATTTTCACGACTCTGCATTCTAAACTTCTGTGAAGCACTTGGGCATTCAAAGTTCTCACCACACATCTAGATAAGTTCCTTGGGGGGTCTAGTTTCCAAAATGGGGTCACTTGTGGGGGGTTACTACAGTTTAGGTACATCAGGGGCTCTGCAATCGCAACATAATGCCCACAGACCATTCTATCAAAGTCTGCATTCCAAAAAGGCGCTCCTTCCCTTCCGAGCTCTGCCGTGCGCCCAAACAGTGGTTTACCGCCACATATGGCGCATCAGCGTACTCGGGATAAATTGGACAACAACTATTGCAGTCCAATTTCTCCTGTTACCCTTGTGAAAATAAAAACTTGGGGGCTACAATATCTTTTTTGTGGAAAAAAAAATATTTTTTATTTTCACGACTCTGCATTCTAAACTTCTGTGAAGCACTTGGGCATGCAAAGTTCTCACCACACATCTAGATAAGTTCCTTGGGGGGTCTAGTTTCCAAAATGGGGTCACTTGTGGAGGGTTTCTACTGGTTAGGTACATCAGGGGCTCTGCAAATGCAACATAATACCCGCAGACCATTCTATCAAAGTCTGCATTCCAAAACGGCGCTCCTTCCTTCCGAGCTCTGCCGTGCGCCCAAACAGTGGTTTACCCCCACATATGGGGTACCAGCATACTCAGGACAAATTGGACAACAACTTTTGGGGTCCAGTTTCTCTTGTTACCCTTGTGAAAATAAAAATTTGGTGGCTAAAAAATCTTTTTTGTGGAAAAAAAAAATATTTTTTATTTTCACGGCTCTGCATTATAAACTTCTGTGAAGCACTTGGGCATTCAAGGTTCTCACCACACATCTAGATAAGTTCCATGGGGGGTCTAGTTTCCAAAATGGGGTCACTTGTGGGGGATTTCTACTGTTTAGGCACATCAGGGGCTCTCCAAACGCGACATGGCGTCCGATCTCAATTCCAGCCAATTCTACATTGAAAAAGTAAAACGGCACTCTTTCTCTTCCAAGCTCTGCGGTGCGCCCAAACAGTGGTTTACCCCCACATATTGGGTATCGACGTACTCAGGAGAAATTGCACAACAACTTTTGTGGTCTAATTTCTCCTGTTACCCTTGTGAAAATAAAAATTTGTGGGCAAAAAGATCATTTTTGTAGAAAAAATGCAATTTTTTTTTTTTTCACGGCTCTACGTTATAAACTTCTGTGAAGCACATGGGGGTTCAAAGTGCTCGCCACACATCTAGATAAGTTCCTTAAGGGGTCTAGTTTCCAAAATGGTGTCACTTGTGGGGGGTTTCCACTGTTTAGGCACATCAGGGGCTCTCCAAACGCGACATGGCGTCCAATCTCAATTCCAGCCAATTCTACATTGAAAAAGTAAAACGGCACTCCTTCTCTTCCAAGCTCTGCGGTGCGCCCTAACAGTTGTTTACCCCCACATATTGGGTATCAGCGTACTCAGGAGAAATTGCACAACAACTTTTGTGGTCTAATTTCTCCTGTTACCCTTGTGAAAATAAGAATTTGTGGGCAAAAAGATCATTTTTGTGTAAACAAAAGCGATTTTTTATTTTCACGGCTCTACGTTATAAACTTCTGTGAAGCACTTGGGGGTTCAAAGTGCTCACCACACATCTAGATAAGTTCCTTAAGGGGTCTAGTTTCCAAAATGGTGTCACTTGTGGGGAGTTTCCACTGTTTAGGCACATCAGGGGCTCTCTAAACGTGACATGGCGTCCGATCTCAATTCCAGCCAATTCTGCATTGAAAAAGTCAAACGGCGCTCCTTCACTTCTAAGTTCTGCGGTGCGCCCTAACAGTGGTTTACCCCCACATATGGGGTATTGGCGTATTCAGGAGAAATTGCATAACAAAATTTATGGTTACATTTCTGTTTTTACACTTGTGAAAATAAAAAAAATGGTTCTGAATTAAGATGTTTGCAAAAAAAAGTTAAATGTTCATTTTTTCCTTCCACATTGTTTCAGTTCCTGTGAAGCACGTAAAAGGTTATTAAACTTCTTGAATGTGGTTTTGAGAACCTTGATGGGTGTAGTTTTTAGAATGGTGTCACACTTCATTATTTTCTATCATATAGACCCGTCAAAATGACTTCAAATGTGATGTGGTCCCTAAAAAAAAAATGGTGTTGTAAAAATGAGAAATTGCTGGTCAACTTTTAACCCTTATAACTCCCTAACAAAAAAAAATTTTGTTTCCAAAATTGTGCTGATGTAAAGTAGACATGTGGGAAATGTTATTTATTAACTATTTTTTATGACATATCTCTCTGATTTAAGGGCATAAAAATACAAAGTTTGAAAACTGCAAAATTTTAAAAATTTTCGCCATATTTCCGTTTTTTTCATAAATAATCGCAAGTAATATCGAAGAAATGTTACCACTAACATGAAGTACAATATGTCACGAAAAAACAATCTCAGAATCAGCGGGATCCGTTGAAGCGTTCCAGAGTTATAACCTCATAAAGTGACAGTGGTCAGAATTGCAAAAATTGGCCTGGTCATTAAGTACCAAATTGGCTCTGTCACTAAGGGGTTAAAAACAAGCAGTGAAATGTTTTGTCTCACAAAAAGTATCAGTTGTGATCCAGTGCTGTAATGTCTGTATACACTTTTGCTTCCTCCCCTGACTAGGAGATGTCGTATGATCAGACCATCTTCCTGCACGGTCAGACATGGCTTCCTGCTCAGGAGCGAAAGTTATGTATATGCTCTTCACCATTCAGCTTGTGGCGGTTTTAGTTGCAACAGGATCCTGCCTACCTATATAAATGTAGACTTAAACCTAGGATAGGATTCACATTAGGATAGGTCCCCAGCAAAAAAAAGTTTGCCTTGTCGCTGGTTGCATGGTATGCATGAATTGGGCAAATTATGTGCTAAGTATCTTCATTTTTTCCTGTTATCTAGAGCAGTAATGCAATTCAAATTGCACATATCTCATGTTTAAATGTTATAGCGCTACACTACAGAGTGCAACTTTATTTGTTAGTTATACCCAGGAGAGGTGGTATGATCAGACTATGTTTCTATTCAGTCAGACACAGCCATTACACAGTAAACAGCAGGGGTACATTTATAAGATTATCTCAGCACAGAAACATTTTTTTTAACACACCCAATTGTGAGACTTATTTTTATTCCAAGATCTAATGAATAAAATGCACTTTGTCCATGGGAAAACCTCTTAAGTTCACACTTTCCTTTCAAACTGTACTTACTGTACCTTGGTATACCTCTGATTTCATAGAAATTGTGACTTCATTGTCTGCCATACTCCAGAAGGATGCAGCACTATTTTTAACCCCTTCATGACCCAGCCTATTTTGACCTTAAAGACCTTGCCGTTTTTTGCAATTCTGACCAGTGTCCCTTTATGAGGTAATAACTCAGGAACGCTTCAACGGATCCTAGCGGTTCTGAGATTGTTTTTTCGTGACATATTGGGCTTCATGTTAGTGGTAAATTTAGGTCAATAAATTCTGCGTTTATTTGTGATAAAAACGGAAATTTGGCGAAAATTTTGAAAATTTCGCAATTTTCATATTTTGAATTTTTATTCTGTTAAACCAGAGAGATATGTGACACAAAATAGTTAATAAATAACATTTCCCACATGTTTACTTTACATCAGCACAATTTTGGAAACAACATTTTTTTTTGTTAGGAAGTTATAAGGGTTAAAATTTGACCAGCGATTTGTCATTTTTACAACGAAATTTACAAAACCATTTTTTTTAGGGACCACCTCACATTTGAAGTCAGTTTGAGGGGTCTATATGGCTGAAAATACCCAAAAGTGACACCATTCTAAAAACTGCACCCCTCAAGGTACTCAAAACCACATTCAAGAAGTTTATTAACCCTTCAGGTGCTTCACAGCAGCAGAAGCAACATGGAAGGAAAAAATGAACATTTAACTTTTTAGTCACAAAAATTATCTTTTAGCAGCAATTTTTTTATTTTCCCAATGGTAAAAGGAGAAACTGAACCACGAAAGTTGTTGTCCAATTTGTCCTGAGTACGCTGATACCTCATATGTGGGGGTAAACCACTGTTTGGGCGCACGGCAGGGCTTGGAGGGGAAGGAGCGCCATTTGACTTTTTGAATCAAAAATTGGCTCCACTCTTTAGCGGACACCATGTCACGTTTGGAGAGCCCCCGTGTGCCTAAAAATTGGAGCTCCCCCACAAGTGACCCCATTTTGGAAACTAGACGCCCCAAGGAACTTATCTAGATGCATAGTGAGCACTTTGAACCCCCAGGTGCTTCACAAATTAATCCGTAAAAATGAAAAAGTACTTTTTTTTCACAAAAAAATTCTTTTAGCCTCAATTTTTTCATTTTCACATGGGCAACAGGATAAAATGGATCCTAAAATGTGTTGGGCAATTTCTCCTGAGTACACCAATACCTCACATGTGGGGGTAAACCACTGTTTGGGCACATGGTAAGGCTCGGAAGGGAAGGAGCGCCATTTGACTTTTTGAATGAAAAATTATTTCCATCGTTAGCGGACACCATGTCGCGTTTGGAGAGCTCCTGTGTGCCTAAACATTGGCGCTCCCCCACAAGTGACCCCATTTTGGAAACTAGACCCCCCAAGGAACTTATTTAGATGCCTAGTGAGCACTTTAAACCCTCAGGTGCTTCACAAATTGATCTGTAAAAATGAAAAAGTACTTTTTTTTCACAAAAAAATTATTTTCGCCTCAATTTTTTCACTTTCACATGGGCAGTAGGGTAAAATGGATCATAAAATTTGTTGGGCAATTTCTCCCGAGTACGTCGATACCTCATATGTGGGGGTAAACCACTGTTTGGGCACTCGGCAGGGCTCGGAAGGGAAGGCGCGCCATTTGACTTTTTGAATGGAAAATTAGCTCCAATTGTTAGCGGACACCATGTCGCGTTTGGAGAGCCCCTGTGTGCCTAAACATTGGAGCTCCCCCACAAGTGACCCCATTTTGGAAACTAGACCCCCCAAGGAACTTATCTAGATGCATATTGAGCACTTTAAACCCCCAGGTGCTTCACAGAAGTTTATAACGCAGAGCCATGAAAATAAAAAATAATTTTTCTACCTCAAAAATGATTTTTTAGCCTGGAATTTCCTATTTTGCCAAGGATAATAGGAGAAATTGGACCCCAAATATTGTTGTCCTGTTTGTCCTGAGTATGCAGATACCCAATATGTGGGGGTAAACCACTGTTTGGGCGCACGGCAGGGCTCGGAAGGGATGGCACGCCATTTGGCTTTTTAAATGGAAAATTAGCTCCAATCATTAGCGGACACCAAGTCACGTTTGGAGAGCCCCTGTGTGCCTAAACATTGGAGATCCCCCAGAAATGACACATTTTGGAAACTAGACCCCCAAAGGAACTAATCTAGATGTGTGGTGAGGACTTTGAACCCCCAAGTGCTTCACAGAAGTTTATAACGCAGAGCCATGAAAAAAAAAAAAAAATATTTTCTCAAAAATGATCTTTTAGCCTGCAATTTTTTATTTTCCCAAGGGTAACAGGAGAAATTTGACCCCAAAAGTTGTTGTCCAGTTTCTCCTGAGTACGATGATACCCCATATGTGGGGGTAAATCACTGTTTGGGCACATGCCGGGGCTCGGAAGTGAAGTAGTGACGTTTTGAAATGCAGACTTTGATGGAATGCTCTGTGGGCGTCACGTTGCGTTTGCAGAGCCCCTGATGTGGCTTAACAGTAGAAACCCCCCACAAGTGACCCCATTTTGGAAACTAGACCCCCAAAGGAACTTATCTAGATGTGTGGTGAGCACTTTGAACCCCCAAGTGCTTCATAGAAGTTTATAATGCAGAGCCGTGAAAATAATAAATACGTTTTCTTTCCTCAAAAATAATTATTTAGCCCAGAATTTTTTATTTTCCCAAGGGTTACAGAAGAAACTGGACCCCAAAAGTTGTTGTCCAGTTTCTCCTGAGTACGCTGATACCCCATATGTGGGGGTAAACCACTGTTTGGGCACATGCCGAGGCTCGGAAGTGAAGTAGTGACGTTTTGAAATGCAGACTTTGATGGAATACTCTGTGGGCGTCACGTTGCGTTTGCAGAGCCCCTGATGTGGCTTAACAGTAGAAACCCCCCACAAGTGACCGCATTTTGGAAACTAGACCCCGAAAGGAACTTATCTAGATGTGTGGTGAGCACTTTGAACCCCCAAGCGCTTCATGGAAGTTTATAATGCAGAGCCGTGAAAATAATAAATACGTTTTCTTTCCTCAAAAACAATTATTTAGCCCAGAATTTTTTATTTTCCCAAGGGTTACAGGAGAAATTGGACCCCAAAAGTTGTTGTCCAGTTTCTCCTGAGTACGCTGATACCCCATGAGTGGGGGTAAACCACTGTTTGGGCACACGTCGGGGCTCAGAAGGGAAGTAGTGACTTTTGAAATGCAGACTTTGATGGAATGGTCTGCGGGTGTCACGTTGCGTTTGCAGAGCCCCTGGTGTGCCTAAACAGTAGAAACCCCCACAAGTGACCCCATTTTAGAAATTAGACCCCCCCAAGGAACTTATCTAGATATGTGGTGAGCACTTTGAACCCCCAAGTGCTTCACAGACGTTTACAACGCAGAGCCGTGAAAATAAAAAATCATTTTTCTTTCCTCAAAAATTATGTTTTAGCAAGCATTTTTTTTTATTCACAAGGGTAACAGGAGAAATTGGACCCCAGTAATTGTTGCGCAGTTTGTCCTGAGTATGCTGGTACCCCATATGTGGGGGTAAACCACTGTTTGGGCACACGTCAGGGCTCGGAAGTGAGGGAGCACCATTTGACTTTTTGAATACGAGATTGGCTGGAATCAATGGTGGCGCCATGTTGCGTTTGGAGACCCCTGATGTGCCTAAACAGTGGTAACCCCTCAATTCTACCTCCAACACTAACCCCAACACACCCCTAACCCTAATCCCAACTGTAGCCATAACCCTAATCACAACCCTAACCGCAACACACCCGTAACCACAACCCTAACCCCAACACACCCCTAACCATAACCACAACCCTAATTCCAACCCTAACCCTAAGGCCATGTGCCCACGTTGCGGATTCGTGTGAGATATTTTCGCACCATTTTTGAAAAATCCGCGGGTAAAAGGCACTGCGTTTTACCTGCGGATTTTCCGCGGATTTCCAGTGTTTTTTGTGCGGATTTCACCTGCGGATTCCTATTGAGGAACAGGTGTAAAACGCTGCGGAATCCGCACAAAGAATTGACATGCTGCGGAAAATACAACGCAGCGTTTCCGCGCGGTATTTTCCGCACCATGGGCACAGCGGATTTGGTTTTTCATATGTTTACATGGTACTGTAAACCTGATTGAACACTGCTGCGGATCCGCAGCCAAATCCGCACCGTGTGCACATAGCCTAATTCTAAAGGTATGTGCACACGCTGCGGAAAACGCTGCGGATCCGCAGCAGTTTCCCATGAGTTTACAGTTCAATGTAAACCTACGGGAAACAAAAATCGCTGTGCCCATGCTGCGGAAAAACTGCACGGAAACGCAACGGTTTACATTCCGCAGCATGTCACTTCTTTGTGCGGATTCCGCAGCGGTTTTACAACTGCTCAAATAGAAAATCGCAGTTGTAAAACCGCAGTGAAATGCGCAGAAAAACCGCGGTAAATCCGCCATAAATCCGCAGCGGTTTAGCACTGCGGATTTATCAAATCTGCAGCGGAAAAATCCGCAGAGGACCAGAATACGTGTGCACATACCGAAACCCTAACCCTAGCCCTAACCCTAACCCTACCCCTAGCCCTAACCCTACCCCTAACCCTACCCCTAACCCTACCCCTAACCCTACCCCTAACCCTATTCTAACATTAGTGGAAAAAAAAAATTTCTTTATTTTTTTATTGTCCCTACCTATGGGGGTGACAAAGGGGGGGGGTCATTTATTATTTTTTTTATTTTGATCACTGAGATATAATCTATCTCAGTGATCAAAATGCACTTTGGAACGAATCTGCCGGCCGGCAGATTCGGCGGGCGCACTGCGCATGCGCCCGCCATTTTGGAAGATGGCGGCGCCCAGGGAGAAGACGGACGGGACCCCGGCTGGATCGGTAAGTATGATGGGGTGGGGGGGGACCACGGGGGGGGATCGGAGCACGGGGGGGGAATCGGAGTGCGGGAGGGGTGGAACGGAGCACGGGGGGCGTGGAACGGAGCACGGGGGGGCTGGAATGGAGCACGGGGGGGTGGAACGGAGCACCGGGGGGGGGTGGATCGGAGTGCAGGGGGGGTGATTGGAGCACGGGGGGGTGATTGGAGCACGGGGGGAGCGGACAAGAGCACGGGGGGGAGCGGAGCACTGGACGGAGGGGAGCCGGAGCAGTGTACTGGCCAGATCGGAGGGCTGGGGGGGGCGATCGGTGGGGTGGGGTGGGGGCACACTAGTATTTCCAGCCATGGCCGATGATATTGCAGCATCGGCCATGGCTGGATTGTAATATTTCACCCGTTATAATGGGTGAAATATTACAAATCGCTCTGATTGGCAGTTTCACTTTCAACAGCCAATCAGAGCGATCGTAGCCACGAGGGGGTGAAGCCACCCCCCCTGAGCTAAACTACCACTCCCCCTGTCCCTGCAGATCGGGTGAAATGGGAGTTAACCCTTTCACCCGATCTGCAGGGACGCGATCTTTCCATGACGCCGCATAGGCGTCATGGGTCGGAATGGCACCGACTTTCATGACGCCTACGTGGCGTCATGGGTCGGGAAGGGGTTAATACTGAAAGAATCGATACCACGAACAGGACTGAACCTGTCAGACCTCATTTCAAGTTAATGGGGTTTTTGCAATTGTAAACAGAACCTTGAGGCTCCAAATATATTAGATTTAAAAAGATTGTCCTCTACTTTTACATTGATGGCCTATCCTTAGAATAGGTCATCAATGTCTCATCTGCTGAGGTCTGACACGCAGCACGCCTGCCAAACAGTTTTCTCAATGTCAGCAGCGGCGGCCACTGGTCAGAAGTACTTACTTGCGGAGCTGGCCTTCTACTTACAGTGGCTGCCACAGGGTACTATTCAAATCAATAGGCGGCGGGTGTGTAGTACCCCGCAGCAGCCGCTACAAGTAGATGGCCAGCTTTCCAAGTAAGCACATCCAGCCGTCAGCCATCATTGACATTGAAAACAGCAACGGTGCCGAGTGTTGGATTCCAGTTGATCAAATATTGAAGACCTATCATAAGGATAGACCATCAATGTAAAAGTAGTGGACAACCTCTTCAACCCCTTCCCGACCTTTGACGCATACGCTGCGTCATGAAAGTCGGTGCCATTCCGACCCATGACGCAGCATATGCGTCATGGAAAGATCGCGTCCCTGCAGATCGGGTGAAAGGGTTAACTCCCATTTCACCCGATCTGCAGGGACAGGGGGAGTGGTAGTACAGCCCAGGGGGGGTGGCTTCACCCCCCCCGTGGCTACGATCGCTCTGATTGGCTGTTGAAAGTGAAACTGCCAATCAGAGCGATTTGTAATATTTCACCTAAAAAAATGGTGAAATATTACAATCCAGCCATGGCCGATGCTGTAATATCATCGGCCATGGCTGGAAACACTAATGCGCACCCAACCCACCCCACCGATCGCCCCCCCAGCCTCCGATCTGTGGTCCGCTCCCCTCCGTCCTGTGCTCCGCTCCCCCGTCCTCCTGTCCGCTCCCCCCGTGCTCCAATCACACCCCCCGTGCTCCAATCAAACCCCCCCGCACTCCGATCCCCCCTGCACAGCGATCCCCCCGTGCTCCGATCCACCCGCCCGCACAGCGATCCCCAACTCAGTGCTCCAATCCACCCCCCCGTGTTCCGATCCACCCCCCCATGCTCCAATCCACCCCCCGTGCTCCGACGTCCCCCCCCCCGTGCCCTGATCTCCCCCCCTTATACTTACCTGGCCTCCCGGGGTCCATCCGTCTTCTTTCCTGGGCGCCGCCATCTTCCAAAATGGCGGGCGCATGTGTAGTGCGCCCGCCGAATCTGCCGGCCGGCAGATTCGTTCCAGAGTGAATTTTGATCACTGAGATATAACCTATCTCAGTGATCAAAATAAAAAAAAAAGTAAATGACCCCCCCCCCTTTGTCACCCCCATAGGTAGGGACAATAAAAAAAAATAATTTTTTTTTCCACTAAGGTTGGGGTAAGAACTAGGGTTAGGGTTAGGGTTAGGGTTAGGGGTAGGGTTAGGGGTAGGGTTAGGGTTAGGGGTAGGGTTAGGGGTAGGGTTAGGGGTAGGGTTAGGGTTAGGGATAGGGGTAGGGTTAGGGGTAGGGGTAGGGTTAGGGCTAGGGTTCGGGATGTGCACACGTATTCTGGTCCTATGCGGATTTTTCCGCAGAGGATTTGATAAATCCGCAGTGCTAAACCGCTGTGGATTTACCGCGGTTTTTCTGTGTATTTCACTGTGGTTTTACAACTGCGATTTTCTATTGGAGCAGTTGTAAAACCGCTGCGGAATCCGCAGAAAGAAGTGACATGCTGCGGAATGTAAACCGCTGCGTTTCCGTGCAGTTTTTCTGCAGCATTTGTACAGCGATTTTTGTTTCCCATAGGTTTACATTGAACTGTAAGCTCATGGGAAACTGCTGCGGATCCGCAGCGTTTTCCGCAGCGTGTGCACATACCTTTAGAATTAGGCAATGTGCACACGGTGCGGATTTGGCTGCGGATCCGCAGCGGATTGGCCGCTGCGGATTTGCAGCAGTGTTCCATCAGGTTTACAGTACCATGTAAACATATGGAAAGCCAAATCTGCTGTGCCCATGGTGCGGAAAATAACGCGCGGGAACGCTGCGTTGTATTTTCCGCAGCATGTCAATTCTTTGTGCGGATTCCGCAGCGTTTTACACCTGTTCCTCAATAGGAATCCGCAGGTGAAATCCGCACAAAAAACACTGGCAATCCGCGGTAAATCCGCAGGTAAAACGCAGTGCCTTTTACTCGCGGATTTTTCAAAAATGGTGCTGAAAAATCTCATACGAATCCGCAACGTTGCCACATAGCCTTAGGGTTACGGTTGGGTTGGAATTAGGGTTGTGGTTAGGGGTGTGTTGGGGTTAGGGTTGTGGTTAGGGGTGTGTTGGGGTTAGCGTTGTGATTAGGGTTACGGCTACAGTTGGGATAAGGGTTAGGGGTGTGTTGGAGTTAGAATTGAGGGGTTTCCACTGTTTAGGCACATCAGGGGGTCTCCAAACGCAACATGGCGCCACCCTTGATTCCAGCCAATCTTGTATTCAAAAAGTCAAATGGTGCTCCCTCCCTTCCGAGCCCCGACGTGTGCCCAATCAGTGGTTTACCCCCACATATGGGGTACCAGCATACTCAGGACAAACTGCGCAACAATTATTGGGGTCCAATTTCTCCTGTTACCCTTGAGAAAATAAAAAATTGCTTGCTAAAACATCATTTTTGAGGAAAGAAAACGTATTTATTATTTTCACGGCTCTGCGTTATAAACTTCTATAAAGCACTTGGGGGTTGAAAGTGCTCACCACATATCTAGATAAGTTCCTTTGGGGGTCTAGTTTCCAAAATGGGGTCACTTGTGGGGGGTTTCTACTGTTTAGGCACACCAGGGGCTCTGCAAACGCAACGTGACGCCCGCAGACCATTCCATCAAAGTCTGCATTTCAAAACGTCACTACTTCACTTCCGAGCCCCAGCATGTGCCTAAACAGTGGTTTACCCCCACATATTGGGTATCAGTGTACTCAGGAGAAACTGCACAACAACTTTTGGGGTCAAATTTCTCCTGTTACCCTTGGGAAAACAAAAAATTCTGGGCTAAAAATTATTTTTGAGGAAAGAAAACGTATTTATTATTTTCACTGCTCTGTGTTATGAACTTCTGTGAAGCACTTGGGGGTTCAAAGTGCTCACCTCACATCTAGATAAGTTCCTTTGGGGGTCTAGTTTCCAAAATGGGGTCACTTCTGGGGGGTTTCTACTGTTTAGCCACATCAGGGGCTCTGCAAACGCAACGTGACGCCCGCAGAGCATTCCATCAAAGTCTGCATTTCAAAACGTCACTACTTCACTTCCGAGCCCCAGCATGTGCCTAAACAGTGGTTTACCCCCACATATTGGGTATCAGTGTACTCAGGAGAAACTGCACAACAACTTTTGGGGTCAAATTTCTCCTGTTACCCTTGGGAAAATAAAAAATTGCGGGCTAAAAAATCATTTTTGAGAAAATAATTTTTTTTTTTATTTTCATGGCTCTGCGTTATAAATTTCTGTGAAGCACTTGAGGGTTCAAAGTGCTCACCACACATCTAGATTAGTTCCTTTGGGGGTCTAGTTTCCAAAATGGGGTCATTTGTGGGGGATCTCCAATGTTTAGGCACACAGGGGCTCTCCAAACGCCACATGGTGTCCGCTAATGATTGGAGCTAATTTTCCATTTAAAAAGCCAAATGGCGTGCCTTCCCTTCTGAGCCCTGCCGTGCGCCCAAACAGTGGTTTACCCCCACATATGGGGTATCTTCGTACTCAGGACAAACTGGACAACAACATTTGTGGTCCAATTTCTCCTATTACCATTGGCAAAATAGGAAATTCCAGGCTAAAAAATCATTTTTGAGAAAAGAAAAATTATTTTTTATTTTCATGGCCCTGCATTATAAACTTCTGTGAAGCACCTGGGGGTTTAAAGTGCTCAGTATGCATCTAGATAAGTTCCTTGGGGGGTCTAGTTTCCAAAATGGGGTCACTTGTGGGGGAGCTCCATTGCATAGGCACACAGGGGCTCTCCAAATGCGACATGGTGTCCGCTAACAATTGGAGCTAATTTTCCATTCAAAAAGTCAAAAGGCGCGCCTTCCCTTCCGAGCCCTGCCGTGTGCCCAAACAGTGGTTTACCCCCACATATGAGGTATCGGCGTACTCGGGAGAAATTGCTCAACAAATTTTAGGATCCATTTTATCCTATTGCCCATGTGAAAATGAAAAAATTGAGGCGAAAAGAAATTTTTTGTGAAAAAAAAGTACTTTTTCATTTTTACAGATCAATTTGTGAAGCACTTGAGGGTTTAAAGTGCTCACTATGCATCTAGATAAGTTCCTTGGGGGGTCCAGTTTCCAAAATGGGGTCACTTGTGGGGGAGCTCCAATGTTTAAGCACACAGGGTTTCTCCAAACGCGACATGGTGTCCGCTAACGATGGAGATAATTTTTCATTCAAAAAATCAAATGGCGCTCCTTCCCTTCCGAGCCTTACCATGTGCCCAAACAGTGGTTTACCCCCACATGTGAGGTATCGGTGTACTCAGGAGAAATTGCCAAACAAATTTTAGGATCCATTTTATCCTGTTGTCCATGTGAAAATGAAAAAATTGAGGCTAAAAGAATTTTTTTTGTGAAAAAATAGTACTTTTTCATTTTTACGGATCAATTTGTGAAGCACCTGGGGGTTTAAAGGGCTCACTATGCATCTAGATAAGTTCCTTGGTGCGTCTAGTTTCCAAAATGGGGTCACTTGTGGGGGAGCTCCAATTTTTAGGCACACGGGGGCTCTCCAAACTTGACATGGTGTCTGCTAAAGAGTGCAGCCAATTTTTCATTCAAAAAGTCAAATGGCGCTCCTTCCCTTCCAAGCCCTGCCGTGCGCCCAAACAGTGGTTTACCCCCACATATGAGGTATCAGCGTACTCAGGACAAATTGGACAACAACTTTCGTTGTTCAGTTTCTCCTTTTACCATTGGGAAAATACAAAAATTGTTGCTGAAAAATCATTTTTGTGACTAAAAAGTTAAATGTTCATTTTTTCCTTCCATGTTGCTTCTGCTGCTGTGAAGCACCTGAAGGGTTAATAAACTTCTGGAATGTGGTTTTGTGCACCTTGAGGAGTGCAGTTTTTAGAATGGTGTCACTTTTGGGTATTTTCAGTCATATAGACCCCTCAAACTGACTTCAAATGTGAGGTGGTCCCTAAAAAAAATGGTTTTGTAAATTTCGTTGTAAAAATGAGAAATCGCTGGTCAAATTTTAACCCTTATAACTTCCTAGCAAAAAAAAATGTTGTTTCCAAAATTGTGCTGATGTAAAGTAGACGTGTTTGAAATGTTATTTATTAACTATTTTGTGTCACATAACTCTCTGGTTTAACAGAATAAATATTAAAAATGTGAAAATTGCGAAATTTTAAAAATTTTCGCCAAATTTCCATTTTTATCACAAATAAACACAGAATTTATTGACCTAAATTTACCACTAACATGAAGCCCCATATGTCACAAAAAAACAATCTCAGAACCGCTAGGATCCATTGAAGCGTTCCTGAGTTATTACCTCATAAAGGGACACTGGTCAGAATTGCAAAAAACGGCAAGGTCTTTAAGGTCAAAATAGGCTGGGTCATGAAGGGGTTAAAGTAACCGTGCACATCAATATTGGCAGGACCGGCAGACCATCCAAAGTATATTGGACCCTCCCATTTTGAATTCAAATGCCTGATCCTTTGGTTTTCTGGGAGGTAAGCCGATTCCAGACAAGAATGAGTTTTTGGGGGGCTTGAGATAAGTAGCGTTGAGCTATACGTCAATGGCTGCATAAATTCCTTATCAATAAAAGTGATACTTCAACTGTAGATTTAAAAATGTTATTTGAATCAAACAGTTTAAGTGTCATCAATTAACAAATTAGAGTGAATAGACTATATCTCCTAGTCTTGTCTCCACTTAATGTCAGATAATCTGTCAAAGGTGTACTACATTTTCTCCAGTTACTGAAATGTATGACACATAACAATTCACTAGTTACATGTATCAAATTGCCTACTTTTTTGTCTTACATTACTACATTTTTGACAAAAGCACTTTCTAGAATATGCACAGTTACCGATGTTAATGTGGCTGTCACTGTAGTATAATAATAATTCTGTTAAACCTGCTTACCATTCTGGTATTCAGTGCTATAATTTTAGAAATCACTGCAGTCAATCAATTGCTTTAAAGTAACAGAGGTTTCCATGGTATTCGGTGAAGCAAGATGCAACACACATACTAAAAAAAAAAGAAAAATGTGAAAATCTTAAATATTGAGCTAAACCTATTGTCAAAACCCTAGCCACAAAGAGAAAATAAATGATGCATAAAGAAAATTCCTTATTTCTGTATAATTTCCTTTCTTCAGCAGTACATAAAGCTTCAAGCAAATATGTAAGTCGGGGATATCAAACTCATTTTCACCAAGAGCCACATCAGCATTATGGTTGCTTTCAAAGGGCCACTTTAAATTGTAAGGGCTCATGCAAATGTCTGTGTAACATAGTACGAGCACGGACTGCACTGCACAGACTGGCCAAGGGTTATAAGACAGTCTCTGGGTAGTAGGATTAAGAATAGTGATAGGCGGACCCCTTGATGTTCGGGTACAAGAACCCATTCAAATGAATTGGTGGCCCAAACATTCGGTATTTTCCATGATGTCATCTTTGTAGCAGCGCAAGAAAAATTGGCTCTGATCAGCAGTAAACTTATATATTGCGGCCGGTCACAGCGCTCCAGTTTCCACACTGTCACTGGGATGACAAAAGCTGTGACCAGCGGTGAAAAGGTTACCGCTGGTCAGGCGTCTGCTGATTAAAGTATTCACCAGCCGACACCTGTCTACAGCAATAAATATGTCAGTGAAATAATTAGTGCAGTGAGTGTGTATTTTACAGTACATGTGTTTAGCTTATAATTAAAAAAAAGGGAAAAAATGGCATGGAATCCCCTCTAATGTTGATAAACAGCTCAAGTAAAGCTGACAGCTGTGGGCTGTAGCCCTCAGCTGTCAGCTTTATCTTAGCTGGTTATCAAAAACAAAGGGGTACCCTTGCCATTTTTTTAATTATTTAACCCCTTCCTGATATTTCTAGTATATATACATGTGATGATTGGGAAGGACTTCCTGACCGATGCAGTACATGTACTTCATGGCAATCGCCGCCGAGTGTCAGCTGATGTTAACATCAGAAACCTGGCTATCAGAGCCAGGAGCGGTACCCGCACCCCTCCATGCACTTTAGCCCCATAAATGCTGCGATCAGTGAGATCACAGCATTGAGAGATCAGGTAGAGAGCAGGCAGAGGGAAGAAAGCCGCTATGCCCTTGGATGGGAGACTCCGCAACGTCATCATTGGGTCCCGCTCGTTGCCATGGTGACCCAGTGTCATCATGAAGACATCCGGGTCACAAGATACTGGGAAGTTAGTTACATCATGCACAGAACATGATCTAATTAATTTGTGTCTGCACTACTGACAGTGCTCCTGCATTGCTATACCTTATAACTGTGATCAGACTGCAGAAAGTGAAAGTCCCATAAAATATATATATATATATATATATATATACACACACACATATATATATATATATATATATATATATATATACACATACATTATATATATATATATATATATAAGTATATATATATATATATATATAGTAAATATCTGTGGTTAGTTATAGCACCTCACTTCTCTTATTTTCCCATCACGCCTCTCATTTTCCCAATCACATCTTTCATTTTCCCCCTCACATCTCTCATTTTCTCCCTCACTCCTCTCATTCCCCCCTAACACTTGTCATTTCAACCTCACATCTGTCATTTTCTGATCACTCCACTATTTTTCCTCACTCCTCTCATTTTGCACTCACACCTTTTCATTTTCACCTCACACCTCTCATTTTCACCTCATCACCTCAGTATATACATGTTTGTCATCTCCCTTATATATAGTATACATCTGTATGTCATCTCCTGTATATAGTATATACCTGTATGTCATCTCCCCTGTATATAGAATATACCTGCTGTGTGTCATCTCCCCTATATATAGTATATACCTGAATGTCATCTCCTTCTATATATAGTATATACCTGTATGTCATCTCCTCCTGTATATAGTATATACCTGTGTGTCATCTCCCCTGTATATAGTATATGTCTGTGTGTCATCTCCTCCTGTATATAGTATATACCTGTAGGTCATCTGCTCCTGTATATAGTATATACCTGTGTGTCATCTCCTGTATATAGTATATACCTGTATGTCATCTCCTCCTGTATATATGGACCTGTATGCCATCTCCTCCTCTATATAGTATATACCTGTGTGTCATCTCTCCTGTATATAGTATATATCTGTGTGTCATCTCCCCTGTGTATAGTATATACCTGTGTGTCATCTCCTCCTGTATTAGACCTCGTTCACACGTTATTTGCTCAGTATTTTTACCTCAGTATTTGTAAGCTAAATTGGCAGCCTGATAAATCCCCAGCCAACAGGAAGCCCTCCCCCTGGCAGTATATATTAGCTCACACATACACATAATAGACAGGTCATGTGATTGACAGCTGCCGTATTTCCTATATGGTACATTTGTTGTAGTTTGTCTGCTTATTGTGGCACCCCTAGGGGTATTTGCCACAAAAATAGTTACTGACAGTAAATACAAATACTAAAATAGCAAGACTGCACTACCACCTCCGGCCAGAAGGGGGAGCTCCAGAGACTCCCCTTGATCCATTCTGGTCTGAGAGAAGAAATGGCAGTTGGGCTAAGGAGCTGAAAGTGAAAGGTCATACAGCTGAATTTCTAACAGCCCTATGACGGTTTCCAGGCCCAAATCACCGGCCTGAGGAGAAGAGGGACAGAGAAAAAAGACATTGTGAGAACCGGGTAGCATTAATCACTACCCAGAACAGGCGCAAAGACGGATACCGGATCCGTGGCTGTATTCATTATATATAATACAGCAACCGGAAAAACGTGAGGTGATATCAGCTTCACTAGGGCCGGACGCAGCAACAGACACAGAGTTCAGCGGTACTCCCGGAGGGGGTAAGCTGATAAAAGGACTCGGGTTGCCCATCGAACCAGGACCCGGAGGGGACAGATTGGGCCGGCAGCCAGTTCACATACAGCAGCAGGGCCACACAGAAATTGCGTACAATAAGAGGCGAAGACCCCGGCAGGGTCAAAGTAACTCAGAGTTCCCATACAGACTCTGGTGACAGGACTGGTTGTAAATCCCTTTATGTTAAAGTAAACTGGTTAAACGTTTCAGTGCCTCAGTCTTTCATTTGGACAATAGCCAATATCCAGGAGCGGGATCATCGCCGCTGGGAGAACCTGCTGCTGATCAAGTAAGTGCCTGCTCCCTCACAATACCCCTTACACTGTGCATTGCCTGAGGCTACAGCACCGGGTCAAGCCACCCGTGACATCCCCCTTAAGAGACAGACCCCATTGGTCCGGTGCTGGGTATCCCGGTCTCCTGGGCGTCACAATTGGCGTCACGAACAGGATCCAGCCAGCCCGTATACCGGGTATTGTGTGCCGTGATTGGAGCCCAAAACTGTGAAAACTTGGATGAAAAATCTTGAAAATTGACTTTATTAAAGAAAAATCCATTCCCCATTGAAAACTATTGAAAGTGACTTTTCCCCATTGGTTATAATGGAGTAAAGATGGCCGCCATCCCCTGAGGTAATCACCTCATAACCGTTAGGCACGAGACTGTTAATTGAGCTACGCCATCACCTGAACCCCAGTCTGACTGAAAAACTTCAGAATCCGCCATTACAGAGCGTGCGGCGGGTGGGAGCAGCAGGGGGCGTGTCATTGTGGGCGGCACCAAGCTGAGCGCTCTGACGTCAGAGCAAGGGGAAAACCGATCCTGCTGCACAGCGGAACGAATCTACACTATCCCGACGGAAGCGGAGGACCGGAAGGGTCCGGATTAACTAAGTGGGCACAGTATGTCACAGCACGGAGACGCCGCAGCACCCGGCGACGCTAATGCAGCTGAAAGACAGAGTGTCGATAGAGAGTCCGGTAGCGCAGCGGTGCAAGGAGTGGCGCCCATCATGCCGGTGCTGATGCCATATACCCCGGGTGGCCCATGGCTTCCAATGTATGAAGGTGAGCCTAATACCCTTGACGATTTCAGAGAAAAGATGCTGGCCCATTTTGACATGTTCCCCGTGGGTGAAGTTCAGCGTGTTAGTCTCCTGATGATGCAGTTAAGTGGCCATGCTAAGCGAGAAGTCACAGCATGGGCAGCTGATCTGAAAGGCACTGTTGAACGCATATTTGCTGGATTAAAAGCTACATTTGAAACCACTGCCAGCAGCAAAGCTAAAGTACGATTCTTTAATTGCAAACAAAAAGTTAATGAGGGCGTGAGAGACTTTGCCTTAAACCTGCAGGAAGCCCTTAAATCACTAACACTGGCTGAACCCATTTTTAACACCAGAGCGGATAAACTGCTAAGAGATCAATTTATTGAGGGACTCTACACCCCTTCTCACCGGGGGCATGTGAGCATGCTTGTTTTTAAGAACCCCGAATTGACATTTGCCCAATTAAAGGAGAGCGCTATACGTCTCCAGCTGGCAGAGGCACCTCGGGATCAGGAGCCTGCGCAACCCATGGCAGAGGCTCCTCAACAACAGGGAGTGCCAGTGACATCAGCTATGTCCGGGGCCATTGCTAAGCCCCTGGGGCCCAGTACTAATGAGGCTCTTCAACAAAAGCTTGACTCTTTAACTGATGTTGTTGCTTCAATGGCTAAAACCATGCAGGAGATGAGAGGACCCAAGATGGAGTTGGCAAACCGTAGAGAAGATGTTCCATGGATGAGACCCCGGAGATACTCGACATGGAGAGGACGACCCCGCGACCGCTACCAACCGGATGGACAGCCCATTTGCCGCCATTGCCAGCAACCAGGCCACTTTGCACGAGATTGTGATTTAAACGGGAATCCCCTGGGAATGCGGGCCGCTTCGCAGGAATGAACTTTCAAGGCCCAACACCCTGGCACGACAGGTACATCGGAGGACGACCCATTATCCCTATCGTGCTGGACGGAATGCCCCTCAACGCTTTGCTGGACACAGGTTCCCAGATTTCATCTATACCGTATATCCTTTATAAGAGGTACTGGGCTGATGCAGATATTGATAAAGGGCCCTCTGATGTTGAACTAGATATATGGGCCAGTAATGGTAAGTTGGTACCGAAACTAGGTTTCAGGGAGATGACCATAAAGATTGGTAAAGTAGAATTGAAGAAACAGGGTATAATTGTTGTTGATGTTGACCGGCGGAACTGTGAACCAACTGAATTGATAGGAATGAATGTGTTAGAGAACTGCTTTTCCGAAGTCATTTCTGTCTTACAGCAAATTGCTGAAACTGCCCAATCCTGCCAGCAGAGAGTTCTCCGGAGGGAAATAAAAGTATTGATGTTAAGGCAACAGGTAGAAGTTGCAGGTGGAGAATTCGGCAGTGTGAGGGTAAGTGATCCAACGTCTATTGTAATCCCACCAAAAACAGAAATGCTGGTATGGTGTAGAGCAGCCATTGGTACTAAGGGACGAGATTATCAAGCCTTAACAGAACCAGTGTACACCGACAGCAGGCCCACTATACTCACAGCACGAGGGATAGTCGAGGTACACCGAGGACGGGTGCCGGTACGACTTTTGAACTGTGGAAAGGAAGAGGTCACTTTGCCAAGGTATGCTACAGTGGCAAAGCTATATACTGTTGACAACAATGCCATCACAACCATTGAGCCCTTAGAACCAACCTGTCAGGTGGAAGGCAATGGCTCAGATGGAGAAATGGAGGATTGGTGCCAACAGCTACACGTGGGCATAAATTCAACACCTACCCATCAAAAACAAGGGGTGTATAGGCTAGTGACGGAATATGAACAAGTCTTCAGTAAACACCCATTGGACTTCGGACGGATAGAAGGGGTAGAACACACAATCCCCACCGGTGACCATCCCCCAATAAAAGAAAGATATAGACCCATACCGCCCGCTCACTATCAATGTGCAAAAGATATGCTGAGGGAGATGAAACAGGCCGGGGTAATAAGAGACAGCTGTAGCCCCTGGGCGGCCCCTCTAGTGATTGTCATAAAAAAAGACGGAACCATGAGAATGTGCGTAGACTACCGGCAGATAAATAACATCACCCATAAAGACGCCTACCCCTTGCCTAGGATAGAAGAGTCCTTGACCGCTTTGAAATCTGCTAATTATTTTTCCACCTTAGACTTAACAAGCGGGTATTGGCAAGTCCCTGTGGCTGAGAGAGATAAGGAAAAGACGGCATTCACCACACCAATGGGTCTAAGTGAATTTAATCGTATGCCGTTCGGACTCTGCAATGCATCCGGTACCTTCCAGCGGCTGATGGAATGCTGCCTCGGACACAAGAACTTCGAGACCGTCCTCCTGTACCTAGATGATGTGATCGTCTACTCAAAGACTTATGAACAACACTTAAAAGACCTGGCAGAAGTGTTCGAAGCCTTATCCAGGTATGGCATGAAAATCAAGCCATCCAAATGTCACCTTCTCAAGCCAAAGGTACAGTACCTGGGACACATTGTGAGTTCGGAGGGAGTAGCATCGGATCCCGAGAAAATAACCGCCATAAGGGATTGGCCGAGACCTACCAGCGCAAAAGAAGTGAGGCAATTCCTGGGATTGGTGGGTTACTATCGCAGATTTATAAAAGGATTTACCAAGTTGGCAGCACCATTGCAAGATGCCTTGGTAGGGCAGACGAAGAAACCTTCAAACCGAAACCCTCCTTTCCAGTGGAACAACGAAAGGGAAGACTCCTTTGAACAACTAAAGAAGGCACTAACCGGAGAGGAGGTTCTGGCATACCCAGATTTCCATCAGCCTTTCATCCTCTACACCGATGCCAGCAATGTGGGACTAGGAGCGGTGCTATCACAAAAGCAAGAAGGTCGGGAGAAAGTCATCGCCTTTGCAAGTAGAAAGCTCCGGCCTACTGAAAGAAATCCAGAAAATTATAGCTCCTTCAAATTGGAACTACTGGCAGTAGTTTGGGCTGTGACTGAACGTTTCAAACACTATCTGGCCGCTGCAGAATTTATTGTCTATACTGACAACAATCCGTTGACCCACCTGGACACAGCCAAATTAGGTGCGTTAGAACAGCGATGGATAGCCCGGTTATCTAATTACAACTTCAAGATGAAGTATCGAGCAGGTCGCAAGAATGGAAATGCAGATGCCCTATCCCGGATGCCACACTTGAGAGATGTAGAAGAAGAAACGGGGGAGCTTGAAGAAATTGAACTACCTGCCTTCCATCATCTCAAGGCGAAACATCATCAGTCAAGTACCTATCAGAAACAACAAGAGGTGAATTTTAATCCGTTAGCACACCATAGATGGGCTGACACCCAAGACAGCAATCCGGCTGTGAAGTTGGTGAAGGAACTGTTAACTGAGCAAAGTGCATATCCCGATGAGGATGCCCCAGAAGAGATGCATCAACTCTGGAAAGAGAGAGGCAAAATGTTCCTGTATCAAAGGAAGCTCTGTAGAAGGTACACCAATCCGAAAACACATGAATTGGTTTGGCAGATTATCGTGCCTAAACAAGATGTGAAGATGGTCCTCGAAGCTTACCATAATGGTGCTGGTCACTTCGGTTGAAAAAAGTTAGAAGTACTTCTAAGAAAAAGATTTTATTGGGTCGGGATGAGAAAATCAATCGAACAGTGGTGCAGAAATTGTGGCCCGTGCAACCTCAGAAGAAACGATCAAAAGAACCAAAGAGCACCACTGCAGCCCATAATCACAAAACAACCACTTGAACTTGTAGCCATAGACCACGTGAAGTTAATACCAAGCCGGTCCGGCTATGTCTATGCCTTGACCATCGTGGACCATTATTCACGCTTCTTGGTAGTAGTACCCGTAAAAGATCTGACAGCAAAAACAGCAGCCAAAGCGTTCCAAACGTACTTTTGTAGACCCCATGGATATCCGGAACAGGTTCTCACCGACCAAGGTACAGCCTTTGAATCAGAGATCTTCAGAGAATTCTGTAATATGTATGGTTGCAAAAAGATCCGGACAACGGCCTATCATCCACAAACAAACGGCTTATGCGAGAAGATGAACCATATTGTAATAGACCTACTAAAGACTTTACCTGAGACAGAAAGGAATCAATGGCCAGAGAAATTGCCTGACTTGGTGGATCTGTATAATCATGTCCCGGTGAGCTCCACCAACTGCACCCCAGCTTACCTTATGCGTGCAAGACCCGGCCAATTACCAATCGATCTAGAAATGGGAATTCTGAAACCAGACGCAGAAGTTCAAGACTCCAATTGGGATATCATATGGCAAAAGCAGTATCGCCAAGTGCAAGAGAGTGTGGAAAGAAGCCTTCAGCAAACTAGAGAAAGACAAGAGCGAACTTTCAACCAGAATGCTCTAGCGACCCCATTAAGACCGGGTGATCAAGTGCTCAAGAGAAACCATCGAACCAATAAACTAGACAATCAGTGGGAAGCCGTACCCTACACAGTTTTACCAACAAGAATGGATAATCCTAAAATGTGTCTCATTAGCAAAAACGGAGGCTTAACATCTGTATTAGTGTCAAGAGACAATCTTAAATTGTGTCCGGAAGCATTGAAAGAGCCAGAAGTTGTCCAGCCAGAATCAGAAGTTATTCAACCCATACAGGTTCAACCAGTAAAGGAAAAAGAAGAGGAAATGTATCACACCTGTATAGGAGACTTTCCCAAAACCCTACTAACATACCATGGTGCAGTAGTGGTTCCCATGGTGGCCTTTTACCCAACACCGAACCCAATACCAGAAGTCCCAAGACAGGAAGAGGCTGACCCCGTACTACAGGAGGTTCCAGGCCAGGAAGAACAGATTCCTGATCAGAGTAATCCCATTCACGGTGGACTTGCCAACTCCATAGTCATGGAATTATCTTTAGCAGAGCGGGCAGATATTACATCCGCAGTAGACAGTAGTACACCACATGAAGAGATACCGCTATTACGTAGATCACAGCGTAGTACCCAGGGTCAATTACCGGCCAGGTATGCAGATTACCAATTATAAAACTATAGTCATTGTTATCATTCTGTAACGTTTAAGCCCAGTACCTACAGAGACTTCTCTGTATGAACTTCTTGCATATTCTTGAACTTGTTATCAGCCCGGAGGCACTAAATCAAAGCTCCGGAAAGACTGCTTTTTGAACTTTGCTTTTTGCTCTTTTTGAACTTTCTTTAGACTTTATATTGACAACTTCGTTGGAAAAATGGAACTAAATTCCTGGACACAAAGTGCAGTGCCTTTCCTAGTACCTTCAAGGATAGGACTGTATCTCTATTTTTGTTTCCTTGAGTGGTTTTTGTAACTTTTCATTTTTAAGACTCTGTACATATTAATTGTTATTTCAAAATGTTATCGTCCCACAGTCCCGGAGTACTGTTCTTAACTAAGGGGGAATGTGGCACCCCTAGGGGTATTTGCCACAAAAATAGTTACTGACAGTAAATACAAATACTAAAATAGCAAGACTGCACTACCACCTCCGGCCAGAAGGGGGAGCTCCAGAGACTCCCCTTGATCCATTCTGGTCTGAGAGAAGAAATGACAGTTGGGCTAAGGAGCTGAAAGTGAGAGGTCATACAGCTGAATTTCTAACAGCCCTATGACGGTTTCCAGGCCCAAATCACCGGCCTGAGGAGAAGAGGGACAGAGAAAAAAGACATTGTGAGAACCGGGTAGCATTAATCACTACCCAGAACAGGCGCAAAGACGGATACCGGATCCGTGGCTGTATTCATTATATATAATACAGCAACCGGAAAAACGTGAGGTGATATCAGCTTCACTAGGGCCGGACGCAGCAACAGACACAGAGTTCAGCGGTACTCCCGGAGGGGGTAAGCTGATAAAAGGACTCGGGTTGCCCATCGAACCAGGACCCGGAGGGGACAGATTGGGCCGGCAGCCAGTTCACATACAGCAGCAGGGCCACACAGAAATTGCGTACAATAAGAGGCGAAGACCCCGGCAGGGTCAAAGTAACTCAGAGTTCCCATACAGACTCCGGTGACAGGACTGGTTGTAAATCCCTTTATGTTAAAGTAAACTGGTTAAACGTTTCAGTGCCTCAGTCTTTCATTTGGACAATAGCCAATATCCAGGATCGGGATCATCGCCGCTGGGAGAACCTGCTGCTGATCAAGTAAGTGACTGCTCCCTCACGATACCCCTTACACTGTGCATTGCCTGAGGCTACAGCACCGGGTCAAGCCACCCGTGACATCCCCCTTAAGAGACAGACCCCATTGGTCCGGTGCTGGGTATCCCGGTCTCCTGGGCGTCACATTATTAATCAGATTTTTATTTTTGAAGGATAATACCAGACTTGTGTGTGTTTTAGGGCGAGTTTCATTTGTCAAGTTGTGTGTGCTGAGTTGCGTGTGGCAACATGCATGTAGCGACTTTTGTGAGATGAGTTTTGTGTGGCAACATGCGTGTAGCAACTTTTTGTGTGTCGAGTTGCATGTGACAGGTTAGTGTAGCAAGTTGTGTGCAGCAAGTTTTGCGCATGGCGAGTTTTGCGCGTGGCGAGTTTTATGTGTGGTGCCTTTTGAGTATGTGCAAGTTTTGAGTGAGGCAACTTTTGCATGTGTTGCAACTTTTGTGCATGTGGCAATTTTTCCGCGTGTGCAAGTTTTGCGTGTGGCGAGTTTTCCATGAGGTGAGTTTTGCACTTGTGGCGAGTTTTGCAAGAGCCTAGTTTTTGCATGTGGCGAGTTCTGCGCGTGGCGAGTTTTGAGTGGCGACTTTTGTGTTTCGACTTTTATGTGGCGAGGTTGGTGTATTTGTGGTGAAATGTGTGCTGAGGGTAATATGTGTTCAAGCACGTGGTAGTGTGTGGCGCATTTTGTGTGTGTGTTCATATTCCCGTGTGTGGTGAGTATCCCATGTCGGGGCCCCACCTTAGCAACTGTACGGTACATACTCTTTGGTGCCATCGCTCTCATTCTTTAAGTCCCCCTTGTTCACATCTGGCAGCTGTCAATTTGCCTCCTACACTTTTCCTTTCATTTTTTCCCATTATGTAGATAGGGGCAAAATTGTTTGGTGAATTGGAAAGCGCGGGGTTAAAATTTTACCTCACAACATAGCCTATGACGCTCTTGGGGTCCAGACGTGTGACTGTGCAAAATTTTGTGGCTGTAGCTGCGACGGTGCAGATGCCAATCCCGGACATACATACATACACACACACACACATTCAGCTTTATATATTAGACTAGCTGAAGAGCCCGGCGTTGCCTGGGCATAGTTAAATATCTGTGGTAAGTTATAGCACGTCACTTCTCTTATTTTCCCATCACGCCTCTCATTTTCCCAATCACATCTTTAATTTTCCTCCGCACATCTCTCATTTTCTCCCTCACACCTCTCATTTTCTCCCTCACTTCTCTCATTCCCGCCTAACACTTGTCATTTCGACCTCACATCTGTCATTTTCTGATCACTACACTATTTTCCCTCACTCCTCATTTTGCACTCACACCTTTTCATTTTCACCTCACACCTCTCATTTTCACCTCAGTATATACATGTTTGTCATCTCCCTTATATATAGTATACACTTGTATGTCATCTCCTGTATATAGTATATACCTGTATGTCATCTCCTCCTATATATAGTATATACCTGTATGTCATCTCCTCCTATATATAGTATATACCTGTATGTCATCTCCTTCTATATATAGTATATACCTGTATGTCATCTCCTCCTGTATATAGTATATACCTGTGTGTCATCTCCCCTGTATATAGTATATATGTGTGTGTCATCTCCTCTTGTATATAGTATATACCTGTATGTCATCTTCTATATATAGCATATACCTGTATGTCATCTCCTCCTTTATATAGTATATACCTGTGTGTCATCTCTCCTGTATATAGTATATATCTGTGTGTCATCTCCCCTGTATATAGTATATACCTGTGTGATCTCCTGTATTAGACCTCGTTAACACGTTATTTGCTCAGTATTTTTACCTCAGTATTTGTAAGATAAATTGGCAGCCTGATAAATCCCCAGCCAACAGGAAGCTCTCCCCCTGGCAGTATATATTAGCTCACACATACACATAATAGACAGGTCATGTGACTGACAGCTGCCATATTTCCTATATGGTACATTTGTTGCTCTTGTAGTTTGTCTGCTTATTAATCAGATTTTTATTTTTGAAGGCTAATACCAGACTTGTGTGTGTTTTAGGGCGAGTTTCGTTTGTCAAGTTGTGTGTGTTGAGTTGTGTGTGGCGACATGCATGTAGCAACTTTTGTGAGATGAGTTTTGTGTGGCAACTTGCGTGTAGCAACTTTTTGTGTGTCGAGTTGCATGTGACAGGTTAGTGTAGCAAGTTGTGTGCAGCAAGTTTTGCGCATGGCGAGTTTTGCGCGTGGTGAGTTTTATGTCTGGTGCCTTTTGAGTATGTGCAAGTTTTGTGTGAGGCAACTTTTGCATGTGTTGCAAATCTTGTGCATGTGGCAATTTTTCCGCATGTGCAAGTTTCGCGTGTGGCGAGTTTTCCATGAGGTGAGTTTTGCACTTGTGCCGAGTTTTGCGTGAGCCTATTTTTTGCATGTGGCGAGTTTTGCGCGTGGTGAGTTTTGAGCGGCGACTTTTGTGTTTCGACTTTTATGTGGCGAGGTTGGTGTATGTGTGGTGAAATGTGTGCTGAGGGTGGTATATGTGTTCAAGCACGTGGTAGTGTGTGGCGCATTTTGTGTGTGTGTTCATATCCCCGTGTGTGGTGAGTATCCCATGTCGGGGTCCCACCTTAGCAACTGTACGGTATATACTCTTTGGCGCCATCACTCTCACTCTTTAAGTCCCCCTTGTTCACATCTGGCAGCTGTCAATTTGCCTCCAACACTTTTCCTTTCACTTTTCCCCATTATGTAGATAGGGGAAAAATAGTTTGGTGAATTGGAAAGCGCGGAGTTAAAGTTTCACCTCACAACATAGCCTATGACGCTCTGGGGGTCCAGACGTGTGACTGTGCAAAATTTTGTGGCTGTAGCTGCGACGCCTCCAACACTTTTCATTTCACTTTTTCCCCATTATGTAGATAGGGGCAAAATTGTTTGGTGAATTGGAAAGCGCGGGGTTAAAATTTCACAATATATACAGAAAGGGTGGAGGGCACCATCCATATAAAGAATCATATAAGAGATTGGGGGGGGGGGGGGGAGGTTCAACCCAAGTTTGACAAAAAAGTACAGTAAACAAGAAAAGAGAAACAGCGTCAAGCTATGTAATGGGGACCACCACTAATATAACAAAAGTATAATTTTATTTGTCAACCAAAAAAACACACAAACACTAACAATAAAAACATTTAAAACCTCAACTACAATGAGTCCTGGGTACCAACAAAGGAACCACCACCCCTGGACATGGTGAATAGAATCAATGTACAGATAATAAATACACTATGCAAAATACAATTATATAGCATATGTGGTAATGGATACAACTAGTGCACAAATATGTAAATCTCAAACACTTGTAGAAGCATGGCACAGCTCGCTTATAACAGGAATGTACATATGAGAAAGATACTGATATATAAATACAGAGTTGTAATGTGTTATAAACAGACTATGTAAATAATATCGCCCATATGATGGAGCTAGTGCTAGAGGAGTCTTTAGCATGTATATATACCATAACCATATGCGCATAATAGGCTGGTCGAACTAATAACTTAATCAAAAATTGCCAAGGTTGCAAGATGCCATGAAAACCCCCGGCATGTATACCAAATACTACTAGGTCTATAGCCTGGATACATGCACCTGGAGATCAGAAAACTGCGTCAAGTGAGACACATATAGTCATGCTGTGAGAACATAACCATTACCACCTAATACCAGAGGTCCAGGGGGCAGGAGGCCCGACGCGTATCGCCACCTAGCGTGGCTTCGTCAGGAGCAAGTCACGCTCCTGACGGGGGTTTTCATGGCATCTTGCAACCTTGGCAATTTTTGATTAAGTTATTAGTTCGACCAGCCTATTATGGGCATATGGTTATGGACGCCTCCAACACTTTTCCTTTCATTTTTTTCCCCATTATGTAGATAGGGGCAAAATTGTTTGGTGAATTGGAAAGCACAGGGTTAAAATTTCACCTCACAACGTAGCCTATGACGCTCTCAGGGTCCAGACGTGTGACTGTGCAAAATTTTGTTGCTGTAGCTGCGACGCTTCCAACACTTTTCCTTTCACTTTTTTCCCCATTATGTAGATAGGGGCAAAATTGTTTGGTGAATTGGAACGCACGGGGTTAAAATTTCGCCTCACAATATAGCCTATGATGCTCTCGGGGTCCAGACGTGTGACTGTGCAAAATTTTGTGGCTGTAGCTGCGACGGTGCAGATGCCAATCCCGGACATACACACACATACACAAACACACACACACACACACACATTCAGCTTTATATAGTAGATATATATATATATATATATATATATATATATATATATATATATATACACACACACACTCCTTCCATTGACTGGCTTGTGACTGTACTCTTTTTTTTCTCTGTATAATGTAGACTGACAGCTTGCACTTGTTCACATTAGGACATGCTGGTCAGGTTTTTCTGTATATTTAACTATTGGATGTTTGCTACCTCCAGCCTGATCTTGCACTCCTCCCATTGACCTGCATGTGACAGTAATCAGTTCTACCTGCCCATAAATTGTAGGCATAGCCTGGGAGTGACATGAATGTCCATAAGTTGTAGGTTGATAGCCCAAGAGAGGCATGTACCGTAGAGCAGGGACCCACCAGAGGGAGGTCACTTTGTCGTGGTTGATGGGCATACATGAATTGGCCAATTTGTGCACCAAGAACCTTTATTTTTCATTCATAACCGTAAGCTAAAAAAAAAAAAAATTTGAAATTTTTTTTTTTTTTAGTAGTAAAATCAAAATGGAATGTTTTTAATGTTTTTCTGTGTTTTCACATGGCCTGGATTCATGCAGAGTGCTGCTATGCTCAAATGAGAATCATAAGGTCAAAGGAACCTGCTCAGAGACCGAATTGTGGCAAGGCACAGATCTGGCCAAGGTTACAACAGAATTTCGGCAGTACTCAAGGTTCCTAAAAGCACAGTGGCCTCCATAATTCTTAAATGGAAGAAGTTTGGGACCACAAGAAGTCTTCCTAGACCTGGCCGTCCAGCCAAACTGAGCAATCGTGGGAGATGAGCCTTGCTGAGAGAGGCAAAGAAGAACCCCGAGATCACTGAGACTGAGCTCCAGAGATGCAGTATGAAGATGGGAGAAAGTTCCACAAAGTTAACTATCTCTGCAGCCCTCCACCAGTCAGGCCTTTATAGGCAGAGTTGCCAGACAGAAGCCTCTCCTCAGTTCAAGACATATGAAAGCCCGCATAGAGTTTGCTAAATAAAAAACACATGGAAGACTCCCAGACTATGAGAAAAAAGATTCTCTGGTCTGATGAGGTGAAGATAGACCTTTTTGGTGATAATTCTAATAGGTATGTGTTTAGAAAACCAGGCACTGCTCCCCACCTGCCCAATACAGTGAAACATGGTGGTGGCAGCTTCATACTATGGGGGTGTTTTTCAGCTGCAGGGACAGGATGACTGGTTGTCATTGAAGGAAGCATGAATGCAGCCAAGTACAGAGATATCCTGGATGAAATCCACTTCCAGAGTGCCTTGGACCTCAGACTTGGCCGAAGGTTCACCTTCTAACAAGACAATGATCCTAAGCACACAGCTAAAATAACAAAGGAGTAGCTTCACAACAACTCTGTGACCATTCTTGACTGGCCCATCCAGAGCCCTGACCTAAACCCAACTGAGCAACTCTGGAGAGACCTGAAAATGGCTGTCCAACGTTCGCCATCCAACCTGACGGAACTGGAGAGGATCTGCAACGAAGAATGGCAGAAGATCCCCAAATCCTGGTGTGAAAAACTTGTTGCATCGTTCCAAAGAAGACTTATGGCTGTGTAATGATCCATGTCAGGTTTTACTTCAGGCTACCTCTTTCCTGAACTGGTCATGCACGGGTTAAACTTTCCTGTCTCTTTTTGGTGTATGGGTGGCTATTTCCTTGCACTGTTGCTGGCAGCTGATGTCAGTGATAGCTCATGTCTTTGGCTAGAGCAGCTGACCTAGCGTACCCTGAGTATGTCCTTTGCTACCCATCTGCCCTTGTTCGTATTTGCCCCGTACCTGACCTCTGACCTAGTGAGACCTGTGTGTCTGTTCCCCGTAGTTTATGACCTGGCTTAATTTCTGTCCTGCCCTTCCGTCTTGCATTCCGGTTTTGGATTATCCTTTTGGCTCTGATCTTTGACGTGTTTCTGGCTGTGCTTTTGTCTCGTCCTCTTGGTACCATGTTCCTGACTGGCTTCTGATCCCTGGCTTAGTCCAGACCTTGCTTCTGCTTTCTTCTTTGATACTGAATTCCCGGCTGTTGCTGATTTGGCTTGTCCGACCTCCTACTGCCCCCTAGCAGAGTTTTGCCCAGCTCTTCAGATCTTCGCTTCAGGTGAGCTCCTGTTACCTCCCTTGCGCTCCCCCTGGTGGTTGTTCCCGTATTGCACAACAGCTGTACTAGCTCAAAAGGGTGCTTCTATTCAATACTGAGCTAAGGGTCTGAATGACCATGTGATATTTCAGTTTTTCTTTTTTAATAAATTTGCAAAAATTGCTACATTTTTGTTTCTTTTCAGCCAAGATGGGGTGCAGAGTGTACATTAATGAGAAAAAAAATGAACTTATTTGAATTTACCAAATGGCTGCAATGAAACAAAGAGTGAAAAATTTAAAAGGGTATGAATGGTTTCTGTACGCACTGTAAATCTCTGATTTAAGGGAATAAAATTTAAAAGTTTGTAAATTGCCATATTTTCAAAATTTATACCAAATTTCCATTTTTTTCACAAATAAACGTAAGTCATAGCTAATAAATTTTACACTATCATGAAGTACAATATGTCTTGAGAAAACAGTCTCAAAATCAGTGGAATCTATTGAAGCGCTCCAGAGTTATTACCACATAAAATTACACTGGTCAGAATTGCAAAGTTTGCCCCAGTCATGAAGGTGAAAACAGGCTTGTGGGTGAAAGGGTTTAAATAAATAATAATAATAAAAAAAAAATGTTTTTTGATAACCAGCCAAGCTAAATCATACAGCTGGGGGCTGGTATTCTCATACTGGGAAGGGGCCATTTATATCTATTAGATGCGCCAATTCTGGCACTTTGCTTGGCTCTTCTCACTTTCCCTGGTGCGGAGGCAAGTGGGATAATAGTTTTGGGGTTGATGTCAGCTGTTTTTTGTCTGGTGACACCAATCCTAGGGGTCAGTAATGGACTTCCCACAACAAAACCAAACTTTACACCCAACGTATGGAACTCTGTTCAAACAACAACTGCTGGGTGTCGTACTGCACTCCACGAGACTCAGTTGCGGGCTACTCTTTTTTGGCTGTGGAGACCAATATCCATGGCCCCTTCCCAGTCAGAGAAAATCAGCCTCCAGCAGTCTGCTTTAGCTTAACTGGTTATCAAAAATGGGGGTTGCCACATTTTTTTTATCATTTATTTAAATAATTTTAAAAAAATGGCGTGGGGACCCCTCTAGTTTTGATAACTAGCCAAACAAAAGCTGACAGCTGAGGGCTGGTTATTAAGAATGGGGGTGACCCCATGTATTTTTTTATTTTTTTTACATACGACATTACAAGAGAGACTTGGGGTATATACATTACTGGAGATGCTGTGAGCGGATATGTCACAGGAGATGCCAGGGTTTATACATTACTGCAGGGTCTGAGGGCACAAACATCACAGGAGACTCCAGGGCACATACATCACAGGAGACGTCTGGGCATACACAAATAGGAGGAGTTGGGGCACAAACATCATAGGAGATGCCTGGTCACATACATCACAGGAGATGCTGGAGCACATACATTTCAGGAGATGAAGGGGCATGTCAGTCTGCCACTTTTTCCTTGGATGTAAAGTAGAGATATTACTTTCTCCATCTGTTCCAGAAAACATTGGAGACATGTTGTATATTTTGAATGATCACGCTCTTGGTCCTTTCTAGGTTGGGAATGGTAAAAGCATGTTTGCAGTGATGACAACCTTTGCAAGGTTTCTGACTCACGGATAATGTTGACTTGTAAGACTGAGCTATATGAACTAAACAAGTAATGGCACGAATGAGCAACTTCCAGGTTGAGAACCTGCTGAAACTATGGGATTTGATTTGGTGTTCCGAAAGCACCATACATAGAATGGATATCTGAGGGCAGATTTCTTCATTGTCATCTGGGTCTACCAGTTCAAATGTGTTGGATCCGATAACGCAGGTCACTGAGCAATATAGGAATGTAGGACCCGTAAACCAGGTTATGTCCTTAAGGTGGCTCGGTGCAACAGATCTAGTCTCGTGCTCTGCAGGATTATTATGTGTAGACACATAGTGACATTTTTTTTGTACAAGTGGATCTCCTGATCTGTAGCACTTGATTGCTGACATAGACATTAAAGGATGAAAATAACGCACAAGCCCATCTCCTTAAACTCAGGAAGGGCAACACTTCAAACTATATGTGAACATACTGACTACAAAGCTAGTCAAGAAAACTGCACATAGTCAAGAAGTGTTTTTGTTTGATAAAAGATACAACTTTATTAACACATAAACAATACATACAATTAAAATTAGTGCCTCAAAACCAGAGCATATCATGCATATAAGGTAAGCAGAGAAACATATAAATATCCAGGTAAGGTTACTCAACTCTATTAGCAAAAAGAAAAAAGAGGTTCCAGTTTCAATAAAATCATGAAATTTTAATCCAACATGTTAAAATGGAAAAAACTCCTGGGACAACACCATAACACATGCGAGGTAAGCGACGCGTTTCGACCGACACATCGGTTTTTGTCACAGCTGATCTACTTACTGATTCATCAGGTATAAAAGGAATCAGACACTATGCGTCTAATAAAATCTATAATTGGAATGAAGGGGATGATTCATCCAGAACCCCAAGATCCATTTTGCAACATTCCAATCATAAAAGAAGGCACAACAAACGATATGTAAGCTTCAGTTCACGGGAAGGGGACTCTGATGATAATGGTTTCAGTGCATCTGATATTTCTCTCAATGAGTCTGCAAGTTGTAGTTCTGCTAAACAATATATTAAATCAAAAAACGCAAAAGGCACGGCGGGAGGAAGCATAGAAAACTACTTTGGCATGCAGACCCGCCGCAAGAAAGGCATGATGAGATAAGTATTAATGTGGTTAATTTATCATCTAAGTTTTTTTCACAGGATCAACTCCAGTTACTGGCACATGGACTAAATTTCGTACCAGATCATGACTTCAATTTGTTTTCAACCATACTGGACATTAACAAATTCGTCCGCAACTTAACATTAAAAAAACATTTTTGGTCAGATGACCATGTTGAACATTTAGAAAACAAAAATATGGTTGAGAATGAGTTCCATGCATTAGACTTTCACGAACAGGTCTCCTTGGTAGGAATTACAAGGACGGGACACAGAAAGTAACAAGTGTATCAATCAATCGGATAATTTTAAGACGAAAAATCCGTTCTTCTATCCTATTCAATCACGTGCGGATTGCATGAATAAATTTCAGGAAGTGGTAGAGCGTGAACTCAAAGCTATTAAGAATAATGACTCATCCATTAATTACAATAATAATATATCGAAAAAACATAGCCAAGCTACTCAGGACATCAAAGATATGAATGATATAGTTATTAAGAATAGTGACGGGGGGGGGGGGGGGGGGGTAATTGTTATCATGAACTCCCTAGATTACAAAAATGAAATCACTAAGTTAATTTTTTATAGACATTCTCATCAGAAATTATCTTCTGATCCTACCAGTTCATTCAAACAAAAAATTGACAAGGTAATTGAGGAAGGAGTTTCTTTAGGAGTATTAACTAACAAACAGGCGGATTTTCTGCAAGTCTCCCATCCTGTCATGCCTATCCTGTATGGATTACCCAAAATCCATAAGCAAGCCAAATTTCCCCCAATGAGACCTATAGTCTCGAATATAGGGTCAATTAATGAATATGTGGGCCAGTGGCTCGATTCCCTGTTGCAGCCATTAGTTTTAAGAACTCCAGGGTATATTAAGGATACTAAGGATATTTTGGGCATTCTAACACACAAACAGTGGAAGTCAGGTTACACTTGGTTAAGTTGCAACATAGTTTCGCTATACACTTGTATTCCACATAATGTAGCAATGTCGGCATTACAATTTCATTTGAATCATTATAGTTCATATTCACAGGATCTCATTAATTTTGTTTTATAGGTCACTTTCTTCTTATTAACTCATAATTTTTTTTCATTTGATTCTGAATATTATATATGTATAGCAGGATATAATCCAATAGTGACCGTTTGTATATGTAAAGCAATTGGACTTAAAACTTAACTTTTAATCTTAAAGCCTAAAAGGACAAACTAATGTGATACTATCACCACGTGACACATATAAATTAAAAGCAAATAGGGGTTTCCACCCACTGATAGACACAATCGGGTATGTCAAAAGAATATGCTAATACGCCTATATTGGTTTAGTGTAGTACGGTATAGCCGTCCTGCCCTATTGCACAAAGGGTACGCTTGTATCACCCAAATCAACAAGGGAGAATATATATGTGACTATCACTTATAGTGTCTGCACATGGCCCGTATTGCATCCAGACCTATATGGATGCCAAAGTACCGGAAACACACATATCCAAGCGTAATGTCACTTACAAAGAGAGCGTAACCAAACCAAATACATGTGCATACATCGGCGTATATATATCTAGCAACTCGGAGGCCAATGCCACATTGTCATAATGAAACCTACTAAATAGAATACATGCTTAATGGAACATTCATATACTCCTCTTATCCCAGAGGTGGGTGTCCACGTGTGTGAGACAATGTAATGTTTCTATTACATATGACATGTGAACTCAATTCCAGCTGTTAGGCCTGATATGGTAGGATCTCACCCATTTCTTGTTCATGTGCTGTGAGTGATCGGCCTCCTAGTATGAGGTAGCGTCACCCAACACGTTTCGTCCTACCCAGGACTCATCAGGGGAGTAACCGGGATACCTACGAGGCTGTGTTACCTGCCGCTCGGTTGTGTCTATTTGATATAATAGTGCACCGGACCGCAAATGCAGCGCACGCCATTCTCGGCGCGCTTCATGCTTCCGGTTCATATGACCTCAGTTCCGGTTTGCCCGAGACACTCATTGCGCATGCGCGCAACGTGAACCGCATACGAGAAGCACAGTGGAACGCAAACATTTGTAGAGGCGTTTTCATGATGGGCATACAAAAACCGGACGAGACTTAAGCAGGGTCATAACATGTTTAGGCAATCGCCACCAGAAATGTGATTCAGGCGGAGAAAGTCCTACAAGGATGAATGAGCGTGCCATCTGACACGTATAACAAAATCAAACACCCATGAAAAACAGAGTCAAACTTTGTCTTTAGAAGTATTGCTCCATTTATCCAAGGTTATGGTCCGGATTTTACTCCGGTTTGTAAATATACCAACATAAAAATTATTAGGGGAAAGAAGAAGCCAGAGAGGGAAAAACCAAAAGTAAGTTCAAAAAACAAAAACAGAAATGTGCCCAAGGGGTTATTACAATATACATGTAAAACATAGTAAGGGACACCACAGACCACAGACGTAAATGTATCCTATATACCCTATGAGGAAGCTGGACTGCTGAAACCCTTCCTACGTGGAGGTTGGCACCATAAAAACCTGCGCAGAGGGCGCCCCCACTCAACGGAGGCTATCCCTAACTGACTTGCCCTATTGATCCCTACAATACACTGGGATAGGAGGAAAGAAGAAGATAGGGACTACATGTAGATGTGTGCAACCATAATAGCGAAGGGAATATGTATTGTATAATCCAAAGATGCCAGAGTGCATGATGTAACGAGGGAGGGTGTAACCAGTGATTCATAAAAAGCAGGCGTATGATAACTGCTCATTCAAACCAAGTGGGTGTGTGGTCCTGAGGAGGAAAATCCATCTACTTTCTTTTTGTAGAATTTGTTTGTCCCAATCCCCCCCCCCCCCTCTAGGGGATAGAACAATTTTGTCGATCCCGACAAATTTAATTTGTTTGTAATCTCCACTATGGTAAGTATTCATATGATTGGCTACTGGAGTGTCCCTCCTGTTGATAATGTCACGGACATGTTCGCATACCCTCCTGCGGAATTCTCTTTTAGTTTTGCCAACGTACTCCAAACCGCACGTGCAGGTGGCCTTGTAAATCACACCCTTTGTGCAACAGTTTATAAAGTGTTGGATGGAGTACGTGGCGCCGTTCACATTGCCGCAGAAGGATCTAGTTGGGAGGATAGAGTCGCAAGCCTTACACTTCCCACACCTGAAGCAGCCCTTAGTTTGGTTTGTCAGAAAGTTGGTTACTGGGCCTGTCTGGAAATGACTGTGGACCAATCGATCACCTAGGGATTTCCCCCTTCTATACGTGATCTGGGGTGATCTCGGGAGGAATTTTTTGATGTCACCGTCCATTTCCAATACAGACCAATGTCGCTGAAGAATGGTTCTAATGTCATTTGCACCATTACAGTATTTGGTGATGAAGCGAACCTTGGTCTCAGTCTCATCTTTTGGTTTCGGGATCAATAGTTCCCCCCTATCCTTTGCCATTGAATCCTTATAAGCCTTTTTCAAGATTTCCCTTGGATATCCCCTTTCTAGGAGTCTAGCTTGTAAGTCATCTGCTTGTTCCTGAAAGGCTCCCATTTCTGAACAATTCCTGCGCATTCTGAGATATTGGCCTTTCGGAATGCCTCTCTTGAGTGGGACTGGGTGATTACTTTCCTATCTCAAGAGAGAATTGGTTGCTGTACTCTTCCTATGTGTTCTAGTGGAAATTGCCCCATTGTGAGTTTTCTCAATACAAATATCCAAAAAGGACAGTCTGGTGGAGCTAACCTCATATGTGAAGGTGAGCCCTACATCATTGGAGTTTAGGCTGTCCACAAAAGAGCCAAAATCGGTGGTGTCCCCTCTCCAAATGACCAGAATGTCATCGATATATCATAGCCATAAGACTACTTTATCATCGAGACATGGAGGGGAGTCACCAAAAACCCTTGTTTCCTCCCACCAGCCCAGGAGCAAATTTGCATACGAGGGCGCACAGGGGCTGCCCATCGCAGTGACCCTGAGCTGGTGGTAGAACTTGCGATCAAAAAGAAAAACATTCTTGGTGAGACAAAATTGTAAGCTTTCCAATATGAATTTATTATGTTTGTCAAACTGTGTGCCTCTGGTGTCCAAAAAATATTTTACAGCCATTAGGCCCTTCTCGTGTGGGATGGGGGAGTATAAGGCCTCGACATCTATGCTCCCTATCACCATGTCCGGATCCAGAAACACACCTTCTAATTTACCCAAAAGGTCTGTGGTGTCCCGTGCGAACGAGTTCAAGGAATTGACAAAGGGTTTGAGAACTCTGTCAATGTATATCCCCAATTTTTTCTGTGAGACCATTGTTTCCCAACACAATTGGTCTCCCCTTTAGGGGATTTGTACCCTTGTGAATCTTGGGGAGACAGTAGAAAGTGGGCAAGACAGGATACTTGGGAAGCAAAAAATCTCTCTCATCCCTTCCCAAGACTCCATCGATGTACCCTTGTTCAACAATTGTTTTTAATTCCCTTGAAAAAATGGTCAGGGGATTTGCATCCAAAATCTGGTATTCCTCTCTTTTTTCTAAAAGGCTAAGACACAGGAGTCTATAATCCGCTAAGTCCATAATGACCACATTGCCTCCTTTATCAGAAGGTTTTATTGTTATACTGTGGTCATTTTCCAAATTCTGAAGTCAGATAACCTCATTTTTAGTGAGATTATACTGACTCCTGCGTTTAAGACCTGATAATTTCAATATGTCCTCAGTGACTAGATTTGGAAAAATGTCCAAGGAACCGATATCTCCCAATGGTGGGGGCATTTTTGTACTTTTGTTTTTTAGTTCTGTAAAGGGACCTCTACCCTCCTGATTTGGGTCAACATCCCCTAGATGGAATAGGAATTGTACGTCCTCCAATATCTCATCCGGTATACCCAAATCCTCACACTTTTTTCTATCCTCTCCCACAAAGAACTTCTTCCACTTAAACTTATTTATCAGACAATTAAAGTCCTTGATGACTTCAAAAGAGTCCATATCTGATGTAGGCACAAATGACAAACCTCTACTGAGTAGTTGTGTCTCTTCTCTACTGAGGGGTCTCGAGGATAAATTGATGAGCTGTGTGTCTATACTTGATTGTGTGCGTTCGTGCGACTCCTGAGGGGGTAACTGAGCTCTAAAAAACTAGTTTTGGGAGGAGATCTCCTATTACCTCCACGACCCCGTCCGTTACCTTTTCCTCTGCCCTTGCCCCTCTGGCTGTAAGGTCTAGTATCGTTATCCGAAATTTTGGCCTCTGAAGATGATATATCGGTTTCAACTTTACGTTGAAATCTAGTTGTTGTAAATGTATACGCTTTGTTTTCTTTTAACTCTTGGAGGTTCCTAATGAAGAATTTGTGTTTTTTCTCCTTCAAATGGTACTGGAACTGTTCCAAGGAGTTTTGTAATTGTGTTTCTTTTTTAGCGAAATCAGGTTCCGCAGCAAATTTCTTTGTTATTTCTATCTGTTCTTTTAGAGACTCGTTTAAGATTGAGAGATTCTGTTTTTCTTCTTCTAACAAGAGCCTCATCAATCTTATTGAGCTATCGGTTGCTTCCTTCTCCCACCGAGCTAAAAGACTGGGGTTCTTATAACGATAACCTGGTGACAATGTTATTCTGAGATGCCTGGGGACAATGCCTGATTTTATATAGTTGTCAAGGCTTTGTACTTCCCACCATGAAGATATCTGCTCCTTGTACACCTTGTTCAACTCCTTAAATGCAGCACTGAAAGAGGGGACATACTTTTTTTGAGTAAAGGTTCTGTCAGAAAAAACCTCTGTGGCTTCAGTGGCCCATTGGTTGGTATCCAATCCGACCGTAAGAAAACCGGCCGAGGGGGCGTGGCCTAACTGCTGATGGAGTAGGTCACACAGAGTGGGAGCTCCGTGTCCAGGAATCCTAAAGCGGCTCTTATCTACCTCTCCGGCGCCCTTCTGCTCCTCCTCGATCTTGATTCCGGTCCCTGGTACGGTGGTGAGTGCATGGGGAAATCCAAAACGCGCTCCCGTGACCCCACCAGGAGAATTCCTGACTTCTTTGCGGCCTCCTCACAGCTACCGCCGGAGTCCAAGATGGCGCCGCCCTCCCCCAGATCTTCCCGCTCTTCACAACGCAACACTCAGGCGTCGCAATCGAGCGCTGCAGCATCGCATTCAAGCGGAGCAGCGTTGCATTTAGGCAGAGAGGCGTTGCATTCAAGTGGTACAGCGTCTGATTCGGCTGATGGCCCGGTGACTGCTTCTCTCCTCAAGGGTTTGCTGGGAGACCTTAGAACCTCCATCCAGGAAGATATACGCACTATGCTGGCTGAACTGAGAGGGGAGGTGGTTGAGCTGGGTAACCGCACTGACCGTTTGGAACGCAAAATGGCGGAGCTGGTCTCTTCTCATAATGAACTTTGGGACGCTCATGAGACCCTGCAAATCATGGCCACTAAAACCCATGCTAAAGCCTTGGACCTGGAAGATAGGTCCAGGAGAAACAACGTCAAACTGAGAGGCATTGAGGAATCTGTCCTGGCGGCGGATTTGAAGATATTTCTGCAGGAATTTATGGCCGCAGCTCTCCCGCAGTTGGCCCCAAAGGACATTATAATTGACCGCGTGCACAGGATCCCTAAACCGTCTGGCCTGGGGCCCTCCATCCCGAGAGATGTCCTGGCACGCATACACTTCTTCGAGATGAAGGAGGATTTTCTCCAGGCCCTAAGGAAGGGTCCAGCTCTTCCTGAAAGATTTGCAAGCATCTCCGTCTTTCCAGATCTCTCCCCGGGCACGTTGGCTCTACGGAGGGCCTTTGCCCCCTACACTACCATCCTCAGAGAGAAAGGCATCCTGTACCGCTGGGGGTTTCCTACCAAGCTCCTCATCCGTAAAGATGGATCAATCACCACCTGCCTGACTCCGTCACACGCAGCTACTGCTTTCACCAAATGGGGATTCTCAACTCCGGACTCTCCGACCGCCGTGACCCTTCCTAAGCGTGGAGCTGGTGGAGGTCTCAGGGCCCGCATCACACCGGACTGGGAGGTGGCCTGAGCCCACTGCAACTTTGGTTCCTGGCCATTTCCCCGCACGGATTCATTTGGTTTTCTTTTTTCTTTTTTTAAGCTGCGTTGGTTCCTCTCTCGAGAGTATCCGCAGCATTTGTTTGCCCCATAGGTGAATTGTTTTCCTGATTCTCACCTCTTGGACTCAGGGTATCCCTGATGGACCTCGGTCCACTGGTTGACTTGTTGTATGTCTTGTTTGCTCCCCTTTTTCCCCTTCTCTCCTTCTGGTCCCCCCTTACTTACTTTTTTGCCACAAGTACTAGACTTTTTTACACAGGTTATTGGTGTCCTGAAGTTTGCAAAACTGTTTACATGTTCTCATTATGAGTATATCGCTGTATTCAATTAATGTTAATGGTCTCAATTCGCCGGGCAAGAGGTCTGTGGTATGGCGTCAGTTGGGTAAATCCCGTCACGACATTCTGTGTCTTCAGGAAACACACCTACTGGAATGTGATAATCTCAGAATGCAGTCAGGCTTATACCCGCATCAATTTTTTGCCAACGGCCCGTCAAAAAAGGCGGGAGTAGCCATTTTTTTCAGTAGGTCCAACGCCTTCCAGCTGGTTCGCTCCATAGCGGATCCGTTGGGTAGGTTTATTGTGGTCCTATGCCTCATTAATAACGCCCCCTATACCATCGCCTCGATCTACGCCCCCAATGTAGGGCAGCTTAAGTTCCTGGAGGGGGTCTTTGAAACTTTGCGTGATATCCAACATGGTCATAAACTGATTGCTGGTGATTTCAATGCTCCAATGTTTAGGGACTTGGACTGCTCTGCCTCTTCCCTGTCAAGATGCGAAGCAGGTCCTCTGACTAACTCTTTTAACCTGCATGATATCTGGAGATATTTGCATTGCGGCGAGAGAGACTACACGTTCCTGTCTCCCAGGCACGGTTCCTATAGCAGGATTGATTTTGTGCTGGTAAATGACGTGGCTCTCCCTCGCTGCATTTCAGCAGATATAGGCAGTATCACATGGTCAGACCATGCCCCGGTGTCCCTTACACTGAGAGATCCCTTGGCTATTAGACCCCCCTTGCACTGGCGTCTCAACCCCCATCTCCTCGCTGACCATTCCAACTCTCAGTGTATTGAGGAGGCTTTGGGGGAATTTTTCACCTCCAATGATACTCCTGACATAGGCGACGACACCCTTTGGTTTGCCCACAAGGCGGTAATTAGGGGTCACTTTATTAAACTGGCGGCAAGGGCCAAAAGAAAGTATAATGCAGCTCTCCAGTCTTCCCTAGATGAATTAAGGCGCCTGGAGTCCGCGCACAAATTATCTCCTACCCCGGCGCTTCTCTCCGACCTCTCCAAAGCACGCATGCATGTTCGCAATTTGCTTCTCCATAAGGCTGAGAGGGCCCTGAGGAAAACTAGGGCTAAATTTTACACAATGGGCGATCGAGCGGGTGCTGTTCTGGCCAGACGTGTTAGGAAGAGAGAGGCTCAATCCAAGATTCCATTTTGGCTCAAGCCTGACAGCTCCCGGGTGTATAATCCGATTCATATCGCGGAGGAATTTGCATCTTATTACTCCTCGCTCTATGACCTCGGGTCTGACCTAGGGATTCCTCAGCCTTCGCGGGAGTCAATTTTGGCGTTCTTGGAGAAGGTTAATCTCCCCTCGGTCACCCAGGAACAGCTCTCCTTCCTAAACTCTCCCATTGTTGAGTCTGAACTCTCGCAGATTGTCAGAGAGGCCAACAAGGGTTCTTCCCCGGGGCCTGATGGTTTTTCTTTTCTCTACTATGCTCAGTTCTTCCCTGCCCTCTCCCCCTACCTCTTGCGCCTTTTTAATAATTGGCTGTCGACGGGCAGTATTAGGGCTGAGGGGTTGGAGGCATCCATAGCGACTCTCCCCAAACAAGGGAAACCCCCAACATCCCCGGGGAACTTTCGTCCGATAGCACTTTTAAACTGCGACGTTAAGATTTATGCAAAAATATGGGCCAACAGACTGTTCTCGGTTCTCCCTGGTCTCATCCACCCCGACCAAGTTGGGTTTGTTCCTGGCAGACAGACCAGGGATGGCACCAGGCGCCTGATAGATCTTTTAGATGTGGTCGAGAGGGGGAGCCTTCCCAGTGTATTTCTCTCGCTTGATGCCGAAAAGGCGTTCGACAGGGTACACTGGAGTTATATTGAACTCACGCTGGAAAAATTTGGGCTCACCGGGCAAATTAGTAGAGCGGTTATGGCATTATACTCCAATCCCTGCGCGTCGGTTCGTTCGGCAGGATTTAGATCTCGGACATTTTCTATTCGGAATGGCACTCGTCAGGGCTGCCCCCTCTCGCCTATCATTTTTGCTCTGGTCATGGAGCCTTTGGCTTCCATGGTCAGACAGAGTGCGGACATTGAGGGAATCCGGGTGGGGGGAATCGAACACAAAATTGGCCTCTATGCCGACGACGTGGTCCTGACTTGTGCCTCACCGTTAGCATCGTTGAACGCGATTACCTCTATTTTAACTGAGTTTTCGGCGGTTTCGTATTATAAACTTAATCTGACCAAATCCACAATTTTCCCCCTTTTTCTCCCGGCCCCCCTTCAAATCCAAATTCAATCCCAATACGAGTTCATTTGGGCTCCCCTGGGCTTTACGTACTTAGGCATCAGGATAACTAGGCTGGATAATATAGTTCGTGTAAATTGTGAGGAAACTCTTGCGGAAGTCAGGAAGAGCATGGATCATCTGTCGGGTGCACTGCTCTCCTGGATGGCCCGCATACAAACGGCGAAAATGCTATTCCTACCCAAAATAATGTATCTCTTCCGATGCCTCCCCCTTTTTATCCCTTCGAAGTTTATTTCAGCTTTTCAATCTCTTATAGATCGGTTTATTTGGAATGGGAAACCTCACAGGATTAAGCGTCGGATTATGTCCCTACCGTATTCTATGGGTGGGTTGGGCGCGCCTGCAGTGCTTTCATACTATAGGGCGGCGATCCTTGAGCCCCTTAAAATATGGTGGGAGGGGAACTCATGTTTACCCTGGTTTCTGATTGAATCGCATTTTGCCCCCAAAAACTCGCTTAGATTGCTCTTGGAGTTGCAGCTGCTTAAGGTACCTCTAGTTGGCCCTTGTCTCCGTTCTATTAGGAATGCTTCTAAATTGTGGGCGCTACTCAGCACTTCCCATCTAATATTTATGTTTGACTATGTTTCTTTGCAGGCTTTGGAGTATGCTATCGGGCACATTTCTCTTTCCTCCTGGACGGACCGCGGGGTGCTCCGGGTGGCAGACCTTTTCGGCTCAAATGGCCTTCTGTCGTTTGAGGACCTCTCAGGGAGATTCTCCCTTACTGGGTCTGACTTCTATCAATACCTGCAGCTCCGTAGCTTTCTCAGGTCACGTCGGTCATTCGGAGTGCCCCCGCCTCTGACAGAGGACCCGGCTCATAGATATTTCAGACCGGCCACCATATTGCCCCATGGCATCTCCATAATCTATAAAGCTCTCACCTCCTATGGTTCTGCTGACAAGCTCCCTTTCATGACCGCCTGGGAGTCCTCGCTGGGTTTCGAGGCCTCCCTGGAGGACTGGCAATTTGCTATGGTGCACCCCTCCAGGTTCTCCACATGTCTTGGCCACTTGGAGCAGGTGAAAAAAATTCAACTACATTGGTACTTTACCCCTGTCCGCCTGGCGAAGGTTTTCCCGTCCTCCTCCCCTCTGTGTTGGAAGAAGTGCGGCACCTTGGGGTCCTCCTCTCATGTATGGTGGTCGTGCCCGCAGATCCGGGTTTTCTGGCGTGAGGTGGAGGCTTTGATTGTCGATCTGACACGTCTCCCCCTTGCGCTGAGTGGTCAACTAGCTGTCCTGGGTATTTCCCTCATGGGTCTCCCTTCCCCTCTCCGGCCCATAATTTCAAATATCCTAGTTGCCGCTAGACAATGTATAGCGAAACATTGGAAATCCTCGGGTCTTCCCTCCAGAGCCGAACTGATCGCCAGAATTGACTAAAGGCCCCTTCACATTAAGCGACGCTGCAGCGATACCGACAACGATCCGGATCGCTGCAGCGTCGCTGTTTGGTCGCTGGAGAGCTGTCACAGACCGCTCTCCAGCGACCAACGATGCCGGTAACCAGGGTAAACATCGGGTAACTAAGCGCAGGGCCGCGCTTAGTAACCCGATGTTTACCCTGGATACCATGCTAAAAGTTAAAAAAAACAAACACTAGATACTTACCTACCGCTGTCTGTCCTCCAGCGCTGCGCTCTGCTTCTCTGCTCTCCTCCTGTACTGTCTGTGAGCCGGAAAGCAGAGCGGTGATGTCACCGCTCTGCTTTCCGGCTCACAGCCAGTACAGGAGGAGTGCAGAGCGCAGCGCTGGAGGACAGACAGCGTTAGGTAAGTATCTAGTGTTTGTTTTTTTTTACTTTTAGCATGGTAACCAGGGTAAACATCGGGTTACTAAGCGCGGCCCTGCGCTTAGTTACCCGATGTTTACCCTGGTTACCAGTGAAGACATCGCTGGATCGGTGTCACACACGCCGATCCAGCGATGTCTCCAGGGAGTCCAGCGACGAAATAAAGTTCTGGACTTTATTCAGCGACCAACGATCTCCCAGCAGGGGCCTGATCGTTGGTCGCTGTCACACAGAACGATTTCATTAAGGATATCGTTGCTACGTCACAAATAGCAACGATATCGTTAACAATATCGTTATGTGTGAAGGTACCTTTACACTTCTGCTATGAGGTTATCATGGCACAGGATCTATCGAGGAGAACTAGGGTCCTCTCGTGGTGGGATCCCTGGGTGTCCTCGGCACATATATCTCAGTCTGCTCTTGCCCTCATTTAAATCGTTTGCTTCTCAAGTTTTGACACTGTATCTGTGTGTATTATACTGTTCATATTGTGGTCTTTAACTTGGGCGCTGGTCCTTTTTTCCCACATCCCCCTTCCCCCCCCCCCCTGTTTACCCTTGTCTCCCTCCCCCTCTGAAGTTTACTGATGTGTTGTTTAACATGCAAAATTTCAATAAATATCTATTGGTTAAAAAAAAAAAAAAAAGAAAACCGGCCATAACCAAAAAAATTAAATATGTATAGCAGGATATAATACAATCGTGTCCGTTTGTATATGTAAAGCAATTGGAATTAAAACTTAACTTTTAATCTTAAAGCCTAAAACGACAAACTAATGTGATACTATCACCATGTGAGACATATAAATTAAAAGCAAAGAGGGGGTTCCACCCACTCATAGACACAATCGGGTATGTCAAAAGAATATGCTAATACGCCTATATTGGTTTAGTGTAGTACGGTATAGCCGTCCTGCCCTATTGCACAAAGGGTACGCTTGTATCACCCTAATCAACAAGGGAGAATATATATGTGACTATCACTTATAGTTTCTGCACATGGCCCGTATTGCATCCAGACCTATATGGATGCCAAAGTACTGGAAACAAACATATCCAAGCGTAATGTCACTCATCTATTAATTACAATAATAATATATCGAAAAAACATAGACAAGCTATTCAGGACATCAAAGATATGAATGATATAGTTATTAACCCCTTCCCGACCTTTGACGCCACGTAGGCGTCATGAAAGTCGGTGCCAATCCGACCCATGACGCCTATGCGGCGTCATGGAAAGATCGCGTCCCTGCAGATCGGGTGAAAGGGTTAACTCCCATTTCACCCGATCTGCAGGGACAGGGGGAGTGGTAGTTTAGCCCAGGGGGGGTGGCTTCACCCCCTCGTGGCTACGATCGCTCTGATTGGCTGTTGAAAGTGAAACTGCCAATCAGAGCGATTTGTAATATTTCACCCATTATAACGGGTGAAATATTACAATCCAGCCATGGCCGATGCTGAAATATCATCGGCCATGGCTGGAAATACTAGTGTGCCCCCACCCCACCCCTCCGATCGCCCCCCCACCCCCCCGATCTGGCCGGTACACTGCTCCGGCTCCCCTCCGCCCTGTGCTCCGCTCCCCCCCGTGCTCGTGTCCGCTCCCCCCGTGCTCCAATCACCCCCCCGTGCTCCAATCACCCCCCCTGCACTCCGATCCACCCCCCCCGTGCTCCGTTCCACCCCCCCGTGCTCCGTTCCAGCCCCCCCGTGCTCCGTTCCACGCCCCCCGCGCTCCGTTCCACCCCTCCCGCGCTCCGATTCCCCCCCCCGTGCTCCGATCCCCCCCCCCGTGCTCCGATCCCCCCCCCCGTGGTCCCCCCCCACCCTATCATACTTACCGATCCAGCCGTGGTCCCGTCCGTCTTCTCCCGGGCGCCGCCATCTTCCAAAATGGCGGGCGCATGTGCAGTGCGCCCGCCGAATCTGCCGGCCGGCACATTCGTTCCAAAGTGAGTTTTGATCACTGAGATATAATCTATCTCAGTGATCAAAATAAAAAAAATAATAAATGACCCCCCCCCTTTGTCACCCCCATAGGTAGGGACAATAAAAAAATAAAGAATTTTTTTTTTTTCCACTAATGTTAGAATAGGGTTAGGGTTAGGGGTAGGGTTAGGGTTAGGGGTAGGGTTAGGGGTAGGGTTAGGGTTAGGGGTAGGGGTAGGGTTAGGGGTAGGGGTAGGGTTAGGGGTAGGGTTAGGGTTAGGGTTAGGGGTAGGGTTAGGGGTAGGGTTAGGGTTAGGAATGTGCACACGTATTCTGGTCCTCTGCGGATTTTTCCGCTGCGGATTTGATAAATCCGCAGTGCTAAACCGCTGCGGATTTATGGCGGATTTACCGCGTTTTTTTCTGCGCATTTCACTGCGGTTTTACAATTGCGATTTTCTATTGGAGCAGTTGTAAAACCGCTGCGGAATCCGCACAAAGAAGTGACATGCTGCGGAATGTAAACCGCTGCGTTTCCGTGCAGTTTTTCCGCAGCATGTGTACAGCGATTTTTGTTTCCCATAGGTTTACATTGAACTGTAAACTCATGGGAAACTGCTGCGGATCCGCAGCGTTTTCCGCAGCGTGTGCACATACCTTTAGAATTAGGCTATGTGCACACGGTGCGGATTTGGCTGCGGATTCGCAGCAGTGTTCCATCAGGTTTACAGTACCATGTAAACATATGAAAAACCAAATCCGCTGTGCCCGTGATGCGGAAAATACCGCGCGGGAACGCTGCGTTGTATTTTCCGCAGCATGTGAATTCTTTGTGCGGATTCCGCAGCGTTTTACACCTGTTCCTCAATAGGAATCCGCAGGTGAAATCCGCACAAAAAACACTGGAAATCCGCGGAAAATCCGCAGGTAAAACACAGTGCCTTTTACCCGCAGATTTTTCAAAAATGGTGCGGAAATATCTCACACGAATCCGCAACGTGGGCACATAGCCTTAGGGTTAGGGTTGGAATTAGGGTTGTGGTTAGGGTTAGGGGTGTGTTGGGGTTAGTGTTGTGGTTAGGGGTGTGTTGGGGTTAGTGTTGGAGTTAGAATTGAGGGGTTACCACTGTTTAGGCTCATCAGGGGTCTCCAAACGCAACATGGCGCCACCATTGATTCCAGCCAATCTCGTATTCAAAAAGTCAAATGGTGCTCCCTCACTTCCGAGCCCTGACGTGTGCCCAAACAGTGGTTTACCCCCACATATGGGGTACCAGCATACTCAGGACAAACTGCGCAACAATTACTGGGGTCCAATTTCTCCTGTTACCCTTGTGAATCTAAAAAAATGCTTGCTAAAACATAATTTTTGAGGAAAGAAAAATGATTTTTTATTTTCACGGATCTGTGTTGTAAACGTCTGTGAAGCACTTGGGGGTTCAAAGTGCTCACCACATATCTAGATAAGTTCCTTGGGGGGTCTAGTTTCTAAAATGGGGTCACTTGTGGGGGGTTTCTACTGTTTAGGCACACCAGGGGCTCTGCAAACGCAACGTGACACCCGCAGACCATTCCATCAAAGTCTGCATTTCAAAAGTCACTACTTCCCTTCTGAGCCCCGACGTGTGCCCAAACAGTGGTTTACCCCCACATATGGGGTATCAGCGTACTCAGGAGAAACTGGACAACAACTTTTGGGGTCCAATTTCTCCTGTAACCCTTGGGAAAATAAAAAATTCTGGGCTAAATAATTATTTTTGAGGAAAGAAAACGTATTTATTATTTTCACGGCTCTGCATTATAAACTTCTATGAAGCACTTGGGGGTTCAAAGTGCTCACCACACATCTAGATAAGTTCCTTTCAGGGTCTAGTTTCCAAAATGGGGTCACTTGTGGGGGGTTTCTACTGTTTAGGCACATCAGGGGCTCTGCAAACGCAACGTGACGCCCGCAGAGCATTCCATCAAAGTCTGCATTTCAAAACGTCACTACTTCAATTCCAAGCCCCGGCATGTGCCCAAACAGTAGTTTACCCCCACATATGGGGTATCACCGTACTCAGGAGAAACT